>NW_027315746.1:12089893-12104893 GCF_026437365.1 Eucyclogobius newberryi
GTTTGTGATTTTATTAGTTTAGAAAATCAGTTGGATTGATAATTTTTAATTTAGTTAATTTTATTGTATTTCTGTAATTTCTTTGTGATTTGAATGCATTTTTCCTGCTGTGTGAAGCACTTTGAATTGCCTTGTGTATGAAATGTGCTCTACAAATAAACTTGCCTTGCCTTGCCTCTGCCTCCAGGTGCATTTCTGTCTCCAGGTGAATCTCTGTCTCCGGGTGCATCTCTGTCTCCAGGTGCATTTCTGTCTCCAGGTGCATCTCTGTCTGCAGGTGCATTTCTGTCTCCAGATGCATCTCTGTCTCCAGGTGCATCTCTGTCTCCAGGTGCATTTCTGTCTCCAGATGCATCTCTGTCTCCAGGTGCATCTCTGTCTCCAGGTGCATCTCTGTCTCCAGGTGCATCTCTGTCTCCAGGTGCATCTCTGTCTCCAGGTGCATCTCTGTCTCCAGGTGCATCTCTGTCTCCAGGTGCATCTCTGTCTCCAGATGCATCTCTGTCTCCAGGTGCATCTCTGTCTCCAGGTGCATTTCTGTCTCCAGGTGCATTTCTGTCTCCAGGTGCATCTCTGTCTGCAGGTGCATTTCTGTCTCCAGATGCATCTCTGTCTCCAGGTGCATCTCTGTCTCCAGGTCCATCTCTGTCTCCAGATGCATCTCTGTCTCCAGGTGCATCTCTGTCTCCAGGTGCATTTCTGTCTCCAGGTGCATCTCTGTCTGCAGGTGCGTTTCTGTCTCCAGATGCATCTCTGCCTCCAGGTGCATTTCTGTCTGCAGGTGCATTTCTGTCTGCAGGTGCATCTCTGTCTCCAGGTGCATTTCTGTCTCCAGGTGAATCTCTGTCTCCGGGTGCATCTCTGTCTCCAGGTGCATTTCTGTCTCCAGGTGCATCTCTGTCTCCAGGTGCATCTCTGTCTCCAGGTGCATATCTGTCTCCAGGTGCATCTCTGTCTCCAGGTGAATCTCTGTCTCCAGGTGAATCTCTGTCTCCGGGTGCATCTCTGTCTCCGGGTGCATCTCTGTCTGCAGGTGCATTTCTGTCTCCAGGTGCATCTCTGTCTCCAGGTGAATCTCTGTCTCCAGGTGAATCTCTGTCTCCTGGTGCATCTCTGTCTCCAGGTGAATCTCTGTCTCCTGGTGCATCTCTGTCTCCAGGTGAATCTCTGTCTCCTGGTGCATCTCTGTCTCCAGGTGAATCTCTGTCTCCAGGTGAATCTCTGTCTCCTGGTGCATCTCTGTCTCCAGGTGAATCTCTGTCTGCGGGTGCATCTCTGTCTCCAGGTGAATCTCTGTCTCCTGGTGCATCTCTGTCTCCAGGTGAATCTCTGTCTGCAGGTGCATTTCTGTCTCCAGGTGCATCTCTGTCTCCAGGTGAATCTCTGTCTCCAGGTGAATCTCTGTCTCCAGGTGCATCTCTGTCTCCAGGTGAATCTCTGTCTCCAGGTGAATCTCTGTCTGCGGGTGCATCTCTGTCTCCAGGTGAATCTCTGTCTCCAGGTGAATCTCTGTCTGCGGGTGCATCTCTGTCTCCAGGTGAATCTCTGTCTCCAGGTGAATCTCTGTCTCCTGGTGCATCTCTGTCTCCAGGTGAATCTCTGTCTCCTGGTGCATCTCTGTCTCCAGGTGAATCTCTGTCTCCTGGTGCATCTCTGTCTCCTGCACATTGGCCCATCATCTTAAAGGTAGAGCTTACAGACCAACAGTTGGTCTGTGTCTAAACGCTTGTGGAGTGTGTCCTGACACTAAACATAATCTAAATCACTGGACTCAGATCGTCCGACACACTGGGACTTAAAGTGACTTAAAGTGGCTTGCACTGTTCAGTACTTAACTAAATACTATGTAACACATCAAAACATGAAACTTCTTACGTTTTTATCCTGTTTGAATGAAGCACTACCATTGTTTTTTATTTATTATTCCCTCCTTTACCCTTAACCTTAACTGGTTGCTTGGAAATAAGGGGCGCTCTCTGTCCTCATCTGCAGCACTTCAATCTTTCAGCTGTCATTGATCCTCTCCCCTCCAGAGTGTATTCTTCTCTAGTTTTAACTTACTTAAACTGTTGCTCTAAATACTTTCTGGAGACTCTGGTTTTTAATTGTGTTTGTTTTTTTGTCTAAATCAGCTTGTCTTTTTGATTCATGCACACTTGGGATCTGAATACGGAGAATGAGGAGCATTTTCTGAGTACCTGTCAGTGGTACAATGAACCGGGCTCCCCAGAGGTCCTCGCTGTCCATGTTTGATGGGAAGAAAACCCCAGTGCACATTTAGAGGGGAGGATTTGGACTATTACCTGGTTACAGCTGACACCAGGAGTAGTGCTCTGGAGATTTTATTCATGGTAAAAACATGTCTCACAGGCTGGTGGTGACGAGTGGAAATGTTCTTAGAAAGAGAGGCAATTAAATCAAAAGAAGATGTATTCTTATACATTGATGAAAAAGGTTTATTGAATGAATAAGCTTTGGTAATAGTCATGATATTTAAAGCCGCAAGCGGGGATGATTGCTCTCATCCGCCACCTTCCCGCGCGACCACCTTCCCGCCATTTTAATGGCCCAAGCCAATTAAAACAAGGGACGTGCCATATAGTTTTTTTTATCATTCCGATAACGATATTCAAATGATTTTGTGTAAAGCTTTTTTTCATTTTTGACCTTAACCAAATGACCTGTTCCTAATCCTAAACCATAAACCTTAACCTTAGAGTGAAATAATATGTTGTCACATTTCCTATCACCAAGGCAAAGTGACCGTTATGTGACAAATCTGTGTTGAGAATAAAAAGTGATCGTTACTCAATGCGTTATGCAGAAGGTAATAATATATATGAAGTGTGACCGAAAGAAAAAGCAAAGAAAAAAACACCACATTTTCCCCATCAGAAGGAGCTCAGCCTCGTTGTAAATACAAAGACTTGTAGAGAGCCTGAGGCAGCCTCTCAGACTGTGGTCCCTGCTGTGGGTGGGGCCTGCATGTGTTCCTTGTCCACACCTGACCCCCTCCAATTACGGACGTGACAGATGCTGCCTGCACCCGCACATTAATACAACACCAGAATCACCACATCAAATCTCCACATCTGACATGGCCCTTTCACCCCAGCGCTTTGTCCGATCTGCGACCACATGTGGCCCCTACTGCAAATTCAATAAACACACCATTACAATGTGTGTGTGCGTGTGTGTGTGTGTGTGCGTGCGTGCGTGCGTGTGCGTGTGCGTGTGCGTGTGCGTGTGTGTGTGTGTGTGCGTGCGTGCGTGTGTGAGACCAGCTTTGAATATCTGAGGTTGTAATATAAGTGTCTACAATGAGTGAAATGCTTATTCAGAATAGAACATGTGCAGAATATTAAACTTTTCTGTAAAATAGTATATACTTTTACTTCAACGTGAGCTTCGAGTGCAGTGAAAACAAGCACATGAACAAACGATGGACAATGTGAAGCTTTTAGCCACTGGGAAAAAGAAAAAAGTTGCTGGAAAAAAACCCAAAAAACATATATAGTTAAAGTGCTGGATCAGATTTAGCTGGACCGTTTTGTAGTTTTGATCGGATGAATATTTACCAGTATGGGCAGAGCAAAGACGCGGCAAGTTTCAATGAAAACTCTTTCCTTTGACTTTGGATGGAAGTTGAAACGTCTTGATTTCTAAAAACAGTGTCCAGACCTTTGAAAAATGTCCTCCCATGGACCACTCCTGAACATCCTCTTATCAGTATGAGAGAAAGAGAAATATATATATATATATATATATATAATTTCCTACGGGTTTGTCAACGTTTTTGCCACATATACCTACTTGATTGATGTAGAACTACCATATATTTGAACAACAAAGGCACAAATACACCAAATAAAGTCAAAAATAGACAAGGGTCATGCGCAGTCTATTTTCAAATCCACATTGAACATCTTTATGGCAGAAGAAAAGTTTGATAATTGAGGCAAACTACTATCGGGAACGCTAAGTAGCCACTATATCACTATTCTATTCCGTAAGGAGTCAAAATAAGACAAAATGATCCTTCTGCTTCTAAATATAGAGGTTTAATTTGCTCCTGTCCTGTTTGGTGGATCTCGTGGCTTCTCCTCCTGCACCACGTAATATATAATCATAAGCACAATCACGTGTGCCCGAGGAACGCCTGCTGCGCTTTACACGAGCTCGGCCCAATCTAAACACCAACGCCTTATTAGCGAGCTCCATGTGTCACTGGTTAATTCCTGTGCGTCCCTCGGGAACCCCCCCCCGCCCTCCCCTTGTCCCGCTGAACCCCGCCCACCCTCCTCCTCCAGATGGGACCTTTTATTTCCCTGCAGAATACTAGTAATGGCCATTGAAGGATTCCAGGGGGTCAGCTTAGCCCCTAACGCCGACATTGAGCAGTGAGCAGTAATGATTCCAGCGATGGGAGGGACCAATGGGGCGACTGACAACGGGAGTGAGCGAATACAAAGACGTTTAAGTGCAGGCTTTCAATGCACGCCAGGGCGAAACGTTGTTGAGCGGTGAAGAGGAGGTAAAGTAGTCCTGAAAAGATGTTGACACTGCATGATAAGGATCTGATTTGCTTTCAATAACAAGAAATGACAATGAGCAGTACAACGCCGCTAATAGATGGTTAAAGTGGCGTTAAATGTCAGAGTTACTTTTGTCCATCACCAAGTGTGTGCGATCAGGAAAAGTACTAAAACGAGTCTTAGTGAACTATGTTGCACTGACTTTGCCACTGGCTTGTTTCCTTGGAGACGATATTGCCTGGATTAGATGTACCTACAGTATCTCTGACAATTATCACTATTATATTTTCATCAATTATCAATTAACTGAATAAGCTGGACATCGTTTCGCTGTTAAATTTGGATCGTGGCTATTCAAAATTTAACGTGTTTATCCCCCTCAGACTGATGAAAATGTGTATCAAATGATCTGCCAAGAATGAAAAATAACATTTGTTGTTTAATAATATTTACCGTCTACAGCAACAGCCAAAGAGTTACGATTAAAGACTTGATTGAACTTGATTAAACCTGTTTGTCTTGCACAAGTAATGAGACGCGTTGTGTTTGGCGTCATTATCATTGGACGTGTCTGACATATTTCATATCCATAATGGCTTTAGTCGGGTCTCTGTGGATTAGCAGTGGGCTGGACCATTGGACAGAGAATAAACAGCCACTCGGCATTTGACAAGATCATACACTATTCTGACATAAAGACCCACTTCCTAGAATTTTGATTGGTCAATGATTAGTTAACGACAAAGCAGATGATGCACACAAATGGGAGGATGTTTTTAATGTTATTGTTAATGAATGAACAAGGTGTAATGAATATTTGTTATAGAATCAGTAAAGGTTTATTGCCATTGCTAATGAACAGAATTCATAGGAACTCGCTTTGGTGATTCGGTGCAACATTAAACAATGAACAATGATAAAACAACTGATATAAAGTACAAAAAGAAATAAATCTGCTAGAGGATAAAATTAAAAATAGGCTTACTATGTACACAGAATTTAGAAGCTATGAAATCAAATCAAAATCACAATTCTTAATAGACAAGACAGCAATTTTTCATGTTGATTAATGTCGTCAAACAACAGAATATCTTGTTTTATCCGTTGTAAAACCGTGTAACTAGTGAGCCTTGAGGGATTTCCGTGTGCTGTAAAAAAAACAACTAAAATCTTTTAACGGTGCAGAGAGATCTGGGCGGCAGTCGACGGCAGGGGCCTCGGCGACCAGATCTCCAGACACAGAGACTAACTCTGGGGACATGGAATGTCACCTCGCTGGGGGGGAAAGAGCCTGAGCTTGTGCGGGAGGTTGAGCGATACCGACTAGATATAGTCGGCCTCACCTCCACGCACAGTTTGGGCTCTGGAACCCATCTCCTCGAGAGGGGCTGGACGCTCCACTTCTCTGGTGTTGCCCGCGGGGAGAGGCGGCGGGCTGGTGTGGGCTTGCTGATAGCCCCTCAGCTCAGCCGCCACGTGTTGGAGTTCACCCCGGTGAACGAGAGGGTCGCGTCCCTCCGCCTTCGGGTGGGGGACAGGTCTCTCACTGTTGTGGCGGCCTACGGGCCGAACAGCAGTGCAGAGTACCCGGCCTTCTTGGAGTCCTTGGGAGGGGTACTGGACAGTGCACCGACCGGGGACTCCGTTGTTCTACTGGGGGACTTCAACGCCCACGTGGGCAATGACAGTGACACCTGGAGAGGGGTGATCGGGAAGAACGGCTTCCCCGATCTGAACCCGAGCGGTGTTCAGTTATTGGACTTCTGTGCTAGCCACGGATTGTCCATAACGAACACCATGTTCAAGCACAAGGGTGTCCATCAGTGCACATGGCACCAGGACACCCTAGGCCGGAGGTCAATGATCGACTTTGTTGTCGTGTCATCAGACCTCCGGCCGCGTGTCTTGGACACTCGGGTGAAGAGAGGGGCAGAGTTGTCAACCGATCACCACCTGGTGGTGAGTTGGATCCGCTGGCGGAGGAGGAAGCCGGACAGACTTGGCAGACCCAAGCGCATTGTGAGGGTCTGTTGGGAACGTCTAGTGGAGCCCTCTGTCAGTAGGGTATTCAACTCGCACCTCCGGGAGAGCTTCTCCCATGTCCCGGGGGAGGCTGGGGACATTGAGTCCGAGTGGACCATGTTCTCCGCCTCCATTGTTGATGCGGCTGCTCGGAGTTGTGGTCGCAAGGTCTCCGGTGCCTGTCGTGGCGGCAACCCCCGAACCCGGTGGTGGACACCGGAAGTAAGGGATGCCGTCAGACTGAAGAAGGAGGCCTATCAGGCCACTCTGGCTTGTAGGTCTCCGGAGGTCATCGACGGGTATCGGCAGGCTAAGCGAGCCGCAGCTCGTGCTGTCGCAGAGGCAAAAACCCGGGCCTGGGAGGAGTTCGGGGAGGCCATGGAGGAGGACTATCGGTCGGCACCAAAGAAATTCTGGCAAACCGTCCGGCGCCTCAGGAGGGGGAAGCAGTGTCTCACCAACACCGTTTACGGTGCGGGTGGAGGCCTGCTGACCTCGACTGGGGATGTCGTCGGACGGTGGAAGGAATACTTTGAGGATCTCCTTAATCCCTCAGTCACGTCTTCCGAAGAGGAAGTAGAGACCGGGGACTCGGAGGCTGGCTCATCCATCACCCAAGCTGAAGTCACTGAGGTTGTTCGCAAACTCCTCGGTGGCAGGGCTCCGGGGGTGGATGAGATCCGCCCTGAGTACCTAAAGTATCTGGATGTTGTAGGACTGTCTTGGTTGACACGTCTCTGCAACATCGCGTGGCGTTCGGGGACCGTGCCTCTGGACTGGCAGACCGGGGTGGTGGTCCCTCTGTTCAAGAAGGGGGACCGGAGGGTGTGTTCCAACTACAGAGGGATCACACTCCTCAGCCTCCCGGGTAAGGTCTATTCCAAGGTACTGGAGAGGAGAATCCGACCGATAGTCGAACCTCGGATTCAGGAGGAGCAGAGTGGTTTTCGTCCCGGTCGTGGAACACTGGACCAGCTCTATACCCTCCATCGGGTGCTCGAGGGCTCATGGGAGTTTGCCCAACCAGTCCACATGTGCTTTGTGGATCTGGAGAAGGCTTTCGACCATGTCCCTCGGGGTGTCCTTTGGGGGGTGCTCCGGGAGTACGGGGTCCGGGGCCCTTTGCTCAGGGCTGTCCGGTCCCTGTATGACCGGAGCAGGAGCTGTGTTCGCATTGCCGGCAGTAAGTCAGACCTGTTCCCAGTGCATGTTGGACTCCGCCAGGGCTGCCCTTTGTCACCGGTTCTGTTCATAATTTTTATGGACAGAATTTCTAGGCGCAGTCAGGGGTCGGAGGGTGTCCGGTTTGGGGACCACAGGATCTCATCTCTGCTGTTTGCAGACGATGTTGTCCTGATGGCTCCATCAAACCCGGACCTGCAACATGCACTGGGACGGTTTGCAGCCGAGTGTGAAGCGGCTGGGATGAGAATCAGCTCCTCCAAATCTGAGGCCATGGTTCTCGACCGGAAAAAGGTGGCTTGCCCTCTCCAGGTGGGTGGGGTGTCCTTGCCCCAAGTGGAGGAGTTCAAGTATCTCGGGGTCTTGTTCACGAGTGAGGGAAGGATGGAGCGTGAGATCGACAGGCGGATCGGTGCAGCGGCTGCAGTGATGCAGTCGCTGCATCGGACCGTTGTGGTAAAGAGGGAGCTGAGCCGAAAGGCAAAGCTCTCTATTTACCGGTCGGTCTACGTTCCTACCCTCACCTATGGTCATGAGCTTTGGGTAGTGACCGAAAGAACAAGATCGCGGATACAAGCGGTCGAAATGAGTTTCCTCCGCCGTGTGGCTGGGCGCTCCCTTAGAGATAAGGTGAGGAGCTCGGCCACACGGGGGGAGCTCGGAGTAGAGCCGCTGCTCCTCCACATCGAGAGGAGCCAGCTGAGGTGGCTCGGGCATCTGTTCCGGATGCCTCCTGGGCGCCTCCCTCGGGAGGTGTTTCAGGCATGTCCCACCGGGAAGAGGCCCCGGGGAAGACCCAGGACACGCTGGAGAGACTATGTCTCTCGGCTGGTCTGGGAACGCCTCGGGATCCCCCCGGAGGAGTTAGAGGAAGTGTCTGGGGAGAAGGAAGTCTGGGAGTCCCTGCTCAGACTGCTGCCCCCGCGACCCGGCCCCGGATAAAGCGGCAGAAGATGGATGGATGGATGGATGGAGATTCACACATGTCTTTAATGTAATTGGTTCTCTGAGCAAATTTGTGAACCAGAAAATGCACAAAAACAACCACTATTGCAAAACTGTGATGCACTACTTACACCTCTTTTTACGAATGAGAGAAATTTGATAACAGTCTCCATGATGATGTTTGAGTGGAAGAAAATATTCCATCATTTAAAAGAGGTTTAAAAAAGACCTATTATGTTTTCAAAGGTGCTTAGTATTGTAAGTATAACCAGGGTCACCTAAAAGTATCAGACGGCCCTGGGGCAGAGAGCCCGGAGGACCCCTTCATACTGTTATTATCAGGATGAAGCGCGGGACTCATTCATTCTCCACCTCTTTCCCTGTCGGGGGTCGCGGGTGACCGGAGCCTGTCCCAGTGACTTGTCAGCGGGACGCTCTCTGGACACGGCCAGCTCGTCGCCGGGTCAAACAAACGGCTCCATTGATTTCCCGTTAAAAACTGCAGAACTGATCGGCCCCGCCTCTTCACGGTGACATTTGACTGCCAGCAGCAGATAGTGTATTTTTATGTGACATTTTACGACCACACTCTTTTTAAATAATTACAACTAAGTAGAGGGATGTGGGCGGGGACGGAGGTGAAAACAGGACTTTCTGAGCACTCGAGCCTCAGTTGTAGGACAATGAAGCATTACACAAACACAAGAATTTATCAAAAGGCAACTTTGAGTAAAAATAATGAAGAAACATTCATGAAAAGCCTCTTCTATTAGTATTATCATTCAACAATGCAAAAGTAAATTCATCAGGCCACTTTCAGCCCACACTGCGTATTGCCCCGTGTTCAAACTGTGAAATGAAAAGCAAGTAATAAAGAAGTTCAATATAAAGTTAGACAGCTTTATAGTGCGTAATAATGATGTGCTGCTGTGTAATCAAACCCAGCCAAGACTGAGACTGAGCTGAGAGAGGAGCACTACAGCCGCGGCTAATTTTAGAATATATTATCGAATATTCCGGCAATGTTGTGGCGTAACCAGCGCTTTGTAACTCTGGAAAATAAAAAGATAAGTAAGAAAACTTCAGGGACTGGAGGGCAGATTTATGGAGAGGTTTACAGTGTCGGGAGCCAAAATTGGCTGTTATAAATATCCTTCAGGCAGAGAGATATTCCGTTAGTTTAAAATGGGGGTACACACACATTATGAGCCAAATGTAAGCCTCGGACAAGAACCAAATAAACAAATGAAAGATGGAGGAGATGCATTGGCTCGAGGGACTTTCAAGTAAATTCAAAGACTAAAAAAAAGTTTTTGTTTGCCACTAAATTCTTGAGTCAATGTTGAAATTGAGAAGAAAATAAATACTTGCTGTAGAATGTAAAAATGTGAATGTAAATATTTCAATTTGAATACTTAGGAATACAGTTGATAAATTGACATATAAACGAACATACCTGACTTTCTACGCGTTGGTGTTGATCAAAAACAACCGCACTGTCAATCAAAGACACTTTTGATTTATAAATGTCGTTTTTGTTTGTGTGACTCCAAAGAAAAGTGATCTTGAAAGATGAAGAGTGGAAACGACCCCTAAATAACCCTTGAAAACATTGAAATCGTCGTGGATTGAATCATCAGGTCAGCAATTTGTTCTTTTCCGTTCAGTCTGACATCTTCACTTCTCATTGTAACAAATGTGTTCTTCCGTCGATGCTCCTCGAGTTGAATGTTGCAGAAATATTGACCTTATTTCGGGCAAGAATCACAAAACGAATCCTTTAGCCGTCTCTTTTTCCATCTCCTGTCAGCGTGAGTTCTCTCTGCGCAGGGATGATTATGGTCAAAGAAAGCACAGGTCATTGGTGACGAGTGATTGACTTAAACGTGTCATCGTGCAGTTTCGAATTACAATGGATGAATCATTTTGAGAGACACTCACGGAGACAGGTTTTTTTACTTTGCTAGTTTGCGTGGATAAAAATAAACAGGATGAAGATAATGTTGAATGGTTCAGGTTAAGATGTGTACTTTCCCTGCATTTGACCCGTTCTGTGGTGCCGCTGTAGCTTAAATGTCTGGGTTGGAGGAGTAATGCCCTCGGAGTGATGTTTTCTCCACGTTTCTGTGTTCGAGTCTTAGATCAGAACAAAACAGAGATGCACATTGACACAGTCGAGACAAAAAAGTGTTCAAATCAGCCCAAAAACCCGATCCAAATGAGTTCATTAAATTAAAGTTAAAAAGTTGGATTTTCACATTTGGATCATCTCTGTGTTGTCACTACATTCATCACTCAAGTGTCACAGACGTTTTAATGAACGCTAAGTTTAGTATTTTGACTGGTTTAACATTAGGCAACCTGCAAAATTCTGAGGTATGAAGACTTATGAAGGTAACCACTTTAACCTTAGTTTGCGTATTGTTATTTTGACGTTTGCTTTTACGTTCTCGTTGCGTACGCCGTCTATTTGCGGCGACCACTCAAAATACCACGTCCAGATTTACTTCATACACAAAGAGCAGCGCTGCTTTCGCTCAGCGCTGGATGATGCTCTTTGGTGTAAGTTTCCCTCGGCCCCCCGTGGCTGTCGTCATCTCGGCCTAACCTTGACCCGATCCTCTCCATTTCACCGCCTCCCGTCCCACCGCACACGGCACTCACCGTCCTCAAACCTCCGCACGGCCTTCAACACGGAGCAGAGCCAAACATTTGTCTGTATAAATATTACATCGTGTCTCGGGTCCGCGGCTAAATTATTGAATGAAATGCACTTTGGCAAACAGCCCGATTGAGCCTTTTGGGGTGTTTTTGTTTTTTAAAGGTTGGACATGTGCAGAGGATGACAGGAATGTTCAGATCACTTTTCCAACCATCAAAGAGAACGCAGTGATTAAAACGTGCAGATTCGTGGAAGGACTTGAAATAATGAACTTCTGAATGATTTTGCACAGAGGCTTTAAAAATAGCAGCAAAGTGGCACCTGTTTGTGAGACATGTGAACGTTTTGTCCTCAAAGTGAAAGTGCTAGAAGCGAGACACGTGGAATCACAACACTTACAGAGGGGTGCCATTATTCAAACCCAAAAGCATGATATTGTCACTTAAAAGGACTTTAAACCATTAGATTAATATACAGTCGGCACCACATGACATATAATTCTGATTCTGATTCTGATAATGGGTCAAAACTCTAGTAGGAAATGCTATTTTTCACTCTTTCCTGGGCTAATTAAGCACAACTACATTCAGTTGAGACACTACAGAGTCGTTGACCTGTTTTTACATAAGAAAAGTAATATGACTGTCCTGTAGATGTTAAAATAGAGCCGGCGCGCCAGCATGTAGCCCACAGCTGGGAATCGCATTCATTGTTTCATCACTATTCAAATTTGGGCCGTGGGAACACTGTATTCTTCTATCTGCATCTGGTACAGTCTAACTCATAAAGTCCATGTTTGCTCTTGTAGATGTTGAAGAGGGGGTGACAAACATCCTTTAGAGGGCATTTCTTCAGATGGCAACTTTATCTATTTGTGGATCCAATTCTTAACAAATAATGCGGTTCAACAGTTGTTTTCGCACCGTTGAATGTCCCATAGAATTATAATCTTCAGCTTCCTGTTCTTCCTGTTCTTTGTAACATTTTGAAGACTTTTTTCTCAAACAAAAGATATCATATTTAGTTTAAAATGTTAATTGCTATGGTAACTGTCTCTCATCATTCAGAATTATTCCAGTGATGGTTTATGGACTTAAAAACTGAGCATGTAAAGTCCGGATTTTTACCTGTTCAAACTGGGAGATTTTTGAGCGTTCAGAGCAAACAACCCACTTTGGGCACCCCTGATTCAAAGTACTGTCTATAGGTTGAGTGCCTTTGCATAGAATAGTATGAAAAAACGTGGAAAAAACGAAACATACTGCAAGAACAACATATCTTATACATATACGTCTTCGTTTTAAGTCGTAATGTCTCAAATGGGACATTGTAAAATCATTTTTCTGGATTTGTTTTCTATTTTCTAGCTTGGTCACTGGTGTGGAGGAACTTGAGCAATGGGGAAGTGTGGTGCTATCCTCCCTGCTGGAGACCGCACAGGCCTCTGCAGCAACAGATGGCCCTGGTCTGGAGTTGCTAGGAAACTGGGTAATCAAATACTTTAACTCAGATTGATTTGGGTTTGTGTTGTTGATTAAAAGCAGGGTGTTGTTCTTTGTTATCGAAAAGGCAAGACGTCGCTCATCTCTCACTTATTCCAGGCTAAACGTGTATCAAACTGGGACTAAACCTGTACCTATGAAATACATATCCAACCTATAAGGAAATAGTATAATATATAATATCAGTGTTCACTATACAACGTTGAAAATACTCCAATGTGATGGTAAATGTTGATCTTTAAAGACAGTAGTTTTGACTCATTCCACAGTATGTGACTTTTATTCCCCAGAGGGCTCCCGAAATGAGGTGAGACTCTTTTATTTAAACATTTGTAAAACATGAATGGATTGAGAAACTGGCATCGAGCCAAGCGTCACTGTCACAGTAGATAATACGCCCAGAGCTTTAAATATAGTGAAAGTGAAAACAAGATTTACTGTAATATATTCAGTGAAATCGCATTTCATTATCACTATGAAGAGGTTAAAAATACCCGTTCTAACATTACTCACATTGACATTACTCACCTGCAGCACCTGGGATGTGTTCTGGATCATCTGAGGTTTTAGTGAATGAATATTTATGTCTACAAAGTACTTCAATAGAGTGGTTACTGTTTAGTTTGGTTTTCATGGCTTTCATTCACAGGATTTCTTTCTGTTATGTCACTTTCAGGGCTGTTATTACGTTCACGTGGTCACATAACAAGATTTCAAAATGTTTCTGTGCTGCTACGTTACACCTTAAATTAAACAGTAGTGTCAGGTATTTTCTGTACACATCTGTTACTCTTTCCTATGGAGCAAAAGCCCAAATATGGTCACGTCAAAGAGCTCAAACGCATAAGATAAATGATCAAAACAACTGATTCTCAATTGTGGAAGTTGGACAGCAGCAATAAATAAACATTTCCTCCAATAGTTGTTGGAAACTAACTGTTGGATGCATTTTCAGTCTGAGCTGGTCCCACTCTCCCTCGATGCCGACAGAAATAGTTTAGTCTCATCTCCAGGGCAAATATTTGACTGTTGATTGTGTTGGGAAAACCATCTTATTTTTCTCTTTTTTTTGTTCTCTCTTTCTTCTAGAAATTCTGAAAAAGGGGCGGTGTTCCACAGGCTTTGTTGTTGTGTGGCTGGGAACTACGTCTTGCATATATTGATAGACTTCTCCAGGCACTCGAGTGAAGTGGCATTTACCTTTAATACAAGTAAACAGGAGTCTGGAGCGGGAGCAGAGGAGAGCAATCCCAAAACAGAATTAGATTGAATATGCAGCACTTTGTCTCCCTGAAGATGTTATTGCTTTGAATGACATTTTCCATCGTATAACATTTAACTCATCTATCTTGCACTTATTCAATCACACAAGTCTTTATTGAGCAAAAATACCCTAAAAACATGCCTTTTTACTGTGAATGGGGTCCCCTCGCCACAGATCTGATGTGTAACTTGGCCTGAACACGTGAACTACTTAATGATAAACTACAAAAACATCATAGCATCATGAGAGAAGCAGTTCTTCAATCAAAAAAAGTAACAAATATCATCTTTAATTTCAATGTATGAACTTTTTTTTTTTTTTTTTACAGGGAAACTTGGGCAAATTCCATTACTAATCAAGAAGTTTAGATTTGCACATGTATTGTATTTATCTAATGAAACAACGGAAATATGTATATTTCAAGCCCAAAAATCAAATAAACCAAACATTGAGTCAGGGAGGGCATCTGTCTTGAAATATCATCTATCATGTTGAGTCAATATGGAAATCATTGCAGGAAGAATAATAAAGAATATGAGAGAACAAATGACTTATGTTTATGTAATTAAGTTTATGGAATTATGTAAAGAAGAGACACCAGTCCATTTCAAGTACTCAACTAATAGGACAAAATGTACCACAAACCTTTTTAAGATTTTTGACTCCACAAAATGTTGGTAAATGCTATTTCTTCCCTTAATCTCTGTCCTTAAAGTAAAGTGTGAACAATAATCATCCCACAGGCTGTAACACATCTTAAGAAAGTACATCATTTGGATGTTCTCGCAGAAGTGAACACTTGTGGGCGTTGGCACATATTTTTAGTTTCATACAAATTATAGACAAATTAATCAAAAGTTTATTGCAAGAATTGACACTGAATTGAGG
>NW_027315746.1:12109893-12472393 GCF_026437365.1 Eucyclogobius newberryi
ATGAGGTGAGACCTTTTGTTTTTTTACATTTTTATAACAACACATACAATACTTTCCACCAGCAGATGTAAATAACAATTTTGACTAAATATAAGCCGTTTAAAAAGTTAATAAAATAGTGTTTGTTTAATGGGGACAACCTTTTGTGACTGAACAGATCCAGCAATTTTTCTTATAACAAATATGTGTTTTACCAATAGAACAAAAGTTTGATTGAATGAAGTACAAAGTATATATTACAGTACTTTTAACTGACTTTTAGGAAGTGAGGCATTTGCTAAAATCCATGTTCTAAAAAGAATATTATAAAACATGCCAAAAATTCCAAGTGAAATGAGCTAGAACATGTGAAACTGGGGTTATTCTTCTCTCTGAAAATAGAAACAAACCAATGATCAGATTTAGGTAGCACTCAGTTATAGACTTTTAACAAAGAACTGTGGTGACATACTTTCCAGACACCACACTTTTACTCCTACTTCAGTAAATACATATTTGACAGTGTAACAGCACTCTGAACTGCACTCTTGGTCAAAGGTCTTCCCACTGTGAGTAAGTCTGTAAGCTTTATTTTGCCAATTTTAAATGATTTGAACTAGTTTCTTGCATTGCTGCTTCAGATATGAATGATTTTTTCTCATCTTTGTCTACCCTAAAAATACCATGCATATTTTTTACATTTCTCAATTTTGCCATTCAATTACATCAACGTCCAACCAAGAACGGATGATATTGACAAAAATGTATATCTCATCTCCATTACACAATCACATTATTTATCCACACAGGCTGATCACTAATCCCCAATGACAAACCGACTGTCATTTTCGTGTGACATTATTTGCTAACCACTGCCACAAAGGTAATTATGCTAGGAGATAATTTCACCGACCAAATGAAAGTAGAATTTGACTGGAGTAAATAAGATTGGGAATGTAGTGTCTCGTCACACACCTTGTCTTGGACGCACATCTGCTAACTGTGACCATCTGCTGAAGCTGGCACTGAGCTCTGGGCGCAGACGCTTTCTCTGTGATTCACGACTCACTCTTTCAACAAACCCAGGAAGGATTGGCTCATAGTGTCTCGAGCCAGTGTGGACAATATGCTTGGATTCTATTTTAATGTGTCACTTAATTTACTTACTCATAGGTCATGTATAAAGCATGTGTCAAGTGCCTTTAAACAACATTTCTATAGAAGCACAGCAGAGGTGATAGTAGAAGTGATTAGTTTGAACTAAGCTAAAACAATGCCTGCTAAGGCTTAAGTTGATGGGGATTTTGTGCACTATCATGAACAGAAGTACCTATTTTCCGGACTATAAGTCTTTTTTCATAGTTTTGGCCAGGGTGCGACCTATTCTTTTATTTATACTTATATACTTATACTCCGGAGCGACTTATATGTGATATTGTTTGTTATTTTCACACTTGCCACCACATTTCATACTCCAGTGCAACTTATATGTTTTTTTTCTTCTCTATTGTGCATTTTTTTGGCTTGTGCGACTTATACTTATGAAAATACGGTAGTCAAATGACACAAAGGACCTTCATGAATTAACTCAAAATACCAGAAAGAATAAACATTTTAAATGGTGAATGACTGTTTTGGATGAGAAACAACAAAACATGCTCAAAAGCTCATAACATAAGTATGATTGGGGGTGTCCTTTTTGATTTTTGATTTAGACATGTTTTGGTTCTATTCATTATAGTCTACTTCTGGTTAATTCCTGGTTTAGTTCCAGTATTGTACCAATGTAATGCTTTTAAAGACCTGTTTTTATCTAGATATGGTTCTCACATTTCCTGGTTTGCTTGTTCTGAGTCTAGTTTTGTCCTGATGTCAATTTGGTCTTGTTCTAGTCCTGGTTGGTTCTGAGTCCCATTTTGGTCCCCGTTTTCATGTGGTGCAAATGAACGCAACCTTGGACTTCATTTGGACACAGTTTTGTGCAGCAATTTGTGAGGCCAAATTATCACTTTTTTATTTGAAGGTTCAGATTACTTTTTTTGTTTTGCCAAGAGATTTGAAATGGCTTCACACACCAAAGACATAAGCGTAACCTCAAACACTACAAATATGAAAAAGTAAAGTGCTCAGACGATGCTCACGGCTCCTCTAACAATCAGGACAAAGAGATTGATATAATATAATTAAATACAGGCATAACAATGTGACTAACAATTAAAAATAAAATAAAAAAATGTTTTAAATGGGGGGAAAAAAACATCCAGATGGTGCTGAAACCCAAAAATATCCACTATTTTGAGTGCTTTTCTTCATATATTCTGATTTATATTGGTTTAAGTTAAAGTTTTGCCTTGATTCAGACCTCCTTATGTCTCTACTTTAGTCTTTTAGTGTTTCCTGCCTTGGTCCTGCCTCGGTCCTGGTGGTTTTCTCTCACTCTTCATCCTCTCCTCAAAGTCACCTTGAGCACCGTCTCTGTCATCTCAGTGTTTGAAGTTAGCGAGCGTTTAACAGTGACACAGATGGCTGAACACTGAGGGGCCTGCAGCACTGCTCATCATGTCTGCCACTGTCTCACATCTCCAGCGCTCACAAATACTCTTGTCTGCTCACACTGTCCCACTACTGTGACGGTGTGACCACAGTCAGGAGGCAAGGACCGCCGGGAACAGGGTCAGCCCAGGTCACAGGTCGGATCACAATCACAGGCAGGTTTCAATGTCAATATTCATGCGTTTTATAGAATAAGATGTGTTTATTTTAAAGATATGGTACAGGAAGTTCTCCATTGCTAAAGACTTTCAATTATTGTCTTTAAACCACCAAAAGTTAAATCCTAAAGCAGAAAAAAAATTGTAATTCATCAGTAAGGCTGATATTTTGATTTGGATAGCATTGTTAAATAATTAATGTGAGTTGTTCCATTTTTATAGATTCAAAGATATTTTTAAGCTAATCCACATGGAAAACAGACTTTCAATTAATTTAGATTGAAAACAAAGACATTTAGGCTTACTTAAAGTCAACTCAACATTAAATTTTTTTGACTTTGAGTTTCATTTCGATGATTTCCCACACCATGAAAATATGCAGATTTGAGAAAATTGGTCGCTCTACATTTCCAAAAGTGTCAATTTATTAGTTATTTGTCTGTTTTTTGTTTTTGTTAAATAGCATTGGCAGGGGAAGACTGAGCGGCAGGATGGATCCTGGAATACAAACTGGCCCCAGTTTGTGAGAACCTGGGACTGTGTCTACTCTCTGGACCTGTAATGTGGGGGCTCCCCAGGGCACAGACCTTGTGCCCATCCTCTTTACTCTCACCACTGCAGACTTCAGACACAACAGGGACAGCTGTGTCCTGCAGAAGTAGAAAGGACAAATGCAGGACTTTGTAGACTTGGGTCAACAGAACCTGTTCCTTTCAACACGGGGAAGACCAAGGAGATGGTAGTGGACTTCCACAGACACCATTCTACTGCCACTCACCACTGAACATCCAGTAAAGGGACATCGAGTAAGGACACAAAGTAACTGAGTGTTCATCTGAACTACAAACTAGACTGGACTCACAACACAAATGCACTGACAGAAGTGTCCTGGCTAATCTCACATCTATGCTGTACCATGAGTGTCGCCCCCTGCAGGACACTCTGTCCACTCTGGAGAGCAGCTTCAGTGACAGACTGATCCACCCGCTGTGTGAAGAAGAGGTTTCACAGCTCTTTCCTTGTTGCTGTCAGACTTTACAATGAACACTGTTAACAACTAGCCCTGTACATGGTACATTACACTTAAATCCATTTACTGACATTTTTTATATGTCATTTATTCTGTCCATAAGCTGCACTGTACTCAGCCACGGTCAGCCACTTATTGTACATCATTTTTTGCATGTTCCTATTGTCTTTTTCCCCATTGATACCTTATCTTAGAAGAGCAAAAACATTTAATCCTGAGAGTACATCATTTAATATTCTTTATTATCATTATTATGATTATTATTACGATGTATTTACACAGCACTTCTCCGCCTTCAAGGCAGTCAGAGCGCATTACTAGGCAATGTGGGTGAAGAGTTTTGCCTATGGATACATTGAGAGTGCCTCTAGCACCTCACTGTGGCACCTGGTGCTCCAGTACGGCCACATACCTGCTCAGTCATGCAAACGTGTCACCACTTCTTAACAGCAGCACATCTGTTTAGACAATGACCAAACACGTTTATATGGTTTTACTGTTATGAGTCCGCAGTGTGCTATTGAGACATTTTAAACATGGCTGCTGTCCTCTGAAGTCAACCCTGGGATTATTTTACACACAAATAAAAACAGTAGCCTACCACCTAACATTGACCCAAATAACGTTTATGTAAGTTTATTTATGTATATATTCAAATTATATTTAGCTTTGTAAATGCAATTGTGCTTGTTGGCAGCAGTCTAAAGCACTGGGGGTGAATAGTATCAGATAATAGATTATTTGGCTTTCAAAGTATCATCTATTTATTTATTTATTTATTTATTTATTTCAAGGTCTATAAAAAAGCACATACAACAACAATACAAACAGTAATCTATACATATTATAATACTGGTTTTATCCTCTTTTAGACCTGGTCTACATTTGACCTGTTTCAGTCCTGGTTTAGTCCTGATTCAGCCTGGTTCAGCCTGGTCCAGCCTGGTCCAGCCTGGTCCAGCCTGGTTCAGCCTAGTTTAGCCTGGTTCAGCCTAGTTTAGCCTGGTTCAGCCTGGTCCATCCTGGTTCAGCCTGGTCCATCCTGGTTCAGCCTGGTCCAGCCTGGTTCAGCCTGGTCCAGCCTGGTCCCACCTGGTCCAGCCTGGTCCAGCCTGGTCCAGCCTGGTTCAGCCTGGTCCAGCCTGGTCCATCCTGGTTCAGCCTGGTCCCGCCTGGTCCAGCCTGGTCCAGCCTGGTTCAGCCTAGTTTAGCCTGGTCCAGCCTGGTTCAGCCTGGTCCAGCCTGGTCCAGCCTGGTTCAGCCTGGTCCAGCCTGGTCCAGCCTGGTTCAGCCTGGTTTAGCCCTGGTTTAGCCCTGGTTCAGCCTGGTTCAGCCTGGTTCAGCCTGGTTTAGCCCCGGTCCAGCCTGGTTCAGCCTAGTTTAGCCTGGTCCAGCCTGGTTCAGCCTGGTCCAGCCTGGTCCAGCCTGGTTCAGCCTGGTCCGGCCTGGTCCAGCCTGGTTTAGCCCTGGTCCAGCCTGGTTCAGCCTGGTTCAGCCTGGTTCAGCCTGGTTCAGCCTGGTTTAGCCCTGGTTCAGCCTGGTTCAGCCTGGTCCAGCCTGGTTTAGCCCTGGTCCAGCCTGGTTCAGCCTGGTCCAGCCTGGTTTAGCCCTGGTCCAGCCTGGTTCAGCCTGGTCCAGCCTGGTTTAGCCCTGGTCCAGCCTGGTTCAGCCTGGTCCAGCCTGGTTTAGCCCTGGTCCAGCCTGGTTCAGCCTGGTCCAGCCTGGTCCAGCCTGGTCCAGCCTGGTCCAGCCTGGTTCAGCCTGGTCCAGCCTGGTTTAGCCCTGGTCCAGCCTGGTTCAGCCTGGTCCAGCCTGGTCCAGCCTGGTCCAGCCTGGTCCAGCCTGGTTCAGTCCTGGCTGGGTGGAGTCAGCGTGTGTCCGGACAACAGCAGATGGAGCCTGTAAAGCTCTCTGCAGCAGCAGGACTCTGATTCACTTGCATTACTCACACAGAGCACAGAGCCCATGTGTCTGTGAGAGGAGTGGGACCAGCACCGCGCTTGACCCAAACAGGAAGTGCACATACACTGTGTATGGGCCCGTGGGCAGGACGTTATGGAGAGGGATTCAACACAAACACTATGTCTTAAAATATGCACCTGACCTATACAAAGTGTTCCAGAGGTTAGTCACTGAGAATAGAAACTGTCTGTGAAAGAATAGATCGTCAACAGCAGAATAATGTTTAGAAACTCTTTAGCAGACGTATGAGTATCAAAAAGAGGTATTTATTTGCCAAATAAACATGAATTTACTTTTTTGGCGGAAAAATATGAACAATATGAAACAACAACTTTTGGTGCAGGGCAGAAATGTGATATTTTCAGACAGAACATTATATTGATTATTGCTAACAAGGTATTAAGGGAAAAACAAAACAAGGAAGATATGAAGCGACAGATTCATTAAGCCAAAAACCATTGGCGCATGTCAATAGGCTGCTGTAATTGCTCAAACTCTGCTGAGTCCCTCCTCTTCCAAAACAATTTCAACAGGTGCCATTCCAATTTCCAGATGGATATTACAACACCAACCTTATTAGTGCAGTGACGTCAATCTGTTTTTTGCCTCGTTACTGTAAAGCAAAGTTATTGTTAAAATATGTTATGCTGTCGGAAAAAACTAAAACTCCTCCACTTGCTGACATTCTGTCCGTTGGCCCAAATATTGTGATCATTCTATAGAAAAATGGTCTGCTGTTACTTTGTTTAAATCAAATTTCAAGACACTGCGTAAACCTGTTTATGTATTGCATGTATTTTAATGCTGCCAGATGTCGTGTCTTTAAAGCGACGGTCCCTCATCTGCCTGAAGAGTGGGTCCAGCTCCAGTCTCCTTGTGTCCGTCTGTCCGTCTGTGAGAGTCGGATCTCTCCTTCACTGGAACTCCTCCAGGTTTCTACGCTTTTTTCCCAAAGAGGTTTTTTTGTAGTTTTTCCTGGCCGAGAAGGAGAGTCTAAGGACAGAGGACCCTGGGACATCGTCCCTCGCCACCACAGACATTGTCTGACTCCATCGCCACCACAGACATTGTTGATTCATTTCTCCCTGTGGCCCTCAGAGGCAACTGTTGTTGTGATTTTGGGCCTTACAAAAATAAATTGATTTGATTTGATGATAATTGAAAACAGCTCATGAGTGAACGGCTTGGTCCGTGTTTAGTCTTGGTTCAAAGCTGCTTGAGGCCTGGTTCAGATGGTTTTGAAGCTGCCAGATGTTGCCGCTTTAAAGACACGCTCAGGTCAACGCAATCGCAAACAACGGATCTAATGCTGCCACCGATTTAGCTGTTTTGGTCAAGAAAAAAAAACAGTCTCCTGGGGCTTCCCTGTGTGGAGTTTGCATGTTCTTCCTGTGCCTGCTCCACTTTCCTTTTTTGTATACAACACATGACACAATAAGCTCCCGTCACGGCCAGGATTCCCCAGAAAAAGAAAGTCCAAATTTATTCTATGACAAAGGCAGTGGAATTACTTACTCAAAATGTCAAAAAAGAATAAAAAACGTGTGATTTTCCCCAATAATACACGTACATATTCTAGCTTTCAGTCAGTTTCAACATTTATTTGGTTGAAAATGTGTTCAAAACAGTTCAGTTTGGGGAGTAGTACAGCCTGGTATGCCTGATCAAAGCCTTAAGCATTTATTTTAATCCACATTGTATCTATTTATTGAGGACGTTTGAAGAGCACTTTCCCTCACTTATCCTGCAATAAACCTGATCGTATACAAGAGAACGCTGTCCAATAAGGAGTGTTGTTTGAAAGTCTGTTTTTGGACAGCCTATATTTCCCCCCCGAGATCCTATTTAATTGCATTGTTATCATAAAGTTTGAACTGGCAGAAGAGGCTGTGATCACCATGGATACCGAGTCAGAGATGAACATTGTGGGGCGAGGAAAGTCAACAAAACATCGAGATATTCTGCTCATTTGGAGCTGTGAGTGTTGCTGAAGGCCGGTAGCTGTGTGGGTGATGCTAAAGTCTCTGGATTATTAACATAAGTCGTTAAGCGCTGGTTGCCCCCATGCCACCCCCCCTTTAAGTCCGATATACACCTTCTTGTTCCCATACATGGTAACTGTTGCATTACAGTACTTCCTTAATCATGCCGGGGGCGGGACTGGTGAGCTGTGTGCCGCTGAACTGTATATTCTTTCATCTGACGGTGACATTTTGTTCTTTTTATACCCCCGCCAAGATCTAATTCAGTGTCCGACGTCACGGGAGGAAGAGAACAGAATTCAAACAGTCTTTTAATAGAAGTGCTGTACCTCGACATGTTTGCCCTGTTCGCGTACTTTACAGATGAGAAGCAGCACCGTTATGAGCACAGCAGCAGAGGATGAGCAGATATATGTGGTTGGCATGGTTTGGTCATGAAGGAAAATGAAATAAAAAACGAAAAACATAATATAACACATAACTGAGATGGAGCCAGCGTTATGGTTTGGGTGGAAGCCAAGAGTGAAACTTTTCAAAAAAAACACTTAGACTTTGTTCACTTCTTTTTCAAATATAGAGGAAAGAGTTCTATTTTCCAAAAAAGCAAAGTTTGATTTATGAGTTGAGACGCTTCACCCAATCAGCTTTAAAAAATAGTTAAGAAAAAAAAAAGACAAAAAAATCACAATCTGAACATCCCTGTGATCTTTTAAATGTGTAAATACTGTTAAAACTTCGGTTAAAACGTGTTTATTGTAAATGTAATTCTGTTGAGATTGAAAATAATGAAACAATTCTTCCATTAGATGTAACCTAGTTCACTTTCTGCTGACCCTTGTCCTTTACATATTTTGAATGTTTTCTTATTCTTATTATTTGTTTTATTTATTTGTATTATTTATTACTCTAATATGAGCATAAGAGAAAATGTATGTGTGTGTCTAAGTGAACTTAAACTTGTACATCCATGTATGTATAAATATTTTTTTTTCCTCTCATTATTTAATTTTCTCCCCTAAATCTTTAAATAGGTCATTTTGTGTTGTGTATTTTTTGTTGCTGTGTGTTTCAAAAACAATAAATAGTAAAAAAAAAATAAAAGATAATAAAAATGAAACCAAATGTAACATAATGCTCATGATCACACCTTCTCGTGTTTCCCTGTCCAGTCACACTGTTTGCTCATGTACTTTTCCTCCGCAGCTGTTGGCCGCCGCCTCAGCACCGCTCCAGAGGATGAGCTGTACACAGGTGTGTTTGGTCTGTGTACTCGAGTATTGCTTCGAGTGTTTGCAGGTGGCGAGTGGCCTTTCCCTCAAATATGAAGCAGACGAGCATATCCAGTTAAGCCCGTTCTAAGCCCCATCAAGTGGTCCACCACAGGACTTGCAATGAAATACCATTGAATATTCTCATTAAAACTCCTCTGACGTGATGAAGATGAAAACATAAGCTATAAATGTCATATACAAATAATTAGCTATAGATCTCCTGCACCACGTGACCATTACGGCAAGGAAGAAACTGGCAGTAACATTTAGCTTTTGGAGTTTATCTTTGTCATGAAATAAAGTTGTAAATAACAATTTGTCTTAAAAACAGATTAAGCACATACTCATGCCCTTACCTGGCATGACTGTGCTTTCAAAGAGAATAGATTTCACAGATTGCATCATTAATTGGCAAAATGTAGACATCTGATTTATTTTCCACGTTATAATATCATCAAAAAGTGTCTCTGAAGATCTTTGTGGGAAATGCTCTTTATTGTAAAACTCTTCCACGTACTCTCTCTCACTTAATAGATTAATAATGAATTGTATCACCAGAACCCAGACTTAATAAAGATTATGAATGGTAATGAGACGATGGTTATATCATTCCCCACATCGATGCAGGATTACATTTGTAGCTAAATTAATGTGAGGCTTAACTTACTACAGTCAGTTTATCCACTCAATATGGAGCTTTGTCCAGTAAAATGCTCTGGTTTTGTTCCGCCCTCGATCATTTACACAGCCCGGCGAAAAAGACATAAAATAATCCACACTGAAACGCCAATAAAGTTTCTTAATGGCATCCGATGACGCCATTCGTTTCAATGCAAATTTGGAGTTTAGTGGTGCATGCTGGGATAACATAATGATGAATACAAATGAAATTATTGCAAAGCTTAATGATTAATGACATGATTGATCAAAGAACTTTCCCTCCAAAGATCTGTTTGCTGTATGCAATCAAACTCTTTTAAGGTTTCAAGAAAATGATTAACGACATATTCATGCACGTTCAAAATCTGTTTATTATCTAAGTTTTGTCTTTTTTCCCAGTAAAACAGTAAAAAGGTTAATACATGATCAATCAGTTGATACATAATTAAAAACACAATATATTTGCACATATATTGGAAAAAAATAATGATGCCTCTGTACACCAAAGTAGAAAAAAAAATGTGGAGGAGCTTTATTGCATTTTTCTCTGTTTTTTAATTATTTTTTTATCGAAAGAATAAACACAGATCAAAACTTGTGTGTAAATAAAGATACCGTCCAGTAATATTGTCAAAAGAGAAAAAAGAGAAAGAAGAGAAAAAATAAATAAATAAATACAAATTAAATTAAATAAATAAATAAATAAATAAATAAATAAATAAAAATAAATAAATTAAAAGAAAGAGAGAAAAAAAGAAAATAAAGTGAGGAGTGGGCGGAACCAGAGAAAATACAAAATGTGTATTGTTTGAGATGACCGTTTTTAGAATAATGCAGCCAAATGAAAATAAAATACAAGGTTAGAGCACCTGATCCATAATGTGAGTCCCATTTCATCCAGTTTATGTTGAATTGGTCCATTTCCAAGTTCAGTCCATATGTGATTGCTTTATTGCATTTTAATACAAAGCTCATTAGCATTAGCATTGGATTGTTATTGCAATACATGTCATAGTATTACATGGAATCTGATCATTCATCTGCATCACCCATCTCTACTCTTCCATTGTGCATGATTCAGGTAAGTTTGCATAAAAAGATACCATGAACCAATCAAGATCTTCTGCTGCTTTCTAAGGAAATACCAGATGCAACAGCTAAAATGTAAAACGCATTACATTCCCACTGTTGCTACTGTACGTACAAAGACATGTGATCTCCATCTTTTTGCCAGGGCATGATGATGTCAAACAATCAGGTCTGTACCCAATAACACGCCTGCTCCCATGATGTATGCAAAATGGGGAGATAGCAGATAATGAAAGATTAATGAGTAAATCTCTGCTATAAATATTTGAGCAAGGGAAGTCTGGTTAATACATGATTGCACTGCACTGGCTTCCTGTACATAATACAAAGATGCTTATTAGATTCCACCAGCCCATAAATCATTTTGAATCACGTTTTGGTTGAGATTTTGCCCCTTGTGTGGTGTTTTAATGGATATCTATTCAAACAAACTGCAAAAAATGAGATATACATGATGTCAATGGTCTGTTTTTATTCCAACATCTTATTTTATGCATGTTTATATTTCAATATACAATATATTATACCATTAGTATTCATTTTTTGTGGCTTCACATTACCAAAGCAAATTCCTACAGTTTGTTCACTTTGGCAATAAATCTTCTGATTTTGAGTCAGATTTTCAGCCTATAAAATGAGTTATTGTAAAAAATAAAAATCAAGCAATGTCTTTTGGGTAAATGTTTCTCAAATAGCTGCTTTTACAGTGTGCTGTGTGGTACAATGTGGTATAATGTGGTATAATGTGGTATTATCCTGTAAGAGGAAATATAAGTCAAGTACAAGTGACGATTAATATATAGATGTCAAGCCTTTTAAACTTGTTTGTATTTGTTTTTATTTTCCCCCTGTGCTGTTTCTTTTTTCTCAGATTAATGAGATTTAATAACTAACTAACGATTTAAAAAAAATGCTATTACATTAGTCATATTGTGATTGTTTGTATTGTTAGCGATTCAATGAAAATAATGTTTCCAGGAATAAAAAAAAATACAGAAGACTTTAGACTTGAAATGCAACTAAACAAAATGTCTTCAAAACAACATTCACAAAATTCCACCCTTGAGTTCCAGTGGAAACACAGTTGGGTTCCTGGGGAGTGCGATGTGGTCACCCGCCGCTCCACTCACGTTTCCCCGACAGTTTTCAAAGATGTATTGCATCTGGAACAAATGGTCCAATCAGAGCAGATTTCTTAGGACTTCTCTACTTCTCTAAACAACAACTACATTTTATTGTATTGATATGCTACAGTTATTATTTAGCACTTGACAAATTTGATGTATAATGTCAGATGTATATGGAGGTTCAAATCACCACCACAGATCGACATTTTACTGTATACAAACATTACTTTCTTTCATTTCATTAATATTCAGCCCGTTTTACCATCATATACCTGTATGGATGGAGATTGTATAATAGTAAAAAGACTTTGAATGGTCTACAACTGGGTATTATTGCATACCACAAATGAAAAAGCCCATCAATATGTACATGTGATAGAAAAACTGTATAATACTTTAAGAAAACTAAAAATATGAAAGAAACCCCTGAAAACAGCTGTGCCTCTGTGTGTTAGCATGTCGCACACTCTCGCACACATTGTCCTGCTATCGTATCTAATTAGAAAGCCATCCCTTTGAAACCTCCACGCCCAGTCGCTCTGTGCATAACATCATCCCAATCATTTGCATCCGTAATGACTTTCAGGCCATCGATCGTCCGGCCTGAAGAGCCCACACTCGACACGCCGCTGCCTCCGGCGCGCGTCGCTCTAACCGCCCGGGTGACTGACACACACGGCGAGCTCTATGGATTAGTTTCCCTGAGATGACTGCTAACAGGGGGATCACGGGCGGGCGGACGAGAGGTGGGGACGGGCTTCGTCTTTGAGCTGGAGATGGGGACAAATGAAGAGCGCCGCTAGCACAGGAGCTCGCATATCCTCGAGTCAATCACGCTGTGCCAACACGAGGGGGACTCTCGTGATGTGTCAGTCGTGGAGAAGGGTCATTTAGGCAAACAGCCGCAGATCTGCAAACACCAGCACACATGCTCCAACACACACGCCGGAGTTTATGGTGTAATCTGCCGCAGTGTGTTGTTTGACATGTGTTTTTTTCAGGATCATGAAGCGATCAAGAACTCACGTGAACCCGGCTCTACTTCTGTCGTATCCAAAGGCGCCATGGAAACGTCTAGTGCACAGTTTTCCCAACCAGAGATACTTCCAGTGGCTTTTATTTACTATTTTGATGGCTTTCCAACGTTGTCCGAGTCATAAAACGTCTTCTTTCAGCACATGGCATGTTTTGTAGTCCGTGTATAGTTCAGATAATGATTATTCACTTAAACTAAATGGAATTAGTTGATGATTAATTAAAAACTTGATTTGTTGCAATTAATCGATTCACTTGTTTCAGCCCTAATCTGTGCAGTTCTCTCGATGTAGACGAGGCCGTGGTGCACCTCACACACAACGTTATACACAGTGAAGATCGAGACTGTACTGCATATTCCACGACTGCGCTTGATATTTTTTGCAGACAGCTATGGGCCGTAGGCAGGGTTTATCCTGAAACGTTGACTACATACTGTGTATTTTCAGGCCAAATATAAGCAGAAGGAAGATGATTGACAGAGAACCTTGTGACAAAGTTGACAGGTATAAATAATTGACCCAAAGCCTTAATATGAGGCAACGCAAACCAATTTTTTACCCTGGTTTATCAGGAAATAGCCTGTTTCTATTTTTATCTGTTGTATCTGACTTCAAACAACAGACTAAAGAGGCAAAGTATGAATGGAAGTGTAAGGATAATACCTAACAAACTACCTTTACAGATCAGTATATTAATGTAGCAACAAATGTGTTATTAGGTAACATTTAGCAACTTTTTGAGGGATATGTAAATGATTTGTCTGCCTATAACGTGTCTATTATGCGTTAGCGTCTCTCCCGGGCTCATCCATTTCACTTTGTGCCGCTCTGTATTGACTAAAGGAAATCCCCGTGATGGAGGACCAGCCAGATTTGCTTCCCTACCAGCATTTCAATCAGAGCTAGTGCCACGCGACGACTTTGACAAATACATCCACAATCGGACACGCGTTCTTCATTTTCCCATCTCATCCGTCTCCTGCCAAAAGATTATGCAATTACACGACAACGTACAAAAGCGCGTTCTGTGGGAGCTGCTTTTGGTAGCCTCCGCATGCCGCCCGAGGAGGGACTTTCACCACTGGAGTTATTTATAGCGCACAAGGCAGCGGCTAAAGCAGGGAAACCCGAGCTGCGGGAATGATGAATGCCTTTAATGAATGTATTGCATAAATGTAATACCACAGGGAGGACCTCGGAGAAAACAGCTTTAAAGCGAATTTGGAACTCGATGTGGTGGAATGAGATGCACCGTGCGATCAACACCTCGAGCCAAAGAGACCACTGCAGTTTGTCATTGAAGCTGGCCAAGTCTAGAAGCTGCTGTTCAGGGAGACTGTCTGCTAAATAAGTCACATTTGAAAGCTGAGACAACAAATCAGGCTTGGTTGGTAAAAAAAAAAACACATTTAAGGCTGAACAATACACAAAGAGATGAAAGAAGATGATATAAATGCTCTGTCCTGTGTTTTTTTAATGACTTGAATTTATTGTTAATTATTTATTGTTAATTTATGGTTTTACCTTTTTGCTCTGCGTTGGTTTTACTGTTTTTAGGACTAGTAAGATGAAACGGGGCACTTAGTATACCTTTTGTATTCTTTAATTGTTTTGTGTCCGTCCTACAATTTGGATTTGGATAAACTAATCCAGGCTAACTCAGGATTGATTGGAATAAACCAGGACTTAAAGGTACTTAATTTCTTTCTTTTTGCATTTTGTTCAACTGCAATATTGATCTAAAACGGCAGAACTGATATTCATTGTGTGTAATATGCTATGTGACATTTTAGCTAATTACAGGGATGTGGGCGGGGATAAGGGGTAGGAGAAAACATGAATTTTCTGAGCACTCAAGTCTCAGGACAATACGGGATTACTCCAACATGCATGAACCAATCAAAAACACTGAGTACATTAATTATGAGTTAACACAGTTGTAACAAGGTCAAAAGCTTAATCAAGTTGAATTTGCATAACATGTTCCCTTTAACCAATGCAAATCAGGTCAAGTCTTTAAGTTAACACTAACCAACAGCACTAAAACCCAACAAAAACTGGCACATCACACTAAATCACATCTACAAAGCGCAATAGCAGTATTTGCAGATCACAAGAACACGTGATTCGCCAAATTGCACCGGTAAAAGGACCTGATTTTCTTTTTGCACGCACCTCTGTTATTAATTTTTCATATTGCACCATATTTACCCTGCGTATCACGGCGTCCCTACTGCACGGCTCACTGCAGGCTCATATCTAAAGCGTTTGTTGGAGAGATCAGAGCATTCGGGGAAGCACCATTGACAGTGACACACACACACACACGCACACATACACACACGCACATCAACGCCATTGAATGTCATCAAAGTGTGCTGGGGACTTCCGACGCTGCGCTCTTCACAGCACAGGATGAATAATGCAGCAGTGCGGGGTTGCCTCCCTGCCGCTTGACTAACTTGATAATTACAGCTGGGGGAGTCCGCGGGAGAAACGTCACGAAAGTCGAACAAAACATGTGACGCCATCGCAAAGGCCGCTCAAAGGCGAAGAAAGAGCTGGACAGAGGGAAAGAAGAGGCTGATGGTGAGCCGGACAGTCATTGTGTTACTTTTGATGCCATGACAGCGTTTACAACTAAAGAAACCTGCAGGATGAATGTACTAATGCCAGATGGAGGTGTGAGAAAAGTTGGCAAAGATGTGTCACTGCAGATCTGAAGGTGCTGGAAACAAATCTGCACGAGTTCGGTGGGAAAAGGGAAGAAATCTTACTCTTATACACATTATAACATTGAGCAAATGTGCTGCAGCTGCACAGTAGGTTTGGGTTAGTTTATCGAGGGGCTTTATTGTTATGTAATGTTGTAATGACGAGTTAAAGGTGCATTATGTAACTTATGGTGGGATGTGGTGTTTTTCTCTATAGACACTTAAAGGACAGATGTTTAGATAATGCTACACTCCCATCGCAGGTGCTCTGTTTACGAACTCTGTAAGGGTCTAATACAATGAATTATTTCAGGCAAAGCAACAATATCTCTGAGGAGACAATCGGGTGGCGGACCCTCCATCAGAAAAGTTACATAGTGCATCTTGAACAAGCAAAAACTCTGCCTGTAAAGGGTTTTTTAGTCACACAGGCAAAATGGGTGACTTGCAATGGTAAGATTCCCCCCAAAAATATAGTGGAAAAAGTTATTGATTGCGTGCAAAATGGTTCAAGCAATAAGCAAATATTAATCAAAATCATGCAAAACTGTAATTAAGTAGAAGGACATTAGTTAGCAATTCCACCACCACCACCGGGTCATAGTGAGAGGTGTAGGGCAGTGTTCGGAACAACAGAGTGGGCAGCAGAACGTGTGTGTGTGTTTCCATGATTTCAGAACCACGGATAGAGCGCGGTTTGACAGCTGTGACGCCATGCTAACGATGACAGAGAAAAAGAAGCTCATCCTGAGACATGCAGCAGACTAAACCCAAACTAACGCCGTGTGAGGCCATTTACCCAAAGGTCATTTTATGTGTCACAAATCCGACATCTGCCGCGGCACCCGCAGCTCCACGTTCACCTCCAACCATTAGAATGAGTGAGAAAATGAGTACAGGGGTGACCTATACAGAAGCCCTTTCACTGTGTGCTACTTATTCAGACTGGAAAATAACAGCGGAATATATCTCAGGCGATTCGAGCGTTCTGTTCCCGAGGAGGATAATGGTATACAGAATATGACATGGCCGGATCAAATACAGCTTTACCGCAACTTGACAACAAAAGTGAACGATATTTGTTGCAATAAAGGTGAAAGAAGGACACAACTTAAAACTTTAAAAAACGTAATACTACTACTTAAGGAAAGGTTCAAACGCAAGTAGGAAAAATTCAGTCAATACATTCCCGTTTACCCTTTTTGCTTGGGGAAAAGTACTACTGCTATGTTAGCTATTAGCGCTACGTCTATTGTTAATACAGCCACTAACTGATATTCTACTATTACTGAAAAAATGTCTTTGAACGCCACTCGAACTGGTAATTACTTATTTTTCAGGTCAAATCCAACAAGATTCTATCATTTAAAGTGACACTGTGTAACTTTCTAGAGGTTGAAAAGTTACCGGCATGACTCCATGGAAATAGAACATTAAAATCAACATTCTTTATGGCGAAAGATACGTTTTATGTTATAGCTCACTGTACAAAAGCGCGGGGACGCTCCTCCAGGCCAAGGACGGCTCAAGTTTGAAGTGCAGCTCACATATGGCTAAAAGGTTATTAAGTGGTTTAAATAAGAGGCATTCACATAATGTCTACGTTTCATTAGCCTCTTTGTCAGTCGGAACGCTAGGGTCAGAACTCATGCAACGTTCAAGTCGGAAATAAATGCCCAGAACTCAGCATTTGTATTAGTTCATACTGTACATAAACTAAAGGTTGTACTATCACTACTATGGTAATAATACTGCCAACATTATGTACTTCTGCTTGTACATTGTTACCACTGATCCTGCAACAAGGTCTGCTTTTATTCTTAGTTAAACCTGCCCAATTTAACCATCCACCTGCTTGTTTCCACAGAGATGTTATGCCTAGAATGTTCCATTGTATGGCATTAGCTCCATGGAGACAGGTCAGATCTGGAGAGGTAATCAAGCTCACATCCTGTCAAAAACACCTGTAAGTACTTAAAAGTAAGACTAGTTTAATGCCAAAATGTGTAAAACTTCATGCCACCGAATAACATCTCCATAAAGATCGCTCTACCAGAAAAGTTACACAGTGCACCTTAACTGAATGGAAAGTAAAGTATGGATTAATGTATGCATGGAATATAGAAGGTTTTTATGTTACATTTATACTATTCAACGACTTTCGAGCAACAAGCACAAACTGTATTTCCTCACACCTATGTACAGGAAGCCAATGTGTAATATTCATAAAGACGAGAAAACACTGTTTTATTTGCTTTCCCTGACATTTTAATAATACCGGGAGACATTCTCACATTTGTCTCAGTAATGATTATTGATCCATAACAAATGAGTTGTGCGGGGTTAGCCTCCACGCGGACGCTCTGCCTCTCGCTCATAACTGCCGTGTCTCTGTGGGGAAATGATTAGTCCAAAACTCCAGCCTGAGATTACTGTGGGCCCGGCTGGTCTCTGAAGGTCCTCTTTCTCCATTGACTTCCAATACAGAACACTTAACTGCATTCATCTGTGGACACGGTATAAGCAGGCCGCATAAGTACAATACAATACAAAGCACTTAATAATAATAATATTGCTGTCTCTTTAGAAGTATTTGTTTTGCGCTTAACTTGGCAGTGCAGGGCGTGCAGTAACATAAGAGATACAAATGAAAGGCAACTGAATACCGCACTAATGGGCCAGTATTTCAGCCATGAAAGCAGGCGTGCTCCTCTTTATTCTTTTAAACAAAGTCATGTGTAAGTTTTATCCACCACACGCCATAAAAGCAGCATTTTGTGAAAAAAATCAAACCACTGCGCACTTTCTGCATCAAACTCCATCAAAAGAATACGTGTAAGAAGTATTCGTAAAAGCTAAAGAAATGAGTTGGATTTGAATACTGACACTTCCTCCTTGAAAATAAGCTCTGATTCCACAAACATGTCAAATTAATAACAGACTTTACTGTGTGGGATGGTGAATATTTTGGACTCAAAGTTGATACAAATTTAAATGAGCAAGTTTAAAGGGGTTATAAGACACAAAATCAACTTGTTGTGACGGTGTTTGCTCAGCTTTAGCTCAGCTTTTGACTAAAAGTTGTATTTTGTTAGATTCCTGCACGTTTGAGTAAGTATTGTCCTGCAGCGGAGGCTCGAGAGCTCCGAAAAGTCCTGTTTTTACTTACCCCCTATGGTCAATACTGTGAATTATTCAAAGAAGTTGCATTGATCTGTGGTTTTAAAGTGTTACTACTCCAAGGATAAGTAAAAAGTAGTTCTCAAGATAACGCAGGCCAATTCAGCAGGAAGCGCGAGGGCCGACATAAACTGGTCTGAGGGCCACATTTAGCCTCTGGGCCGTTTGGACACGCCTGCTTTATTTGATCTTAATCCGAACAATAAGTAAATCTCATAAAGAGCTGGATATATCTGCCGGGCATTGTCATGAATAACAAAAACGTACCTTGACTTTATAAATGTCAGTTGTCCATAAGTTTAATGCAGTATTGAGAATGAGTGTACTTTTCTTCAGACTTTGTCCTTGGGATATATTTACATACATAACACTATTACGTTCAGGGACTTGTTTTTAGATGCATGCCGTACCAGTCTGGATGTTGTCAATGCCAAGCACAAAATATAGAATACATTATTCAGCATTCTTTTATAATATAGTTTTATTCTGTTTTCCTGCTCCTCAGTTTGTATATACATTTTAACATTATTGTGATTAGCTACAATTAGTCATAGTAAGGGCCCCAAACAGCCTCTTGGAAAGAACAGCCCTGATAAACTGTAGAAATAAGACGTTGCACACTTTAGTCTAAATATTGGAATGGAGGCAAAAGTGAAGCGGAACATAAAGTGATAATGTGTGTGAGAAACTAGGATTAAAGGTTGAATGGATGATTTTTTTGGCCCAAATTTTAGTCTTATTTCCTCGTGGCGTGGACTGCCAATTAGTCACGTATCAATCATAAAACGCACCTACTGTTCACCTGCAGCCGCGTGTGGCTCGTCCCCCGAGAACAGCACGTTTCCGCGTGTCTAAGCGCATGGATCTATCATAATATAGTTCCCTAAGTGTACGTGGGCAAAATGAAGACGGAGAAAGACAGTTCGAGCTGACGCAGAAGTGGACAGAAATCTACGGGGGAGACGAGAGATGCGATACGCTCCGTTGCGCTAATAAACAAACGCACGTGTGTGTTGTATCGGTCCGCACGGGGGAGTGGCATGCGCACGAGGGAGTGGCATGTGCAAGAGGGAGTGGCATGCGCACTTCCGCCTGAGTTCTCAAATCGCCGAAAAAATCGTCCATTGCGCCTTTAACCTCAGAATATCACAAAATATGGGTCTGGTTTAAAGACGTAAAATTGTGTTTTACATTATTTGTTTGATTAATGAGCATTTGTGGTGGACACTTTTTTTTTTAGAGTTTTCGTTTTACTGGACAAATACTTACATACATTTTGACCCGGCAATAGTTTTTCATTTTACCTACAGCTACATATATATAAATAAAATACTACTACCACTTTTTCTAAAGCTCATACACTTTATTCTATTTATTTCGAGCAAGTCAGTAGTACAAATAAGTGGTTTCTTATAGTGTGTAAAAGTATGTCCATACATCCATTTTCTACAGCTTTACCCGGGGCCGGGTTGCAGGGGCAGCAGTCAAACCAGGGACTCCCAGACTTCCTTCTCCCCAGACTCTTCCTCCAACTCCTCCGGGGGGAGTATGTATGTTTTATATTAAAAATAGAATGTCTTTGAGGAGTAATATGAGTTTTAGTAATGCACACTGAAGTATAATCCCGAACGATTTCAGAAGAATAGCCTTAACTTTTTCCAGTGAGACTTGCCATATCAAAATAACTTCACCTTTTGGTTTCACCTTGTGCCATGTGTCATTCCATATCACGGCTCTCTGCCGCTGATCCGAGCCGGTGCAGGTGAGGGAGATAACAACCCCTCCGCCAGCGCTATCCAATCCAGGCTTTTTATTGCACCATGTCGTGTGCTGCACTTGGGCCAGAACAGGTGTGTTTCTCATTCGTGGACAAAATAACAGCGGGAAGAATATTTCACTGAACAATACAAGCAGCCCATTCAATTTTCTCACCTTTCTCTGCCTGATGTCCACCACACACACACAAACACCACACGATCTGGATATGGATCCCAGTCTGAATAATGGAGAAGCCGGGGAAATAAAACGAATAGTTACATATTATGGTGAAATACGGAGCAGGAAATAGAGGAACGTGGAAGGATTGGCTGCGGGTCTGGAGTTATAGCTCAGAGAATGGAAGGTAGACAGCAGGTATATGAGTATATAAGAGTTACTTCAAAATATCAGTACCGTAGTAGAAGTAAAATGTGGTGATCTCAAGACTTACTCAATTTGTGTTCTTTTATAATGGTATCAGAATCAGAATCAGAAAAGGTTTATTGCCATTGTCATTTAACAAAGTTCGCAAACATAGGAACTTGTCTTGGCTTAAGGTGCAACATAAAAAATAATAATTAAATTAATAATAATAATAATAGTAACGTCCATAGAGTCAAATACGGCATGCATAAATTAAGAATTTAAGAATAAATTTGGTCTCAGTATGTACACAGACATTTACACAAAAATGTACAGAAATAGTGCAGAAAGTGAACAGTGTGTGAATAGTATTGGTTGAATAATTGTTAAAGTGGCAGGTGCTGTGTTCATGAGTCCAACAGCAGAGGGAAAGAAACTGTTCTTGGCGGGAGGTTCTGGTCCGGATGGATCTACCCTCCTGCCTGAGGGCAGTGGCCTCCTGCCTGAGGGGAGTGGCCTCCTGCCTGAGGGGAGTGGCCTCCAGTCTGAGGGGAGTGGCCTCTTGCCTGAGGGGAGTGGTTCAAATAGTGCGTGTCCAGGGTGAGAAGGGTCAGCAGTATTCCATTATCAGTGAATCGAGTGTATTGAGATTTAGTTTTGCATGTTTGTTGTTTTAAAAAGAATAAGGTTGCACTTCAACCCACTCCTTTTCAAACTATTTACTGGTAGATACCGATGTACAACTGTACAAATGTAAATGCATGTTTTTAAAGAAATAACCAACTAAGAACATTATGTCTTCTCAAAAGTGCTTGGTCAAAAATATCCTCCAGTACTGCATAACCTTTTGTCAGAATGTCAAGGTAATTTAACTATAGAAGTATGAGAACAATATGAATATAAAAACAAGTAGGGAGGGAGAAATCTGTTGCTTGTAATGAATGAATGAAATCCAATCTCCACATGCCACCACAAGGACTATTTAGTTCTTAAAGAAGATATGTTATGGATAAACTTACTCACAGTGGCACAGGTCAGCAGATCCTCTGACCCACAGGTTGGTGGTGCAATTGCAGCTTCCTAGTGTGAACACTGCTGTTGTGTCCGTGGGCACGACATGTGACCCGCCTCGCCCCCAGTGTGTGCGTACTCTGGTGTGTGTGAGTGATTCCTTGATGTAAAGCGCAATTTGAAAGTAGAAAAGTGCTATATTCTATTTTCACCTTGTAAGACAAAACTCAAACAGTAGGATTCTGATGGAGAACCTTATAACAAGCTCAGACAAGGATATTTTGAACAATAGGACTTCTTTGAAGTGATCCAATAATGTAAGAAAATAAAGCACCAACACATCTCAACAACAAGAAACAACAAGATGCCCACACTAAGAAGGATCCAAGTCAAATGAACTGGAACAAATCTAATTAGAGGCTCTTTCCGCTGCATTTAAAAATACCCCGTATAAAATATGCATATACAAATATTGTGTAAATCTATGACAAGAAGAATCCCCAGTATGTAATAAAGTTGAATTAATGACATTTAATCTCCGTTTTCCCGTACAACAACATATATAGGTGATTTTAGATCTCATGGTTTATAGTCGGTGGAAATAAAAGTATCTTTCATAGTTTCTGTTCACTGTTGTGGAGTGGGCGAATGGAAACATCTATAGAGAAAGACACAGTATTTCTACAGTATACTGTATATATCCGCCTTCAAACAGGTTCTTTCAATTATGGAGTCAATATAAGAATCAAACAACGAGAAAAAATGTCGCTCAAACAAGAACTGTCCACCCACCGCCATATATTTATAACACCATCCTGTATTCATTAAGAGTAAATACTGTAAATGGCACATGAAAGTAAAGTTATAACACTTCAGGATGCAATTATAAGAAGGATTCTAATAAGTAAGTCATAAGTCTAAGTCATGATAGTTACTTTATTTGTTTGTGATCCGCAAACTATTCATGAAACTGTGCATTTTATATACTGTGCAGTTACATTTTATCTTTAAAATGTATATTTATATTTACATAAATTTCATTTGATCCCTTCCCATTCTCTTGACTATAGGTTCTGAAGAAAATAACTAACCCTAACAACAAAAAATATGAAATTAATACAGGCACACACAGGTGCCTGTTTACTGTACTTAGGGAGTCAAAAGTATTTCAGTTAAAGTGAATCTCCATCCATCCATCCATCTTCTGCCGCTTTATCCGGGGCCGGGTTGCGGGGGCAGCAGTCTGAGCAGGGACTCCCAGACTTCCTTCTCCCCAGACACTTCCTCTAACTCCTCCGGGGGGATCCCGAGGCGTTCCCAGGCCAGCCGAGAGACATAGTCTCTCCAGCGTGTCCTGGGTCTTCCCCGGGGCCTCTTCCCGGTGGGACATGCCTGAAACACCTCCCGAGGGAGGCGCCCAGGAGGCATCCGAAACAGATGCCCGAGCCACCTCAGCTGGCTCCTCTCGACGTGGAGGAGCAGCGGCTCTACTCCGAGCTCCCCCCGTGTGGCCGAGCTCCTCACCTTATCTCTAAGGGAGCGCCCAGCCACACGGCGGAGGAAACTCATTTCGACCGCTTGTATCCGCGATCTTGTTCTTTCGGTCACTACCCAAAGCTCATGACCATAGGTGAGGGTAGGAACGTAGACCGACCGGTAAATAGAGAGCTTTGCCTTTCGGCTCAGCTCCTTCTTTACCACAACGGTCCGATGCAGCGACTGCATCACTGCAGCCGCTGCACCGATCCACCTGTCGATCTCACGCTCCATCCTTCCCTCACTCGTGAACAAGACCCCGAGATACTTGAACTCCTCCACTTGGGGCAAGGACACCCCACCCACCTGGAGAGGGCAAGCCACCTTTTTCCGGTCGAGAACCATGGCCTCGGATTTGGAGGTGCTGATTCTCATCCCAGCCGCTTCACACTCGGCTGCAAACCGTCCCAGTGCATGTTGCAGGTCCGGGTTTGATGGAGCCATCAGGACAACATCGTCTGCAAACAGCAGAGATGAGATCCTGTGGTCCCCAAACCGGACACCCTCCGACCCCCGACTGCACCTAGAAATTCTGTCCATAAAAATTATGAACAGAACCGGTGACAAAGGGCAGCCCTGGCGGAGTCCAACATGAACTGGGAACAGGTCCTGCTCCGGTCATACAGGGACCGGACAGCCCTGAGCAAAGGGCCCCGGACCCCGTACTCCCGGAGCACCCCCCAAAGGACACCCCGAGGGACACGGTCGAAAGCCTTCTCCAGATCCACAAAGCACATGTGGACTGGTTGGGCAAACTCCCATGAACCCTCGAGCACCCGATGGAGGGTATAGAGCTGGTCCAGTGTTCCACGACCGGAACGAAAACCACTCTGCTCCTCCTGAATCCGAGGTTCGACTATCGGTCGGATTCTCCTCTCCAGTACCTTGGAATAGTCCTTACCTGGGAGGCTGAGGAGTGTGATCCCTCTGTAGTTGGAACACACCCTCCGGTCCCCCTTCTTGAACAGAGGGACCACCACCCCGGTCTGCCAGTCCAGAGGCACGGTCCCCGAACGCCACGCGATGTTGCAGAGACGTGTCAACCAAGACAGTCCTACAACATCCAGATACTTTAGGTACTCAGGGCGGATCTCATCCACCCCCGGAGCCCTGCCACCGAGGAGTTTGCGAACAACCTCAGTGACTTCAGCTTGGGTGATGGATGAGCCAGCCTCCGAATCCCCGGTCTCTACTTCCTCTTCGGAAGACGTGACTGAGGGATTAAGGAGATCCTCAAAGTATTCCTTCCACCGTCCGACGACATCCCCAGTCGAGGTCAGCAGGCCTCCACCCGCACCGTAAACGGTGTTGGTGAGACACTGCTTCCCCCTCCTGAGGCGCCGGACGGTTTGCCAGAATTTCTTTGGTGCCGACCGATAGTCCTCCTCCATGGCCTCCCCGAACTCCTCCCAGGCCCGGGTTTTTGCCTCTGCGACAGCACGAGCCGCGGCTCGCTTGGCCTGCCGATACCCGTCGATGACCTCCGGAGACCTACAAGCCAGAGTGGCCTGATAGGCCTCCTTCTTCAGTCTGACGGCATCCCTTACTTCCGGTGTCCACCACCGGGTTCGGGGGTTGCCGCCACGTTCCAGAGCCCAAACTGTGCGTGGAGGTGAGGCCGACTATATGTAGTCGGTATCGCTCAACCTCCCGCACAATTCCATGTCCCCAGAGTTAGTCTCTGTGTCTGGAGATCTGGTCGCCGAGGCCCCTGCCGTCGACTGCCGCCCAGATCTCTCTGCACCGGCCCCTTATGGATCCTCCTGCGGGTGGTGGGTCCACGGGAGGGCGGCCCCACGTCGCTCTTTCGGGCTGTGCCCGGCCGGGCCCCGTGGGGTAAGACCTGGCCACCAGGCGCTCGCCATGGAGCACCCATCCCAGGCCTGGCTCCAGGATGGGGCCCCGGTGACGCCGATCCGGGCGACGTAAACTGCCTTGTTCGTGTTGTCATCATAGGGGGCTTCTGAAAGTGAATCTATATTTATATATTTGTTAGGATAATGTACAAATTAAGTTAAATTAAGCAAGTTAAAGGCGTCCCGCGTCCCGCGTCCCGCGTCCCGCGTCCCGCGTCCCGCGTCCCGCGTCCCGCGCTGATGCATCACAAATCCAGTGGTGGAAAGAAACAAAGTTCAAAAGTCAAAGTAGATTTTTATTTTATAAGTTGACAGATATTTAAACCCTTTATTTGGTGCGAAATGAAAATGTTGTTATTGACGGCAGGCGTGGCGACTAAACCATGGACCGGTTACCATTGGATACATGTGCACCTATTACCAATGAACACAACTCATTTAATGTGATGAATGAAGCCTGTCTCTTTCACACAAAGAAACAACTGCTTTTTGGTCTGAAGGATTCAAAGTCATTTACAAAGCTTTTCCAGTGTTCGGTCTGAAGGAGTTCTCTTTAAAATATTTGGACTCCTCTAAATGGAAACACAACATGGGTTATTTGGGGGGAAGTATTATTCCTACTGCATGGCTAGCTCTGTTGTGTGATGAAAGTTTCTCGTTGAGCTGGGCGCAGTGCATAACCTTCAAAACTCGCTTTGTTTTGGGACTTTTTCCTCTCATTTCAGCTGCGTTTTCATCATTTCTTGAAAGGCGTTTGTTTGGCTCTGCTCCTTTTCTTTATAATGCAGGCAAAATACCGACAGAACATTCTGAAAAGACACTGCGTCGTCAACAAACAACAACGCAAAAATGAATGGCAAACACGACGCGTTGAAACGCTTCGGCGCTTTCTCGGTCATTATTGTATCACGAACAGGAGGAGACGGCTGGATCTCGGGCTCTTTCTTTACATATTTGGAGCTGAATCCTCGTCAATTATTTACCGCTCGGTGCTATTTATGGGGGAAACGCCGGCTCTTCAAACATGCATGATGTGTCTATAGAGGTTGTGACGTCACACGCTCGTCTGTTCGGAGTGGCGGTCACATGACACAGGGCCACGGAGACACAATTATAGGCCGCGGACCAATCGGGTGTGTCGGAGATGGGATATTTATGGGCGTTTGTGTGACCTACACAAGTGAATGGGCGACTGCGGCGGAATGTACAGGACGTCCAGAAATAACACAGTCACGGTTCACGGTGAATAAGCAGAGATGGAGGTTTGACTGGACAAATGTGCGATTCGTGATGTAAGAACAGAGCGTGTAGTAAATATTTAGCCTAGTGGCAGTTTGTGAAGAACTGTTTAGTTGAAGAAAACAAACAAGGAACAGAGAGACAAACAAAGAGCATAGATAACTTCTAAAAAGGAATTCCTCTGTCTGTCTATGTCATCAACAAATATAATTCGATCCGAAATGCAGGGATAATTTAAATATACCGTATTTTCTGGACTATAAGTCGCACCAGCCAAAAAATGCATAATAGAGAAGAAAAAAACATATATAAGTCGCACTGGAGTATGAAATGCAGTTGCAAGTGTGAAAATAACAAATAATATCACATATAAGTTGCTCCGGAATACAAGTATAAGTATATAAGTATAAATATAAGTATAAGTCGCAACCCGGCCAAAACTATGAAAAAAGGACTTATAGTCCGGAAAATATGGTAAATGTGTTGTTAATTGAAGAGAATTGAAGAGATGTGTCACTAATTGAAAAGAATACATGTATATCTGTCCAACCAGGAAGTACAATGGAAATTGCCAAATGGAAAACTAGGTAAGATTTATTGTTAAATCTTGGGCATTACGTGAAATGTGTAATTTAGTAGTTAGCCCAACAGAGGAAAGAAGTTGAAATGAAACTGTTCAGCTCATTTCTCACTCCCTCTAACCTTTTGATACATCACAATTCTTCAGAGTTTAATGTTGGTGACATCATAAAACCCCAGCGTGTCCTTCAGCAGCACCATCACACCCTGGTTATACACTACATGGAAACCATTGCCATTTATACTGTTTGAGCGTAACAGATTTAGGACTTATGGTACATTTTCTCTGACAGACAAAGCTTTAAAGCTGCAGTATGTAACAAAAGGTTTCCCAATATGGCAACCAACGTATCTATCGCCATGGAGACAAGCAGGTGACGCCTCAGGGCCAAGTGACAGGTCAGATCTGTGGAGAGGCGATCCTACTCAAAGTAAGAATGCATTGTTTTCAAGATATTTTAGCGTAAAAAACATGCAACTGAGTAAAATCTAAAGGCATTATTAAAGCGCTGGAACATTCCACTCACAGCTATAACTCGATGCTGAATCTGTATGGAGATTACATTCAGATCTGCGGCTCAGTCAATGTGCAGTATTAGAAATGATATTAAAGGATGGAGAGTCTGATGACCTTGCTAAAGATTACCATATTTTACATGCAAAAAGATAGAGATTGAAAGTCTTAACACATGAGGACAAAAATACTCCTGTATGGATAAAATGTATAAATTATATTTAAACATTCATATATACGAGGAGCTCTATATCACTGGCTGGTTCAGTTTCTATATAATGAACAATTCAGCTTCAAGTAATAAAGCGAATCCACAAAGGGATTCTTATAAAATCACAATCATTTGGCCGCTTGGATGTATTTATGCAAATACAGAGTTTATACTTTAATATCATGTATGGATTTATTACATTCTAGAATCAAGTAATAAATTCAGGCTGCTAAAAGTATTCACACTGATGCAAGTGCGAGTAAAAACACCACAGGCTTTGTCACATGTTGCAGGATGTGATTCGTGAAAATCAATGTAACATGACCTATATTTGACTGTGCTTTTATCACTTCAGTTATTACCAACAGGTCACAAAGTGTCAGAAACAAGATTGGCTGTGAACCTGCTTTTATGAGTTGGTGCCACTCACAATGTTGTGCCACTCGGGGTCATGCGATAAATGGCCCCCTGCTTAGTCTTTCCATACGTTACAACCGGCTCCAGTTGTTGGTTGGATTGCTCTCTCACTTTCACGTGGAAACAACAACATTGCAATTTGCACCGGAAGATGTTTTATTATTTCATTTAATCCATAGATTTATTTGGAACATTGAAACTTCAAAGGCTGAGTCCTCCAAATGCATTTTCGACCTGGCTTTTCAGATTTATATGTCCCAAATAAGAGCAATTTTGACACATTGACACAATCTAACACATAAAATGGCTTATATGAAATCAAACTTGTAATAAATGTTTTCTAGACATTTATACATACTAAGCTAAAGAATAAGCTTCAAATAGTTATCTCTAAATGCAAGATTTTTTCAAGAATCCCAAATCACTTGCAATGTCTCGCCTTAAAATATGTCTTTTGTCACATGGTTTCAGCACTAGACAGCTCCTATTTTCAATTTCATGAATTTCCCTGTTTTCTATGTGTTGGTGTCACTTCCATGACGTCTTACTCAAAAGAAATAATCAGATTGACTTCCTGTTGACTTCCTGTTGTTCTGCTTTACTGGGATGACCTGTGGCTCGCGGGTGCAGTGTGTGGGCGCTGTCGGGAGCTGAGGGATCCTGAGTCATGCAACGTCCATCTGAGCCCCATCTGAGCGCCGTGTCAGGGGTCTGTCGGGGCCCAGTCTGCCCAGCTCTGAGGCCTCGGCCGCGGGCATGAAGAGACCGGAATGTGGCCTCTCTCACGCCCCTTTAGCCCGTTCTGTTGGGAGCCTGTGGTGTGTTATAATCCTCCCAGTGCCGCCTCTCCAGCTCCGAGCAGTCGAGCGTTTGCACAAACCGCCACACTCCTGGATCCTCTGCAGCAGATACAGACATGAATGGAGCCCGTGGAGAAGCGAATGACAGAGAGGACAACATCCATCCAGCACCACGGTCAGCTCAGGAGGGAGCAGAACAGTGTGTTTTGTCTAACTTTAAACAAGTTAGACATTTGCTTTACACCTGTTGACTTTACGGGACAACACAGTATTAAATCATGTGAAGAGTGGAAAAAGAGAAATGCAAACAACCCATTTGGGATTTTGGCCATTACAAAAATAAATTGAATTGAAGCTAATGTGTTGTTGTTAGTTACATAAAAGTACATTACAATACTGGAACCATATATACTGTCTCCACAATTTAATATGTTAAGATTTCCACAGAATTAACAAGCAAAGCACCTAATTCTGAATATCTGAGGTAAAAGAGGTGATTTATTTCGTTCTGAAGGTTACAAGGATAGAAGAGCTACAAATGATTGGCTGTGATTGGACTGTCCCATAATGTAATGTTTGTGCCACGCCCTCTTTGGTCTGAGTCCATAAATATTTAATTATTGAAAGTCCATAATGAGATCTCACAGTATTTGTATACAGATCGATATTAGTCTGGTCACCGATATCATCCCTGCGATTGTGCATGATTGACAGGTGGATTAGCCAATCAGGGACAAGGATGGCCTGTCCCGTCAAGACAAAAAAAAACGCACAAAACCCAAAACGTTGCAAATTTCTTCAGAATAAATGAGCGAAGATTGATTTTGTTCTAAACGATAGACAAACAATGAACACATTTGTTTCACAGCCACAGTTAACGTTAATGGCATAATTTAATGTTTTGTCCTCCTAGATCTGGAGAACAGGAAACAAGGGACTGATTTGTTAAGCAACTCAAACATATTTTCATAAACACATTAGCAGTGGATGGCACAAGGGCTCGTCTGCTTCCCATTTGTTATGGAGTGTAGCCGTTAAGTTAAGGTAAAGCCAGCTTTTTACATTTATATTACACTTTATCAGCTGCAGAGTCAGGGATATTTGAGCCCTGATATCATATTTTGTATTTAGATTCAGTCAAAGTCTATTTTTTGTTCTGATGAAGCCGCATGGACTTAAAAAACATGGAACATCAGGTATGTTTTTTACGAGGGACCAACATAATATCATAAACCGCCGAGGAAGTCAATTATGTATTCGACCTTTCACAGTTTTGTTTGCAGACGTCATTTAAACTTATTCAACTTTTTCATTACAATTTAAAATCTCCGGCCCGCCTCATATCACCGAGTGGAGAGCATGATTCGGGACCTTTGGATCGTCAGGCTGCAGACAGTGACATTTCCAGGTCTGGCCTATTAGCAGTGCCTTACAGTGGGGGAACGAGGGGCCCCGTGTTCCCATACGCTTAACAGTCTGTGGCTCACTAATGGGAGGCCGGACTGTTCAATGCGTGACGTTTGGAGCGAGGTGAGACCGTGTACTTTTCCGTCGCCTGCTTTACCTTAATCACCGGGCCGACTCAGGAGTCTTTTGTGAATTAAAAGTATCAGGTAATATGATGATCTGTAAATGCCTTTTAATTGGAAAGGTGCCTGGTATAAAAAAAAAATAAGACAGAGTTCAATTTCTGGATGATAAAAACTGTGTCCTTCTATTTACTAAGTGCTCCCAGTGTCACTTTGAGCAAAAGTCCCTGATTTTAACACTGCAAAACTGGAAGTAGCTTTTTAAATCTGTGTAACTCGTTCTAAGCTCTTAATCGTTAATATTCACATTCATTTTAGGCGTGTGCACAGCTTTAATGCAGCATTTTTCAGACGGAGAATGAAACTGCGGTGGACCACCCATGTGCAGCCAATCAGAGAGCTGCTGTCCGCTCTTACTCACAGCTTCATGAAACATAAATGTTTTAATATTAGATGAAGACAGCACACAACATTTAGTCCTTTACATTCTTAATATTTCGTCAAACCCGCATTATTTTATCACTATGGTTATACCAACGAGTGGAAATGTCAGATTTTGCTTTTATGCTTTTTACTTGTTCATAATTTCTTGGACCAAAACTTTGTACTTGTCCTCAAGTCACATAATGTTGAAAGAACGTCACACTTACTTGAGCTAAATCTTTGGTTACTTTTGCATTCCAGTTTCTTATTATGCCGTTCTCAAGCTATAACTATAAGACAGAAATTTTAACTGAATAAAATATGTGAACAAACAAAACTTTGTACACGAAGAGCCCGAATGATACAAATGAAATGTGTGCGGACAATAACATCTGAATAGTCGCTCTCCATAACCATTAAATATGGTTTCAACTTTCAAGTTAAAAAGTGTTGTTTCTAATAAAGTTTCCTGCATTCTTGAGGTGGGAGAAGTACTGCTTGTTGTTGATGAGAAAGTATAACAAATACTTTTCTTACTCAAAGCTAGAAGCCTTTGAACTGATTTTCAAACTACAAAAGAAGAAAATCTATATCAATCTGACTCATTCATATAGCTCTCATAAACCATGTTAATATTCACATGCATTGCACGTGCACAGCTTTAGAACAGCTCTTTTCAAACAGCAGAAGGAAACAGGAGCAGTCAATCCCATAGTGCTGCTTATGGCTCTTAGGTTTGGATTTGCAAAAGATAAAATACTTTTTATAAAATGCAGACAACATATTTTTACAATATACTCTGAGGGAGAAACAATCAATGATAAAGTCAAACAAGAATAAAGTCAAGAATGATTATAATTCTTGCCAGTTCTGCAGCTTTAGGTACTTTTACTAATATTATACAGTTATTATTTCAGCTTCTTTACTTCAAGAGACAGAGAATCAGTTATTTATCTTCTTCAAAATCTGAAAAACAAAACAGAAATCCCAAATTCAAGGGGCTGTTTTGTAGTAATAAACAGATGTTCTGTTTTGCCCCAGCACAGATATGTTATAAAAGCAGCTCTTAGGGTCCAAATGCTAAGCGTTGTTAGCATTACTGTGATGGAAAATCTCCGCTCTGGCCTCTGAAACTTGTGCCACACACTTAAGAACACAACACACTTATACAAACTCATTGAGGTGAATAATTAGCATGACAGGAACAAGTTAGGAAAGGGAAAAACACCACAGTTAAAATGGACAACTTACTGTATGTTTTCCCCATTTTTGAGACGGTAAAAACCAGCGCCTTCAATGCCTCGTCTCCCTGCTCCTCTGATAAGGATGGATCTCGACCCACCATCCCTGCTTGCGACATTGATTTTATACACATACATAACGACCCACACTCTTGACTCTGAATCAATATGAAAATTGTATCAAGGGACTAAATGTGGTCTACATATTGGAATTTCCCATCTCCGTGCTCTTCACTGAAAGGGTTAACTTTGACTAAACTGAGTATTTTTGGGGTATCAAGTCGAGGGCACTGGTATGCCCCGTTTTAGATGTTTTAATAATTCATCACTGACATGTCCCAGGAAATGAGTATTTTTTAATATATTCCTAATGGCCCACTTTAAGGTTATGTCTATCTGATGGCTGCAGCTGGAGACAAGCCGGTATTTTAATCAGTCCAGAGATGGTGGGCTTTTTTTTTTTTTAACTGAACTCTCATGTGCTATCGATTATACAGAGAATTGGCTGGTGCAGTAAGGGATACCGTACAAAGCAGTGCCCCTCGGACATGCGTCACGACATCAATGAGCTCATGCAAGGAGCCGAGCAGGTGCAATGGAGGATTCAAAGCAATTTGGAAACAACGTGATCAAATGTGAAACAAAAACAGGGCTAATCAATCTGTGCTTTGAAGTCTGGTTAAGTTTGTTCACCAGTTTGATCAGAGTTACTGAAGTCTGTCAGATGGTGCCGTGCAGAGCGAACTCACTCGTCTGTGAACAATGAAACAGCAGAAGTGTGCATCAGCGGGAACTCCTCCCATCACAGTATGCATAAGTGAGCCATTACTTTGAAGAGAACGTTTACAACACCAACTGTTCATTTGCTTACACTTTTCTGTGTCTATATGTGAAAATCGTTTTCAGAGTTTGACTTTACAAAAACAAACTGGATTATGTTCCTTCCACTTCTGAGAAAGCTTTTAAAATCATGTAGATTGCAAAAATAATGAGCAGTTTTTTCAGTAATTTGGTTCACCGACTTGAAAGGACTTGAAACTCAAAGCAGAGGACTTGGACTTGAGGCCAAAGACTGGAAATTGACTTAGGACTTGAAAAACGAGGGCTTGGTCCATATCTGCTAATATATTCATTATTAGACAAAAAAGCCGCATAGGCTGAGCCGGTAAATTAGACTTAGACTTGAAAAACTTTACCAATCGACAAAGGAAAATAACTTGGACAGAGAAATACCACATACAATATAAAAAATATTTTATCAATAATAAAGATCAAGTACTACATACTCAGTTACATTATAAGTCCAGCTCCGTCCTGGGCTGCACTCTGGACTCGGTGCAGGAGGTGGGGGACAGAAGGGTCCTGGCTAAACTCACATCTATGCTGGACCATGAGTCTCACCCCCTGCAGGACACTCTGTCCCCTGCAGGACACTCTGTCCCCTGCAGGACACTCTGTCCGCTCTGGAGAGCAGCTTCAGTGAGAGACTGATCCACCCTCGCTGTGTGAAGGAAAGGTTTCGCAGGTCTTTCCTTCCTGCTGCTGTCAGACTTTATAACAAACACTGTTAGTCCTGAACACTCGCAATATTGACCTAACCTAATACTGATGTGCAATTCTGTCACATGTGCAATTACTGTTGTGATTCATGTGCAATTACTGTGAAATTCATGTGCAATTCATGTGCAATTACTGTCGTGATCACATGCAATGGTATTTATTTATTTATTTATTTTATCTTTATTATTTTTCCCCTCCATCCCTTGTTGGGAAATGGGAGGTTTTGTCTATGGAAGTTTTTGTTTATAAGAGTTCTTCTACTGAGAGTGCTTTTTTAACTTCCTATAAGTGATCTGTTCTTTTCCTCTGTATCTACCTGCGTTGCAACAATGAAATTTCCCCATGTGTGGACAATAAAGGATTATCTTATCTTATCTTATCTTAAAACTGTCAGATGAAGATCAGCTTGAACAGCAGAATAAACCTTTTACATATGATTATTGTAAATTGTGAGTTATTGCTTTGATAAAAATGTAAGAACACTAAGAGAATATGAAGTGGTCCATTACTTGTATTTGTTTCATGTCTTTACACACATGACAACACAACTCATCTTCCAACATATAACAAACCCACAACTGCATCTTGGCCATATGTTTCTTTCTGCTAATGACAGATGTCTATACGATTTCCCCTGGCTCTTCCCGGAGGAGAGCGGCCATTATCGCCCTTCTCCTCTTCTCCTGGAGGTGTGAACACAAGTGTCACACGTATGAGCTTTAGGCCAGTCTGTCCACTCTGGGCTCTGACTCTGTATCAATGTTCAAACAAAGAGATGAAACATACATGAAACCTGCAGCACATGGCAGCACATGACCTCTACTGGGGACGGCAAACAAACTATTCATGATATACACTGCCTGTCCAAAAGAAAGATGTCACCTGGATTCAACAAAGCAAATACAAGACTAATCCCGTGGTCATGGAAAAGATGCCAGTGTGTTTGAGAAGGATCAGATCACTGGCATCGAGCAGAGAAAACATTGAATGAGAAGCAGAAGCTAATGTGCTGCAGATGTGACCACAGTGGTCACTCTCTTTGTGCAGTGGTCACTCACTTTGTACAGTGGTCACTCTCTGGTCACTCTTTGTGCAGTGGTCACTCTCTGGTCACTCTTTGTGCAGTGGTCACTCTCTTTGTGCAGCAGTGGTCCCTCTCTTTGTGCAGTGGTCACTCTCTTTGTGCAGTGGCCACTCTCTTTGTGCAGTGGCCACTCTCTTTGTGCAGTGGCCACTCTCTGGTCACTCTCTTTGTGCAGTGGCCACTCTCTTTGTGCAGTGGCCACTCTCTGGTCACTCTCTTTGTGCAGCAGTGGTCACTCTTTGTGCAGTGGTCACTCTCTTTGTGCAGTGGTCACTCTCTTTGTGCAGTGGTCACTCTCTGGTCACTCTCTTTGTGCAGTGGTCACTCTCTGGTCACTCTCTTTGTGCAGTGGTCACTCTCTGGTCACTCTCTTTGTGCAGTGGTCACTCTCTTTGTGCAGTGGTCACTCTGTGCAGTGGTCACTCTCTTTGTGCAGCAGTGGTCACTCTCTTTGTGCAGCAGTGGTCACTCTCTTTGTGCAGCAGTGGTCACTCTTTGTGCAGCAGTGGTCACTCTTTGTGCAGCAGAGGTCACTCTCTTTGTGCAGCGGTCACTCTCTTTGTGCAGCAGTGGTCACTCTTTGTGCAGTGGTCACTCTCTTTGTGCAGTGGTCACTCTCTTTGTGCAGCAGTGGTCACTCTCTTTGTGCAGTGGTCACTCTCTTTGTGCAGCAGTGGTCACTCTCTTTGTGCAGCAGTGGTCACTCTCTTTGTGCAGCAGTGGTCACTCTCTTTGTGCAGCAGTGGTCACTCTTTGTGCAGTGGTCACTCTCTGTGCAGTGGTCACTCTTTGTGCAGTGGTCACTCTTTGTGCAGTGGTCACTCTTTGTGCAGTGGTCACTCTTTGTGCAGTGGTCACTCTCTGTGCAGTGGTCACTCTCTTTGTGCAGTGGTCACTCTCTTTGTGCAGTGGTCACTCTCTTTGTGCAGTGGTCACTCTCTCACATCATCAATACAAGATCAATTAGTGAAAAATAATGCAACACTGGATGATGAAAAAAAAAGAATAGCTTATTGAATGTGCTGTAATCAAATATCCAATCTATATTCTTATAATAGCATGTAGCATTTAACCAGGCTTGATAAGACACGAATAAAACCATAATTTATGATGTATATGTTCGTATAATTTTATCTCATAGTGTATTTACCATTGTTATCATTATTTTGTATTAAGAGTATAAGATAGAGAGTTTTATAATGGCTTTTCTATAAGATTGCTTTTTATAAGTTGTCTGTTGTTTTTTTTAATTAGGCCCGAGCGCCACAAGCTGGCGAGAGGCTTATTAATCTCGTAAAGCCGTGCGAAATCGAGCGCGAAGCGCTCGCCCACTTCCAAACACTCACTAACGCACTCCTTCACTCACGCACGCCCCGTGCATACTAATTAGTAGTAGGAAAATGGAACATTACCGTTGCAAACGGGCGAAGCCCGTGCAAAAGTGCGCACTAAACGAGCACTTTACTTCGCGGTCGTCATCCCATATAAAGCACTCATTTGCGCTAAGTAGCTCACAAATACGTTCCCCATCTCTTGCATGTTCCGTGCATATAAGCATGTAATGCAAAAATTGAACATTATTACTGTATAGAGCCAAAAATTTTGAGTGGGCGGAGCCCACTCAAAAGAGCCAAAAATTTTGAGTGGGCGGAGCCCACTCAAAATGGCGGAGCCCACTCAAAATTAACGAAAGTACCTGTCAGTGACCAGGGACCCACACCATGAGGTAGGAAAGCTTTCCGAAAATGTATAGTTTATGGTATTTGAAAAATGGGAAACACTGTTTTCGTACCGGAATATTATTCTTTCTTTCTTTCTTTCTTCTCGGGACCAACCCCCCTATTTTTCACCCAGTGAACATTGACGAAAAGTCACAAAAATTTGCACACCTCTAAAAATCGTGCCTCTCTACATTCTGGCTATTTCCCTTTTCTAAAATAAAAAAAAAAATGGCGCATCAGCGCCCCCAAATGTACCAAAAATGCATTGAGAGATAGGAAATGACCCAAAAAAAATCTGATCATAGAATCATGAAATTTGGCGCAGAGGTAGATGGTGAAATGTCGGCCATATTGCTTCAAAAATGGCTAAACATGACTTCGGAGTTTTTCCAAACGTCGTACTTTTACGAACTCCTCCCAGGGCGTTGGCCCTAAAAAGCTGAAATTTGGTGAAAATGCTACTGAGGAGTGGGACATCAAAAGTTATCCAAATTACATTGATACCTGTCACGGTCTCTGTGCGGCGAAGCCGCAAACTGTAGCTAGAATTTCAGAAATCTCCCAAATTTAACATTTCTGCCGTTTGCGCAGATAAAGTCAGAATTTCGTCAAATTAGAATCAGTTGTTAAACTCTTTGCCCTAAACCTACTTGAAGTGAAATAAATTAATTTGGCATCACAGCGCCCCCTACAGATTTTATATGGAGGTTGAATGTTTAGTTTAGCGAAATTTTATGAAATTTGACACACAACTCAATTTTGGCATCCCCATCAAAAAAGTCAATGAGACCCATGTCATAATTGTTATGGCTTTGCCGTAGCGATGACCGAAACCTCCCATGTTATTCCAATGGGGAAATCGCCAGAACATGTATACACTTTATACTTTCACAAACCCCTCCCAGGGCGTTAGCCCTATTAAAAGGTGGTGTGGACGATTTTTTTCAGCAAATTTTTTATCATATTTCCTCGTGACGTGGATAAATCATTTGTCCTGCCACGTATCAATCATAAAACGCACCTACCGCTCACCTGCAGCCGCGTCAGGCTCGTCCCCACGTTTCCGCGTGCTTAAGCGCATGGATCTATCATAATATAGTTCCCTCAGTGTACGGGGCAAAATGAAGACGGAGAAAGACTGTTCGAGCTGACGCAGAAGTGGACAGAAATCTACGGGAGACGAGCGATGCGCTCCGTTGCGCTAATAAACAAACGCACGTGTGTGTTGTATCAGTCCGCACGAGGGAGTGCGCATGCGCACTTCCACCTGCGTTCTCAAATCGCCAAAAAATCGTCCATACCGCCTTTAACCTGAAATTTGGTGAGACTCATCTTCAGGGGTGGACCATCAAAAGTTATCCACATTTTTATTCAAAGAGTCACGGTGTCTGTGCGGCAAAGCCACACATTTTGCCAAGAATTCAAAATAAAATTGCTTTTTGATGGTAAAACAAAGGGGAGAAGATGTGACAGCGTCACAGATTCAGCAGTAGATGTAATAAAAGGACAATTGGGGCGCGTTAGCGCCCCCTCCTCTTGCGGCGTGGCGAGGGCCGATCATTGCCGCTTGCGGCTATATTTATTATTTACATCTGTACCTATTTTGTGTTGCAACAGTGGAATTTCCCCATTGTGGGACAAATAAAGGCTCATCTATTTTTTCTTATTTGCATGTATGCTTTTATGTAATTGTTAATTAGGGTTAGGATTTATTGGCATTATATTCTGGATATCCTGGATTTCCTCCTTGTTGGTTTAATCTGTGTTTTACTTGGATACCCATGAAAAAGAGAACTTTTCTCATTGGGTTTTCACTGTTTAAATAAATAAATAAAATATGGCTGAACTCATTGTAAATATACAAAAATGGTTTACCAAAATCGACTTTGAATAGCGAGTGGAAACTTTGAGACATTTTGGACAGTTCCCTCTCGGGGGATCGCTAACAGTGGCCTCAAAGCTCAGCTCTCATTCCCCCTGTGGTGTTTTTGTGAAGATACCGCAGGTGTTGTGAGGTCGCCGTGTGGTCACACTCCTCTGTCTCTGAGAAGAAAGAGCGGCTGATTACAGTGGCCTCTGGAGGTGAAGTACACAAGACTGAAGTACAGCTGAGGACTCTGCAGTATTTCCCATCTGCTGTAAAACATATGGAGCTGTGTCTAAGGCTGACAGTGACTGTGAATTGTTAATGTTAGTCGCTCCGTGAACCTCTGTTTGAGTGACAGGGTTTTGCATGTCAAGTGAAATTATCTCCAGAGAACTGACAGGGCCCGTCACGTTTCAAGTTCACGTCTTACAATGTTTTTTGTGCAAAATTGATGTTTAGATCCTTCAAAGTTGGGATTTTTACCAACGTGTAACAGAACAAAAGCTAGTATAGCAGACCTTTTAAAATGATGTGAGCAAGAACACTGACGTAGAAAATAATGTGACAAATAAGATGAATCAATGTGTTTTTTATCAAATTAAAAACTCGCAGATACATGTGATATCAGAGCAATGTTTAGGTGATACAGGACAAATACTTACGTTCGCAATAGCTTTTAATTTTATCGACATATTACGTACTTTTGTCTATGGATCTTTTGTAATTAAAGGCAAATTAACCAACATTTCTACCCTGGAAATTCCAAATCATTGCTTCATTTTTGCTGCAAACTAATTATAGAGCGTTTTATTCCCCCAAAGTCGTCGTTGTTATCTTTTTTTTAGTCGTTCTAGTTTTTGAAAGTTGATTAATGCATGTTTATCACTGCAAACTGTTTAAAATGAACCGTCTTTCACATTTTTAATCAGGAACAGCACCTTTAAAAGCTCGAGGGAGTTAGCGCTTTGTCCACGTACGCTGTGCTCCTTCTGTGTGATCGCACTCCTCAAGCACATGTCCACCATTAAACTTAAAATCTATTACCGTCCGCTGCCAGAAGAAAGAAAGAAACTGGGGGGGAAATGGCATTTGCGCGAATCCATTTCACACGTGTGGGGTGACACCTCTGAGGCAGGAGGTGTGATTTAATCTAAAGCAGTAACAGGCCAGGCACATGCAAAGGTCGGGAGGATACGGCCAGCTCTGCTCTGAGCCGCTCTGACGTGGACAAAGTACCTCATCTCCACTCGCGCTCGCCGATCAATACACGCCAGGGATTCTCCGCTGTAAAGAGGCCGTTTCTATCAATAGAGATATGTATAAAATATGAACACGCCTTTCTTTTATTGTGCTCATGTTGTCACGGTGCTAAAATTCCAACGCTGGATTCCCAAAACCATGGAAGTAGCTTTATTGTCAATACTTTTTAAATGGAGAAATAGCCTTTTTAATAAATATGCCATTCATGATACAAGATGCATTAGTGCTACGAGCCCTTTACAACCTTGGAGATGTTATTGCTTTGACCACGCTCACAGCAAACTTTTTTTCACAGGGAGAGAGCAAAAAACAATTAAAAAACAGATTTACCCCACCTTTGGTCCATCGTACGAGTCCCATTTTGGTCCAAAGAATGCACAATTTTTGCTATGTTCAGTCCATGATCGTTGGTTCTGTTTGTGTCATCAGTTTGTTTGTTTGTTTGTTTGGGCCTTCTTCTCTGCAGCTCCAAAGGTATCCATTCACTGTGTCCATGGCAGGAGTTTTGAGTCGTTTTGAAATGTCAATGTCAAAAACAATCTACAGCACTCTATTAATCTCAGTCCAAAACATTTGATCAAGAGTTCATGTTTTTTAGGATTTTGAGCTTAAAAATACATTGAATTTGACTGAATAAATGTGAATTTGATCATTTCAATGCCGCATACCCAGGCAAAGCAAAAAAATATCTCTATATAAAAGCAGGTAGCAGACAACAAAAATGACATAGCACACCTTTAAAATGTAATATTCAACACAGAATCAATACTTTGTTAGACCAATTGATTTGTGGATTATTCTGCTCACCACTCGGTGCATTATACAGACACAGACATAAAATATGCGAAAGCGAAGCAGAGAAAATGTTCGCCCATTCCCTCCTGGGCTCCAAACACAAACTCAAAGGTAAATATCAGACGTCCAAGAAGAAAAATACGACTAATTAACTTTCATGGCGGCAATTGCTCTGTGATAATATATTATGGACTCTGAGGGCTCTAATTGCTTCCTCAGTGACAGACACGCACATGCGCTAATTAGTGGGTTTATTTTCAGAAAAACAAAGATTTGGAGAAGAGTTGTGCCAAACCAATAAAACAAATTGGTCACAAATGTCTAACTTCATAAACAGCAGTTTTTGCACCGTTATATTATTCATTTCTGATGTGTTTTATTGTCTTTTGCGATTATGGCTTTCCAGAAAACCTACAAAACGCTACAGGGACATCAAGAACAATCAGTATTCATTCCTAAATATTTATTATTATATTCTCAACAAACAGAGATTCATAAAGTCTGAATATTATGGAGATGTGATCTGTTTTATATGCACAGTTTAAATGTGTAACATCAATTATGATCCGTACAGACATGATATCTATATTTTAATGTATTCATATTTGGTGATATACATTTTGATTTGTCAAAACAAAACAAACTAAACAAATACATGTGTAAAGAATTATGTATCACACACTAGAAACAAATTCTTCCAAATCTGGAAATAGCAAGTTGTCTTTGGGCAAAAGCCTTCTGTAGATGGCTTATTTATGCATGAACTATTATTTACCCTGACTTGTGAACCATTACTGGTGCCATAGATTGCACTTGGAATGCTTCCTACTTGCAAATTTATGCCCGTTTCATTTGCACATCCTGAAACACATTCAAATTCTTAACAGTAACTTTGACATAATACACAACTTATGATACAATACACTGACAATACAACAACACCACTTTTACATATGATCTGACAGACGCATGCGATGCACATTCACACAATGCTAATATATGCTAATGCTAAATAGTCCGACCTTGCCATTTGACGGGAGCTCGCATGTTTTTTGCTTAACATGAACAACATTTGTATTGACCCTGCACGACACAATAAAGACCTCATAACAGGCCTTTATAGTGTCGCGCAGTTTAACATTGCCCTTTGTATTTTTAAGAAGGAATGATTTGCGGTCCTCATGCAGACAAACAGCCATTATTTCTCCCTCCTCGTCTCATGAAACATTAATAAAATGTGTAAATTTTAAACTATGACACAATATAGAGCCTATTAAAAAGTGAGCTGTGCGACGATTTTAAATTCTTAATCGAAAGTCGTGTTGTAAATGCAAATCCGGGCAGACAGGGGCTCATTTTCAGCCATTGTTATTCATGGGTGACACGCGGGTCAGTTTAAGAGGAGCCTGGGAGGAGATGACTTCCAAATTCGGTGCAAAATGGATGAAGGGCGTTTTTGAAACACATCGCCGGTCCGTCCCAAAATGCCACTCGGACAAATTGCCCACAGTCTTTGACCCGGCTGTGCAAATGTGTTTGGGGGACGGTAAGTGCACGTCCAGCTAAGAGCGTCATATTGAGATACAGTCGTGAAGACAATCTTTGAGAGAGAAAAATGAATTGTTCTAAAAAGTACTTTGCTTCATGTGAATGTACAACTACTGTGATCCAAGTTTGTGTCAGTCTCAAACATGTGTAAAAAGCCCTGATTACTTTGGACCAATCTTATCATTAACTCAACAGACTTACAAACATGAAGGTGAAGTGTCATGCTCAAGTGCACAAAAACAGTATAGTGAAGACAGAGCAACAAGCAGCACTTTAATCCCAATTGAAAAGCAATAAATCTGTAAAAAGAATAATTGCCGCCCGCTTGTCGCCATATTGTTTACTGCTTTGTCAGAAATATTCCTCAGTATGGCATTAAACAAAGCAGTCGGCATGGTTACACATAGTGCACCTTTTAACTGGCATTAATAAGGCTAAACTGTTTTAAAAACTTTACTGTTCTATATTAACCCTAGTTAGTGGTCAATTACCCTTTGATCTTTTCTATATTGTTATATTTGTTGTCTAGAATCGCTTTTGTTATTCATACATTCTGTTTTATAATTTACTTTATCAATATTTTGAAGGGTTTGGTGCATTTGTTCGGCTTTATAATTCCGTGTTCTCTATAATTCTAAGGGAACGTAATGTTAATTTCTTCATGCATACTTCATAGAGGTCAGCGGTAACACTTAATATTTACACTTTAATTAGTTATATGTATTAAATTATTACGATTGATTCAGTATTACACTAACTCTTAACCCCTTAATTAAGCGTTATTAAGCCTGCATCATTCGTACTAAACTGTTTCATTATGTGAATTAGGTCTTTGTTTGATCAAGGCAAATGACGGTGTAGTTATTATAAAGTGGTGCCAGGTCGGCTCGGCTTGTTGTACCATTCTTTATAACACACCCATTATTTTTCCTCGCTCTAAAATGGTCTATTGAAACAGCAAACAGTGTCTATGTTGTGTGTGGGACATCGAGGCCCATCTGACTCCATTTGAAGCGCGTCCTGAGCGGCCGGAGTGTCTGGGAGGGCAGCGTCTGGATAAAGGTTATGGTGTGGGCTCTCCCGGGACGAGCCGCGAGAAGGGAAAGGCTGCTCCTCTGTCGGGCCCGAGAGAGGCCCTCAGAGGCCCCTGTGAGAACCACCAGGGCTTTTCCTTCATCTTCAGCTGGAGCTCAGCCAATGGCGATTTACTGGTTTTGACCCAGGCAGTTTGGAGGGAAACCGTCTCAACAAAGTGACGGAAGTAAAATCTTTGGGTCAACATCGGCTGTGCTAACGCGAGAAGTAGCTCTAATTCAATAATTTAAGTTTGAAAGTATATTAAAAAACTAGAGATTTCAGCAAAAGTTCATAGTGACGATTGAAGAGAATCTCAAAAATGTACTTTTAATATAATCTTGTCTATTTCACTATTTTCCTCGATTTAAAAGCTGAAAATAGCAGATGGAGCCATGGTCGTTTTCAGATTCTACAAAGTGATGATGAAAGTCAGTTTTCTCATTAGATTACAATGGCCTTTCCATAAGAAATGTCCAAAAAGAAAACCCACAAATGTCAAAATGTATCATTTCCATTAATGACTAGCTCCTGAAACTACCAAAATTAGCACAAATATCAGCTTTTTTATGAATGATAAGTTCAGTTGTATCAAATGTTACAGGCTTATGTTGATACTAAATATTGATACGGGATAAGATGTACGAAAGCAGAAATGATCTTGCCAAAAATATCAACACTTCTACAAAAATATCCAGTGAGCTTTTTAAGTATGTTTATATTTGAGTTTATATTCACATTTCATATTTAGATCAGTTCAAGTATGGCGTGGTGCAAAGATAATGACGCCAAGGTAAAGTTCTGTAAAGAGTGTCGACGCATTTAATACAAAACTCATTGGTATCGGATCAATACAGCAAAATATCAGATCGAAACCAAGCAACAGACGCGCATGTGGAAGTCAAATATTTCAAGTTACGCTCTTGATGTCATTGTCGCTGCACGGCTCAGACAGACGGATTCAATCAATTTCTAAAAACGTCACCGCCCGATTCGATGACGGGCGATAAAATAAAAACGCATTGTAATAAAAACTCTGAAGCTCTTGAGCGAGACTGGAGTTCGTCAGCCAGTCGCAATCAAACACACAACTTCACTGCTGAGGTGCAGGAATGTAGACAGCGCTCTAGTGCGGTTAGTGGCAAAGCAACTATATACGGTCATTTAATACAAACTCAAGCCAAGCGAAGTGAACGACACCGCAAACCACTTCGCCGCAAACATAACGCTGCCTTTAATATGAAGAAGTCGCTCGTAGACGTCCATCAAGAGAACCTGTTACCCCACACCTCCACGTTTTAATCACAAACTGACATCTTGTGTTGTTTCTCCACCGCCTCAGCTCCCCACTACTGAATAACCTGTTGATAAAGACGTTTCATTTTGTCCTTGAAGGCTGTTTGCGGCTGCTTTCAGTGGAGCTCTGTGTGTGCGGCTTATACGGTGAGTGAGTATGATTCGTGAGGCACCGGGGAGAGGGTTATATATGTGTTTAGACTGAGGCCAGCGGCGCTGCGGGTCGCACCGCTGAATCTCATCCACCCCGGCCGGGAAGCTTGGTTTAAGCGGTTGGAAAAGTTGCAGTTCCTTTCAATAGCACTGTATGTTATCCTGTTCTTATACTTGCTTGTTTTACTTCAACTTTGAGCGTTTGGCTGTTACGAGGTTGAGTTTTGCCTTTTCTGTTGCAAAAAGATAAGAGAAATTATTATCGTTATTCAAAATTCTCTTCACATTTCCCACCACAGCCAGTTAAGCCTTCAAGCCAGAAAACCTTCCCCGTGTTGAGTGGTAGATTTCAATTCACTCATTTTCAAGCAAATAAACCTGACCTTTCTGAACGTTTGAATCATTTCTATTCTTCAAGTTACGGTAGTAGCACAATACTTGCCACGTCTTGACTCTGGCTGTTTCTGCTACAGTAGAATCTACAGGAGCTGGGGAGGAGGATATGTGACGGTGCAATGCAGAGAGAGTGACTCATAGCTGCGACGACAGGAGACGCTCGGCCATATTGGATCCTCCGAGGCTCTGGTCTCTGTAGTTGGTGGGACAGAAGCAGAGGAGCGTGTGCCGTCTGCTGTCCTGCCTCTGTAATACTCCCTGCTCATCAGTAACACTAATCAAATGAAGATGACAATTCTGCTCTAATGCCAGCACCAACAAGACAAAGGCCATGAGAACAGGATTCATCTTCACTACACTCACACGCTGGAAGAAAAAGAGCACAGTCTGTACATGTGTGTTTTCAGTCTTGAGTCAAAGGCATGGATGCAACTATGAGCAATGTGTTTGATTTGGTTGAAGAAAATAATCGAGCCAAAATCTATATTATAGATTTGGCTCCCAGGGACACTTCACCTACTTTGCCCACTGCGTGTGCATGCGCGTGTGTGTGTGTGTGTGTCTGTGTCTCGCTGTGTGTGTGTGTGTCTGTGTGTGTGTGTGTGTGTGTGCAGATGGTGCTGTGGTTACATTACTTTACATTATTAAGTAGTGACTGAATAATGACCACAGAGAAGCGTTTTTGAGAAGCTTTGTCCTGCCTGTAAAGTGTATTACAAGTGTAAGGCATTATATACCACTAATATTTATCCATGTTGTAAATAATTTAGTATTGTAGTGGAATGACAAACAGCCAATTTAAAACAGACCAGTAACAATATACTGTAATTAGCAGGAGCCTGGCTACACAGGAAACTCGAGATTTCCTGATCAGGCGATTGACTGTGAGAGCCAGTGTGATTTGCACATTCTCACTAAACTAAAAAAAGATCCTACAAACTGCACCACAACTTTATGTATAATGTAGTATTTTAAGTAACATAAAAATAACAGCTCACGCATTAAGTCAATTAAAAAAAACATTTTAAAATCTAGTTCTGCTCTGACCCTGATTTAATCTATGATTTAAACATTTACATATCTACTTCTCAACAGTTTAATCATAAAGCAACACCTTGCATTATTATACCACCATCTTCCCCACTAATAAATAGCGACATGAATGATATTTAACGTTGTACGGTGTATAAAATCATTCCTGTGTTGAAGTGTAATCAATGGCAGGTCTAATATACCTGTCAGTTTGAGTTAACATTTCAGTTTCCCAGAGAGAGCAGCTTTCGTCAATGCGGCACAGTAGGAGGTGTGGAGTTCAAAGCCCTGCTCTTTCTCAAGAAACGCCAACATCAAAAATAACTGTGCATGCTACAACATAATACAGCCTCGCCTAAGACTGCGGGGACCAATCTGGAGCAAAGACATGACAGGTGTCCGACTTATTGTTTAGTGTGTGACTATCTAAGTGCAACACGCTCCTTAAAACGGCGGAGGTGGCACAGCGTTTGGGAGACAGCGGTGAGACGATATCGATATGTATGTGTGCCTTGGCTGCAGCACAGGGACATGAAAAGGTCAGAGGAGTGAGAGCAATACTGATGACCAATCGATAGGACCAAACAGGATCATGCTTAATATTCGCTCAGCCTCCTCCATGAAATGCTCAAAAAAACTGGGAGAAATAAGGCTGGGGTGAGGAGAAAACACGGTGAGTGAAGCTGCTACAGGCGTTTGAGGAAATGTGTGATGTGCTGCTGTTTAAAGTGCTTGTAGGAATATACATAAAGGTGTAATGTGTTCATACTTAAAGAGCATTAGACATCTTGTCATGTTTTTCTATTATTACTCAATTATAGGTGGGAAAGTCACTGTGGTAAATATTTATCACAGTTTTACATCAGTCAACTTGCAGTTTGTGAGGAAAAATGTCAAAATAAAAGTGATGAGGTGATGAGTTCTAAAACAGAACTCCTGTCATCCATAAGCGACAGTCATTGTTGTCAGGTGTTATTATTTGTCAAATCATTCAACTATTGTGTAATTTATATGCATTTTGGCCCATGTTTATAATATGGTTGCTAGGTAACAGTTGTGGAATTATGCTACGTTCACACTGGAACACCCGCATATCTCAGAATTTCTTCATCCAACATGGCTGCTCCCTGCGTTTAGATGCATTTCAACATCCAACAGGTAAAATATTGATAGTTCTTGTACTATTTTCCCTTTAGTTCCACCCTACTGCCCCCTGCTGTCTGTGAACCTGTTCCTGTTCCTGCTGTTGAGCCTTGTGAGCCGCTGCAGTATTAAATGCTCTGTGATGCCAATTTTGCTAAAGTCAACATGGAGCTAACATCATCAAAAGCAACAATTCATGGCCCTTCACTTGCCCAACCCGTTTCCCCAGTGCCTGGACACTTTCCCCACGCTGTAGAGTGTTCGAGGGTGCGCACTCACGTTTTTGTTGATTTATGCCTTTTTGTGTTTCACCTCCATCATAATATGTTAATTGGTTTGCCCAGGGGAGCGGCTCGGGTGTTTAAAAGGTCATGTCCTCTGTGAGACCTTGTTTTACTGTCTGCTGCTGTAAGTTTTTGGATGCTGTACATACCGGTACTTTGTTTGATTGTCATCGTTTGTTCACTGTAAATAATTGACCACTGCTTTGGGGACTGGGTGTAAATAAAAACCACCTAAGCACACTTTTTTGTGACTGAGCCATCATTTATTGTTGTTTGTTACCCCTAATTTACACCAAATGCTGCAGGTATGATTTTCCACGTCCAGGTAAACAACAAAACATTAACATTGCAATATCGAAGAATGTGCAAAGCAATGACCCTTCAAATACATGGGACTGACTAAAGGTTTCAGACGCTGAGACCTGCGTGAGACTTGTGAGAGCTGTTCTATCAGTCTGCATGTCTTTAGTATTCAGCGTGTTTTCAGGAGCACAGTATCGACACGGGCGTTGACCTCATGTTTTCCTCAGTGTCAAAGGTCATGTGCTAAAACTGTTTTGAACACTTTTGTTTACTAAAGAAATTTGCCTGTAGCCTAGGTTTTTTGTGGTCAAACCTGTTGTGCACAAAAGGCTAGGTCTAAGTTTGATGGTTGCAATCCCCATGAGTAAATCGCCTGCATTCAAATAAACAAGTGTTAAAGCAGTGAGTGGCAGAAACACATGAGTCAATGGTGAGTAATGAACTTTTCCCTATGCATGGGTTTCAGTCACGTAACTTATTTGTTGTCACCGCCATGTGGAAGACGTCGCCGCATGCTGTTGTATATGTCCACTGTTAGATAGTCATAAAAAACAGCATATAATTGAAAATGAAAAGTGCTGATACTTCCAGAAGATAGACGTTATGGGCTTTGATCCCAATCTACAGCGTTGAGTCGCTGACACTTAAAAGCAGCGAAAACTTGCCACAACAAACTTTTGCAGACGTTTACACCTGCTCTTCCTCGTCAACAAGCCCTCTGCACCGGACGAGCCCTCAAAGCTTTCAAGAGCACATAATTTGTGTCTGATCCTAAAATATAACTCCCGGGCAGAAATTAGGCTCGTTAAAACTGTAGGCTAACGTTTATTAGCATGTAGCCACACAAGAACATGTAAACCAGCATTAGCCAGCGCTACAGTGATTTCTGTAAGTCCATTGGTCCCTCCTGACCACAGTAATACATTTCTGGTGACAAACGGGGTCTTTGGGAATGTTACAGAAGAGAAATAATTTGTTTTGAGACCGCCAACATCTAATAATACTAATAAAAGGTCTGCAACTCTGCAAAAATATTTACTTTGTAGCAGACATTTAAAAAAAGAAAATCAAGTCAACAGTTGTAGAAAACCAGATAAACAACAGGAAGTGATGTTTCTGAGTCACATGTTGAGGAAATTCGTTGTTGTGAGGCGAGCTGAAGAGTCCTTTATCTCCAACTGCCATTAGCAAACACGCTAGCCAAGCGCTGCACTTTCAGAGCAACAACAGAAATACTGTCAGTCTCCAGTTTGCCATATTAAGTTAATTTGAGCAAAATAAAATCACTATAGGCAAAAGTTCTGCCAAAAAAGCAAAGAAACACATAACAGTTGTAATGCTCATAATTCAGCCATTCAATCAGAATGTTGAGCTTTTGATGTTTTTAAAAACATTTGGTGCAAAATTCCAGGCAAAGCACTAACATCTACCAGAAAAGTGACATAGTGCACCTTTAAGTTCGATTCAAGACTCGTATTGCACTTGAGAGATGGAAACATTATAGACATATATCCTTATCTATCCATCTAAATAAAAATAAACACAATATATTCAATCAAAATAAATATAATATATTCAACCAAATCTGATTTTCATGCAAGAAAATATGTATTACCGATACTTTCAAATTCATATTAGTCTTCTGAGTGTTCTTTCCAAATCTAATTAAGTATCCAATTAATCACTTGCATGGTAAGTGTGGCTGTGTCTCATTGCTTTAATATTAAAAACTGAAAATCCCAGTGAAAATGATTGGTGCGTGGTTCATTATCAGGTGCCTTTTTTGGCTCACGTGGGCAGTGGTGAGGCAGTGTTTTGGCCGACCTTGTTTGTCCGGTCTAAATCAGATTCTGTGGTCCCAGATAGTCCTGTTTGGCACCTGAAGGCCAGACTCCATCCAGGACCCCAGCAGAGACTGTGAAATTCAAATATCACATAAGACGAGGAAAATATCAGGCATGGACCACTGCATTTAACACTAAAATATAGACATGGAATAGTAAGAGAGAGTTAACCACACACTAAGTAACATTATGGAGTTTGCTCCCATTTTCACAGAAAAAAGCACAGGTTCAATACCAAAAGGTTATGATAATATCTAAAAAAAAATGTAATTAACTGAAGGATATTACCAGTTTTATCAGTAACACAAAGCTGTGGTACCTGATTTTCAAACAAGTCTATGAAGTTGGCCCTTAGCACTAGCACTCATAAATACTTTGTATTCACACACATTAAATACTTTGTATTCACACACATTATTTTTCAGGTAAGTGCACGGTTTTAGAAAAGCTTTTTCAGACAGTGAAGTGAAACCCGGGTGGGCCACTCAAGTACAGCCAACCAGAGCACAGCTTTAGGCTCTTATTTCCTGGTTGACAAGAAATAAAATACTATTTAAAAAAAAAAAGAAAAGATTTTGACCATACTGTAGGAACTCAGAGTTTTGACACAATTTTAAGTTGCACATTGTAACTTTGCTAGTGTAAATATGAGACAGATTCATTTAAAGTTATACTGTGGAACATTCAAGACGAAGCAATAACATCTCCATGAAGATAAGCTAGGAGTGGACCCACAACAACACATTTTACACAGTGCACCTTTAAGCATAGCAGTAAATAGATTTCTAACTAACTATATATCTGACATAGCAGTTTTAGATTTGATGAATTAATGCACACTGTGCAATTAATTATTATTCATACACTGATGAAATATGGACATGGAAATGCTTGGGTCGAATAAATAATGGTAATTGTTATGCTTCAACAACTGACACAACAGTTATTCATCTAATGGTTATTCAATTGTGGAAGTAAAGCAGGTCATGGTAGAAATAGCAGCCTCCGTCTTACAAATGTCAAAAGTGAACGGCTTAAATTATTCATGATATGAGAAAACTGTCAGAAAAAGCCTCTTTGATGACAGACTAAGACTATTTAAAGCACCTGTGTCTTCAGATGAACAGCGTCATGTGGAGAACGGACTCACCTGATCTACTATTGAAGTTCAAGACATCAAAGGTGACTTAAGAAGTGTGCTGTGACATCATGGGCTTAGTTTGTGCATTTAGAAGCCACTGATGGAGGAAAGATTACAAAACTTGACTCATTTTACAATAATTTATATATTTTTGTTGTCTGTCATTCTTTTAAAAAGAAATGGAACTGTTGCTACAGTAGAAGTAAAGAAAAAAATCTAAAGGACAATAGTTTGAAGAAAAAGAAGAAGAAACAAATCCATTACATTTAAAAGGTGCACTGTGTAACTTTTCTGTTACAAGCTCGCCTTTCCACAGTTTGAACAGTAACCTGGCCATGTGGCATTAGATTCTTGTCTTCATGAAGATGATAAAGCTCAATGCCATTCTGAAATACATTCCAGGCAAAACAATAACATTTCCATGGAGAAAAGGAGATCTTTTGCATGTGTAAACATTTTTTTTTTTTACCCTGGTCTTAGGTTTTGTTGGATGAAATATAGCTTCCCGTCTTGCTATCACTGTGCATTTCTCAACCTTGTGGATTTTTCTTCATTTAAAAAGTAATTGATTTGCACTCTTGACTAGCAGTAGTAGTAGCAGTAGTTTTAGAATTATAAAGAATTTCTCCAAAGAAAGACTTTTTAATTCAAAGGAATTTAAAAAGGTGCTATTTTCAGGCTGTTTGTCAAATTTAAAAGTGCAGGGTACCACTTCAAAATAGTCCTAGACCAAAATGTCAAAAAGCCACAGAATAGTCTGTAAATGTCAAAATGCCACAAAAAAAAATCTCAATTAACAAATGTCAAAAAACCCGGTCTACTCTACACAACTGAAACAAGACAACTCACCACAACTTACCTAGCACCGGCTTCCTCTTCCCAGGCCTGTGAGACGGTCCTTTCTTCTCTGAACTGATGAGGAATGAGGCTGGAAACTTGTTGTTCCAGGTGGCCAAACACCACGTCACAGTCCACAAAGACGGTTTACCGGTCGAAGGATGCCGTTCGTGACACCAAATTGTTGTGGAATTACTGTGACATAGAAATAAGGCAAAATAAAACAAGTCTTGTTCAAAAGTGAATCTTTATTTGTTGTCTCTCACTTCCTGATCTGACTCCAGAACAAAACATGAGTCCAACTTATCAAGGCACAACAGGCTCCACGTATGCACAAAACCAGTATGTTTTACCGCATGCGAGACATCCTTGGGTCCCAGGCTATCAAGCTGTTTTTCCAAGGACAGAAGTGGAAAATGTGCTTTACAGAACAGGAAAGATGCATTATGGACAAATGCTGTGTGGAAGACCTACACTTTAACCCAAACTAGGACTAAATTTAACCAAGTTGAAAGTAGCTTGTGGAGATTTTTGTGGAGAGCGTGGAGATTGCTGTTGTTCGACTGTAGCCTGTATATACACTGCACTGTGTTGTCACAATAACAAGACACAGCCCACACACACAACCTCCTATAATCATGTGATAGCAACCTGTACAACAAACTGATGAGGATAGTTTCCTTTTCTAGCCATAAGCAATTTCTGCTGCATGAACTTTTGCAAGTTAGCAAATTTGCAAGTTTAGAATATCATACAATAGCATGTTTTTTTTTCCAACATAGTTTTTCTGGCAGATTTGCATATTTCAAAATAAGCAACTCTATTTTTTTTTCTTTTATCAATAAGTGGCCCTAATACGCCTTCGTACTTCTCATTACAAAAACATACCCAATATCAAAATTTTCCATATCTTGAAAACAACATCCACCTAAAAATAAGTTTTGGTCCGTATACAATTCTCATTATTCTATAGCTTTAATGTACTAACCCCCCTGTTCCATTCTATAGATCCATCTCCTACAGTTTCCATGTGGATGTCGGGGATGGTGTAAGCAGCTGACAGATGTTCACACACGACGCTTTCTTCAGGTGTTTTCAGTTCGCAGCTTCGTCCTGGTGGCCAAGTTCAAAGTTCATGTCGGCTCCGTCTCGTTGGCGCAGTAATTAGACACCGGCGCAGTGCCACTCGTACATGCAGCTAAGGTAAGTCTCACTCAGAGCTATAGGGCTTTGAAATCCACAGGAGTAAACATTAGAGTAAATTAGTGACACATCAAGACAGTTTGTTGTAATTACTCTGCTGGGTATGTGTTTATGGGCGTCATTGAGTGAAAAGTCCTGTTCGGTTGGTTTAATACGTGTAGTACAAGATAAATGTAATTAAAAACAGTTATAGGCATCTCATGAGAAATGCAGTTAGCAGAAAATTACATCATATAAGGCCAAAAAAACACAACATTTGGACTAAACCCAAAATCAACATTGTATTTGGAAATTTGTAGCAAAGACGGGAATATGATGCTGAGATGGCTGGCGGTTTTACGAGTGAGACAAGCAACAATTATTTTAGTAGTAAACCAGTAAGCATATATATTTTTGATTTGATATCATAAGATAAGATATTCCTTTATTGTCCCACATGGGGAAATTTCATTGGTGCAACGCAGGAAGATACAGAGGTAGATACAGAAGAACAGATCACTTATAGGAAGTCTGAAAAACACTTTCAGTAGGAGATCTCCTATAAACAAAAACTCCCATAGACAAATAAATAAATACCATTGCATGTGATCCCGACAGTAATTGCACATTAATATGTGTCACGACAGCACATAGATTGCACATGAATTCATGTGCAATCTAATTCGAATGAAATCATCTTCGGTTCTTAATAACACTAAAGTTTATTTGCTCAAGGGTAGATAGAATTATATTGTGATGATTCAATTCAGCGTTTTAAAACACCGCTAGACAATCTGAAAAAGTTCAAGCCTTCAACTATTTTTTTAAAATGGCACTTCACTCTTCATTTACAGATAAGCTGTATTATCGAGCTCTAGAGGGGGTCCTGCTGCATGATATAATTGTTTGGGAGGAAAATATAACAGTTTTGACAGGAACAGACCGATTAAATAGACAAAATTGCAGTAAATAGATATGTGCTTTCATTCAGGTCATTATAGAAACTTGCCAGAGTTTGGTGTATACTGCAGTTAAAGGTGCACTGTGTTACTTTTCTGGAAGATAAGCCGCCTGCTTGTCTCTATGGAGATGTGGAGATGGAGATTGCTTTGCTGGAATGTTCCATAGTATGACATTAAACGTATCTATTCTCCATTGAGAAGCAGACATTATATTATGCAGATATTATTGCAGAATCTGAATAATGCAAGATAGACCAGTTTAATACTATTCTGTGGGACTTTCTAAGCAACACATTAACATCTCAACAGGCTTTGGAAGACCCTCCGCCTGAAAAGTTCCACAGTACAACTTTGAATACAATCCCTAACATTTCCTATTGAAGAGTGCTTGGAGACGACAGAGATTAGACTCAGATGACTGAAACAGGGATTATTGAACCACAGTCGTCTTTCTAGGAGTGCAAACCTCAAGTGTACCTCGGAGGCATCTGCGTCTTTTTGACTAGAATCTCTCAGGGGGAAAAGCAGTGCATTTGACATCTGTTCACAGTAAAGTTCGCTGTAACAGATTTGACGGAAGTGTCACCACACACTGACGCTGTTGCCAGACGACAAACTAAAACGTGGACGGAAATAGACTTCTTCAGATGTGATTTCTTTATTTAGGACTTGAGTAAGATTTGATTACGCTTTGTTCAGCTGTGACAATCATTCAGAAGATCATCTGATTCACGCACAATATTAATGCTACCTTCACAAAGCTTCCATTACATGCCCTATGTTGACATTTTATGCGGATTACTGCAACTTCATTGAAAACAAACCTGTACTTGTGTGGTTTGTTTGATTCATGTCGTCTTTCCAGAGTTCTCAAGAAGCTCACGATGTCATTCAATGATAATCAACAGAGTTCTAATCTATGCTCAACTTCTGTGTTTCTCTTGGTTTTCATGTTATTTAAACTGATTAAATCCTCAGTGCATTGTATCCTCAGCTGGGCCTTTGTTGTAAAAAATGGGTAAAATAATATACATTAAGTTGTGAAACAAAAAGAAAACCACCAAAAATATGAACGTGATCATTGAGTGAGGGTTGAATTGGGAAGGGCATCTGACATAAAACCGTGCCCAGATGAATTTCAATTACAGCATGTTTAAGATGCACCGTGCAACTTTTCTGATTGTCTGACATTAAACTTATTAATCTTGCATTTATTCAATGACAAATGCTTCTATTGCTAAAAATACCTTTACAAGCCGTGACTGCGTCGCCTCTCCGCAGATCTGACCTGTAAAGGCTGGTTTCTAGTCCAGCGTCAAGCTCCACTCAGTCACATGTTGACATCCTGACGCAGAACCATTCAAGCTTCTGTGGAGCTAATCCAGGCACAAATGCGTCACAGGAATTAAACATCGCATTATATATTTAGTAGGACAATAAACTGTCACATTAGGTCCATTTCTGTGCAACTGTTTTCAATCTGTTTTCTATAAAGTCTTTGTGTATCTATCAATTCCACAAATACTCCGGAAACAGGTTCAAACGACCACTCTTTTGAGACCAGCAGTTTTCTAATCAATATTATGCAAAACACAACCACATCCGCTCGTTTGTTTGAGCTATTTAGTCACTCTTTTTTCTCTTTGTCTCCCAAAGACCCCTCCTCTCACCACCTCGCGGTCTCATACACCTTCATTTTCACAGACTAATGAGGCAAAGGCACGGCTGTTTAATTGGTGGGAGTTTCTCGAGCACTCCCTCGGACAGCAGGCATATTTCACACAGCGCACAGGCTTACACACAGGCAATAAACGTCCACTGCTCAATTATGTTTGCAAATACCCACATAAATCATGCTAACGTTGGGAAAGCGCTGGTGTACAAGACCAAATAAGGCGGGAGAGGTTGGCCCGGACATTTTTCTCAATCTTGCCTGTCGCTCGTCTCTACGTTCTAAGCAAGATTAATCTGGGCTTCGGGATCCAGGTGACTAACACCGGCTTCGTCACGAGATGAAGAGGAGAAGAAGACGTAGGTTTGGACGCACATAGGCAGGATATAGGGAGGATTCAAGGGCACGGAGGGGGGGGTTGGCTTTCATATGTGGACGCGATTAAATGATCAACAAGTGGGGAACAGAGTGATGAAGATATGTTTTAAAGGACGGGGTCAGTGAACTCAGAATTTGACAGAAAGTGAGTGAAAAAAATGCTTGAGTTGTTGTGAACACGTGAAAAGATGCATTAAGATAAGATAACCTTTATTTGTCCACAATTGGTAAATTCCAGTTTTGCAACACAGAATAGGCACAGAAGTATAATAGTAAAAACAGATTACTTAGAAATAACTCGTCACAGTATTGCACATGAATTATAAAAAGATGAATGAATGTTCAGGGGTTAACAATGTTCATTGTACAGTCTGACAGCAGCAGAAGCAAAGACCTGTGAAACCTCTCCTTCACACAGCGAGGGTGGATCAGTCTGTCACTGAAGCTGCTCTCCAGCGTGGACAGAGTGTCCTGCAGGGGACAGAGTGTCCTGCAGGGGGTGAGACTCATGGTCAACTCATGGTATTGATTTATTGTGCAGTAAAGATACATAATAAGATGCAGCGTGCGAGCACACGTAGATGCTTCCCTATAGACATGGCATTGTCGACTTGCATAATATGATTTACATTGAAAGTGGGGAGACATGAATACAAAATGTGTTGATTCACATGCTGAATGACAATAAGTCAATTCTCAACGTTGAAAAATGGTAATATATAATTTGTCCTTCACAGGTGAAATCCCTCCTAGAGGCATTTTCCTTCTTTATGTTGCCTTTAGGCTTGATTTTACTATCCATCCATCCATCTTCTTCTGCTTATCCGGGGCCAGGTCGCGGGGGCAGCACTCTAAGCAGGGACTCCCTGACATTCCTCTCCCCAGACACTTCTTCCAACTCCTCCGGAGGGATCCCTAGGCGTTCTCAGGCCAGCCGAGAGACATAGTCCCTCCAGCATGTCCTGGGTCTTTCACGGGCTTCTTCCCGGTGGGACATGCCCTGTCAATGGCCTCAGGAGTCCTACAAGCCAATGTAGGACTCCAATTTCCATTTGATCTATCTAATTTCATGACTAAAAATTCCAGCCATTCCTTTCCTCACGTCTTAAGCCAGATCAGTGGTAACAATATTGTTACTTCAGTGGTAATTAACTGGTGATTTATACAGCGTCATTTGTTTGTTCAAAGCCAGGATTTGAAACTGTTAAAACGTAGGCAACATGTTACCATTATGTGTAAATAAATATATAAATAAAGACCTCCAGCCATTTCAGCCAGTCTAAAACCATAAGAAAAAAAAACTTCACTTTTTAGTCTCGTTGAAATAAAAGTAAAAAGTATTCACTGTACTGATGCGGACCATTCATATTTCTGTGACGTTCAAATACCTCTTATCTTAGAAAAGTCACTGTATTCTGAACACCACCAAAAGATAGAGAACTGTACTGGAATACAGTACTTCCAAGTTAGTATTCTGAATGTGTATTTTCAGTACAAGTATTCAGTTACTTCCCAACACTGCATACATGAATATCACATACTCATGTATATATATCCATGTGTAATGTGGAAAAAGGACACCCAAGGAAGCTATACATATACAAACAAAATCATATTATAGACTGGGTCCAGATTTTCTTCATCATTTTGATGCTAAAATGCTGCATGAAGTCCCCTATACAGCTAACATTAAATCAGTGCCTCATGAAGATCTACACATTGTCCCCATCTCAATCAAATGTGATACTGATATGTACATTATAACGACTAAACCAGCAAAAAGCAAACATACTAATGAATCTGATCCAGACGCCTTCAAAGTCTCATCCCATTTACAGCCATTTGACAGCTCCCTAATGAGGCTAATTTTAGCACTTTGTTGAGTTCGGTGGAAAGACAGGAAATTGCTGCCTTAAGGATCATTTTCAACCCCGGTTTGTGCTCGCTGTGATGTGACGGTGGTGGGCGCGTAGCCACATCTCAACATGAGCCAAGTTATCGCCTATAGGAGTAATGAGTGGGTCAGCTAACAAGTGTCCTGCCACAGCCCACCGCAGCCCAATTCACAGAGTGGACACGGAGACGGGAGCACTCAGCGTAATTAGGTGTCCGGGAGAAAAGCATAGCGCGATGAAGGGTGTGCCATTTCAGATCACTTCAACGTCACCCGGCGAGGGAAAACGCTACAGAAGGTTAATACCAGAGCTAATTCAAGAGCGGGACTTAATTATAAATGTAACTTCACACTTAGAGAATGTCTGTTGTGTGGAACCTTTATGAAATTATAATTGAGTATAATAAAAGGAAGTGGTATACTTGGATACTCTCTTTGTCAGAATCGGCTTTGACTTACAGTATGATCAATAATGATGTATGTCTGTATCTAAATTCAAATGTATTTCAACTGTAGTTTGTAAGTCTGAGCTCACACTCACGGTTGAATATTCTCAAGCTCATTATTCATCTCAAAATAGAGTAATTTATGCAGCGAGTGAACCAAAACAGCTCATCAAAACACCACAAAGAGTGTTTAAGTGGAAATAAAAGTACCTCAACTGCAATTAATCCAATTTGAATCGAGACATTCATTCATTTCTAATCGTTGGGGGTTTTTACGTTGACAATCCATCCTCAAGAGTAAAGGTTTTGGAGGAAAATTTCACAGCTTTTTTAATTGAACGGTGATGATTATTTAGGTTTTTTTTTCAGGAAATTAATAATGAAAGCAAGTTTATTTTTTAATGGTGCAAAATTAAATCTAATGAAAAAAAAATCATGCTCTATCAATGTGTTTTTTCTTTGGGATCGCAACAAGAGCTACAGAGGACACTTTAGTTGTTGGAGACAGTCGGTTGAAAAGCTGCTGAAACGTCTATTGCCGTTTTAATCATGGATATTTAATCAAACTTGCTCTCCCGTTTCTTCAGCGTTAACAACAACCGTGTAAACCCAGCCTTTTGAGACTGCAGCGTCTTCATGCCAGCGACTCCCAATCATCAACATCTTTGTTTTACATTCAAAACCTTCTGTGTGAAATGTTTTATGTACGTTACGACTCACAAACTGCACCTGAAGCATCTTTTCCAGCCATGTTTAGCATAAGGCACCTCGGATCAACTGCTTTTATCAACTAAGTGTCAGGACGAGATGTAAATAAATTCAATTCCGAGCACTGAACACTGAATCTGAATCCTGGCGAGGCGAGGAAATGTAAAATGACATCTGCACCTTTTTTTTCCCCTCTTGTTATGAGTCATAGTGTAAAAATATTGTATTACCGACGATTGAGAGAATTTGCCAGTGCAGCGGGTGTCCGGATCTCCCCGTCTCCTGTCTGCTGCTGCTGCCTACTGCCGCTGTGAGAAAGAGAGGCGTATGCAAACAGTGAGAAGGTAGAGGAGGGGGGGAGCAGGAACAGCCCAAAACTCAAGGATGACTCACCCATCAGCAAAGACGGGTTTATTTTGAAGCGTAACTTTTGCTTCCTTTGCCAGAGTGTGCGCTCGCTTCAAGTCGAACAAAGTATACGCGCGATCGAATGTGCGTTAAGCGGGTTTTGTTCATGTTTAAAAGATTCAATCCGCTATCATCCAAGGCTGTTTCCAAGCTGGGAGACATCTTTGAGCGTTTGTTGGTTTGTTGGGTGTTTTGGTCTTTCAGAAGGAAAAATAAAACTAAAAAGTGATAGACATACTTTAGTGTGCAGGTATGGTCGAGAGATGAATGTAATGTTGGGTAAATTACTGACGTAAAATAAAGTAAGTGTATATATTTAACAGTTTTTATCATGAAGAAAGAAAAAACTATACAAAATAAATGAGCGTATTTGCGGTGTAAATTGTCTCCTATATAATCTAAAAACTTCTGAAAATGTACAAAAATAGGCCTAACTTTAAAACAACATTTGACAAAAAGTACTTATGCGTTTTTTTTACAAATAAATTTATATAGCGCTTTTCTACCATCAAGGTACTCAAAGCGCTTTACATCAAGGAACCAGTCACCCATTCACATCCCAGATGTTTGCAGACACTGGGGGGCGAGTTGGGTTAAGTGTCTTGCCCAAGGACATAACGGCAGTATTCACATGGGGCAGCTGCAATCGGGCCAGTGGATCTGACCGCTCTGACCGAGCGGGGAGTCGAACCGCCGACCTTTGGATCAGAAGACGAGCACTCTACCACTGAGCTACTGCCGCCCCCCCAAACAAACAATTTGTTTTACAACCAAACAATTAAATTAGAATTCAAAGTCAAGTAGAATCATTGTTCTGGTAAAAGTACAGGTAAAATGTTCATTTGCTTATTTTCTCTATGCAGTTAAAGGTACTACTACACTACTTTGTATTCAAATAAGTGTTTTTATCGCTCTGAACATACATTCATACTGTGAGAGGGCAACTGACTTCATGTTATTCTGTGGAACATTCCACATAAAGCAATAACATCTACAGCAAGTGGCGTTTTCTAGACAAGAAAAGTTACACGTTGCACCTTTAAAATGAATAGCCTGAATAGTGTGCTCCAATTTGAGGGATATCTTTGCTTTTCCGTATCAAACTCTTGTAAGAAGCGCTCTTTGTGCTTCGCTAATTCCTTTTCCTGGTGGATTGGTTCAGTTGTTCAGAAAGACTCTTAAAATCATAATGAAGCTCATTAGTGGAGCTATGTATTCTGTCCATTTCCTCTCTTCTGCGCAGTCAGACTGTAACCCGAGCTAACAAGCTTCCACCAGCCTCAACAACAACAAACCTTCTTATATTCAGAGGCCAGGATTACACTGATTGTTGATCATCCAATGGACTTAACCGTATTAAGCTGAATCCAAAACAAATGGTCTCATCGGAGCTTATAAATGATGTGGGTGTCGCTTATTTTAGTTGTGTGTGTCGCCTGTGGCTTTACCTGTTAAAAAAGAAACTACAATCTGAACAAACTGAACCAGCCAGTGCCTTAACACCATGTCTCATGTCCAGGTCTTTCTCCTGAGGAACTCACTGAGCTGCAGGGGCCAAACTACCACTGACTTGATTGGCTGAAGCTTTAGGGCTTCAGAGAGAGAAGATTAAACCAGCTGGATTTAGCCACAGGATCTGGAAATCCAAATGTGTGACTCAGGTGAGGCTCTTTCAGCTTTCTGATTGGATAATCGTCTCGAGAACCTAAACACCAAAGGGTTTGGTGAGGAAGAGTCATCATCCTCACATGCTGGATGATTCCTCTGCCTATCCTGATGAGCCGCCCTCTGTCTTGAAGTTTCTGGCTCTACAGTCTCTATCTGCAATCTGCTCCACATCTGCCTCTGCTCCACATCTGCCTCTGCTCCACATCTGCCTCTGCTCCACAGTCAGTCCTGGCCACATCTACAGCCTGTCTGTTCACGGGAGATCTCTCCTTCACCGTGGTTCTCTTTGAGGTTTCTTTTTCACACTTTATTTTATTTTCCTTGCCAAGAAGGAGGGGCAGGGGATTCACACTCAGGACAGGCATGTGTGCCATCCACTCCACCACCCAGCACCACCATAATTCGATTGTATGCTGGTTAAAATCAACAATTTTCTGAAGCCCTGCACGACGACTGCTACTGTGATTTTTGGCTTTACGAAAATAAATAGAATTGAATTAATCAACTACTTGTTCATCATGCCCAATGTTTTTTGTAATTAACAAACACTGTAATTGTTTTAAAAAGCATAGCTATATTTGATTTCAATACCTGGAATCTGAAGACACAGAAAAGTTGTGTTTATAACAACTAACATAAGAGGAATGTTTGACTTTAATAAGTGATGGATCAGTGATGGGTCAATGAGGACTTTTGGATGTGAGAAGATCACAACTTTGACCATTTGAGGTCCGTAAAACAATAGTTTAACTTCTCTAACTTTGCAAACAAGTTCTTGAGAATTGTTGGCATCTGCTATAACATTGATATCGAATGGTTTCCACATCTGCCAGTCTGACCAGGGCCAGTGTGGAATGAAGGGACAAGAAATATAAAGCAGTTTGAGAAATGAAGCCTGCGTAAGTTCACCTGGAAGACCTAACCTAAATCTGCGTCGGCCTCCATGGAAGGACCCCTCTCCCCAGCGCCATCATCGCACTCAAGCGGGCGCCCGCATGTCCGTCTGTGAGAGTCAGATCCCTCACTTCACCATGGACTCTCCCAGGTTTCTGCGCTTATCCCAAAGAGGTTATGTAGTTTTTCCCGGCCAAGAAGGATTGGTAAAAGGACGGGGGACGTCCGCGTCATGGCCCCTACACCTGCTCCTCATCCCCAATCAACGCTCTCAGTCACTCCTCCCCGCTCCAATCAACGCACAGGCGGCAGCATTTAAGCGCTCGGGCTGATGGCTCAGTCGCTTCAAACCGTATCTGCGACCCACCACCTCCCCTGCTCCTCCTCTGCATCTATTATTCTCTCCACATCTACCACCACCAGTCTCCAGGCTCCGGGGGGAAGGTATCTAATTCAATCAAATCATGGAGTGCCCATGATCGCTACGCCTTCCACCGGGGTCTGAGCGCCAAATAAACTTTGCAATAAAGTTCGCTAAAACATCTTTTCTGCTTTTGTGTCTGAGTCTCTCCAGGGTGAAATTGATATGAACGCAATTTAAATCTAAATCTAAGGCTAATAATGGATCTACAGTAACCCTCAACTGATGCGTACAATGTTTTAACCATTGCGAGATAGGACCAGCCGCCTGGTTCTGTGTGTGATTTGTAGTAGCATTATTTTTTTTCGATGTCAGTGCATTTATGACTGGGCAAAGGGTCTGTGAAGAAGTTTTATCAATTGTAGTTTGGAGACTAACACTTTTCACATCCAGGTCTTGGGTGCAACAGGAAGAACAGCCACTGTCAGAGCAAAGGCAAATGGGAATACTAATAACTAAATTTGTGGTTGAACCAGTTCTATATTAGTTCAAACGAGGAACACAGTAAATGAACATAGAACCAGTTTCAAACCAGGGTTAAGCTTGACCAACTTTAAAACAGGATTTAACCAAGACCAATGAAATCTCATCAAAAGCAGCATTAAAACACACTTACAGCTTATCTAGGGACGTAAACACTAAACAATAATGAAATACTTAATTATCTTAAACAGCCAGTCAATTATGGATTATATTACCAGATTAAGTTGCCATTGCATGTATTATTTTTAGCCTTTAACAGTTATATTTTGAATGAAAGCTATTATTGTTCAAACTAATAATGTGAACATCCTGCAGTGTCACATTCAGGGCAACAGGCATTCCTCAGAAAATGTGCTAAACGAGAAGAAAATGTCTAGAACCCTGCAATAAATTCCTGACAACAGCAAACAATGCCAGAGAATCACTGATGAGGGTCTGTCCCACATGAAAACCATTATATGTTTTCTTCCTCTAAACATATACTGTGCAGGCTTTATGTTTTGTCAGCTCATCGCTAATGACTTCTTGCAGCAAAGCGGACTAATGAATGTCAACGTGTCACCGGCTCTCGCAGTGAGCAGGTGTGGGAGATAAAACATAAACTGCAATCCTCTGCAAGTTATTTTTGTCCATACGCAATGTTTTTCTCCTTTTGGTGAAACCACAAACGCCAATTACACATGCTTTATGTCTTTAATATCACGTTTTCATGAAATCTCATATGGATCCTGGGTCACATCCGCAGAAGACATTCAAGCCCTGTCGAGCGGCCGTACCTGGGCTTGTTTTGAATGGTCAATCGCTCGGGAGTAATTCGATTTCTCCATCCTTTTGGCCGGCGTTCTGCCCCAGCATTCGTCTGTGGTAATGACATCAAAACAATTCTATGGCAACAGAAATCGACTTATGCGGTTTTCATTTTTGTAAAAGAGAGACAAATCAATCCTCCCATAATGCAATTCTATTCAGAGCTGAGGTTATGCTACTGTAAATCTGAGCCACAGGGATATTGAGGCTCTATATTCTAACAGCAGCTTTTAATCTATAGTATTTTATGGCTAGATATGGTTTTACATTGACAAATAGTGTGTGTTTCTCATGTTTATGGAATTTTAGTCCCCTTTTCCGGACATTATTTTTGAAGCAAAAATCTGTGCATTGGCTATTAATTAAAACAAAAGCAGGCATTTCATTCTATTTTACTGTAGACAATATTCCAACCATTGAGTTAAGAAATATTTTTATTTAAATGAGTACTATTGTGTACCTCAACTTCTACAATGTTTTAAACAAATGGTTTTCCCCGCTCACATATTCGTTGTTGTAGAGTGATTTATGCATATTTATTCTTCTGCATTCCAGACGCCATATTTCACTGACATCCAATACGCGGGCACTGTAAAAAAAAAGAAGAAATCTGATATACGTAGGCGTGGCGGTCATCATTGTCCGTCAGTGTGGCATTTTACGGTGACGCACCACAAAGAGGCAGATCAACACTGCAGTTTGCAAGAAGTCAGCAGATATAAATATGAAATGATGCCCAATGGATGTCAAGTATACAGCAGACAAAAGGAGCGCTATTAACTCTTGCAACGGCCGTCCACCCACTTGTATGGCAACTTATCTAACTCTTTTGAGATCAGTTTATTTGCAATGTGTGGTTAAAAATACATTGGAAAACAGTGGGTCAAAGTGCACAGTAAAACATTACAGAAACACTAAAAGCACTAAGAAACAGACATTGTGAAATAACCAGGCTAAAAAAGATGACTCAACAGGTGTTTTTGTTGGTAGAATAAATACATACATTAAAAAACCCATTCCATTCTTCCTTCGAGTGGGCTCAGCTTTTTAACAAATCTGATCGGCAACTTGACTCGACCTGGCTGCGTTGACTTGACCTTCTCTCTTATTCGTTTATTCATCTGATCGGTTCATTTGCTCGTCATGTAAAGTGCAACAGTAGCTTGTGAGTTTGTCCATGGGCAAGACACTTTATCCACTATGCAGTATGCGTGTTATGCGACAGCCCGACATTCAACAAACCATCACATTACTTTGACATTTACACAGGCTTAATGATTTCTACTGACAGAGCCCTTCAGTACATTATTGTGAGCTTTGGTTTGGACACGTCACGTTCGGAGTAAATTAGCCGAGCTGCTTTTAACAGTCTGACAGCTCGAGCACTCGTTAATAGACTCTTTGGCCGGAGGTGATGGCCTAATTAAAACCAAAGGAAGTGCTCGTGGGTGGAATTCACCAAAACAATCTTCACAGGTTCAAATAACAACTACTGCAGCAACTGGTGAGGATGTTATAATGGCAGTTCTCTATTAACGATGTCTGAAGTCACCGATTTGCTTAAAAGGCGTACGATGACATTGAAGGGTCCGCCACATGCTTGAACATATAATGATAAGGCAATATGGTGTTAGTATATCTTAGTATGTGACCTCTACCAGCGCCTATACCTTTCCTGGAATGCTATGTATGGCATTAAAGTGGGACAAAACAGTTGTATTTGGTCAGTTTGTTCTCTCGACATATAAGATTTCACGTGGAAGCATCAAAACTTGCAATACTGACTTAACCATGTGCAACAACCATTACTGTCGTTTTCACATGCAATAATGTGCATTTAACTGATGTAAATAGAGTGTTTATTTTACCATTATTATTAGTATTATCTTGTATTTATTTTATTTTGATCTTTATTTTTCCCCTCCATTCCTTATTAAGAAATGAGGTTTTGATTATAGGAGTTTTGTTTATAAGATTTCTTCTATTAAGAGTGTTTTTTAAACTTATCTGTCCTTTTCCTCTGTATCTACCTGCGTTGCAACAATGAAATTTCCCCATGTGTGGACAATAAAGGTATATCTTATCTTAAACTGTCCAATCTGCACCTAAAGTTGTCATTATTGCATTTAACTTTCAAACATAGATATACGAAGCATTGTAACGACACACATGGCCTTATTGTTACATGAAAAGATTATCTCACTTTTATGTAAGTAAACTACACAGGAAGTGCAGCGTCTTGCATTAAACTCACATTTACTGAATTACAGGCGTTTTCATCACTCTCATGTGCATCACTCCAACCACACGTCGATATATATTGTACATCCTCCAATCGTAAAAACAATATTGTCAGTCCATAACGTGAATAAAGCCCCGGTGTTGTATGGCTTTGTTGTAAAGATATCTCAAATGCTCCAGAGAAAGCATAGATCTACTTATACAAACATGAGTGCATCCCATAGACGTCATTCAGGAGCCTTTGCATAGATGTGTAGAATAAATGTCTTTACACTAAGCAAGAGGAAAACGCCTGCCATGTTGAATAAATGGATGTGTTCATTTGTTGTTATTGTGCCATAAAAAAATATCAAAAATAATGGTAGAGTTATTTAGTATTTAAGTGCATGTGACAGGTTTACAAATGGAAATGTTTACCATAGTTTTACACCAGTACAAGTGGGAGTTTGTAGTTTAGAGTAAGTAGAGTTCTAAAAAGCAATCCCTCCATCTATATAAGATAAGATAATCCTTTATTGTCCACACATGGGGAAATTTCATTGTTGCAACGTAGGTAGATACAGAGGAAAAAGACAGATAACTTATAGGAAGTCTTATAAACAAAAACTCAGACAGAACCTCTCATTTCTTAATAAGGAATGGAGGAGAAAAATAAAGATAAAAGATAAAATGAAATAAAAACAGCTATATCATCAATACATTAAAGGCTCAATGGACGATTTTTCGGCGATTTGAGAACGCAGGCGGAAGTGCGCATGCCACTCCCCCGTGCGGACCGATACAACACACACGTGCGTTTATTAGCGCAACGGAGCGCATCGCATCTCTCGTCTCCCGTAGATTTCTGTCCACTCCTGCGTCAGCGCGAACTGTCTTGCTCCGTCTTCATTTTGCCCCGTACACTGAGGGAACTATATTATGATAGATCAATGCGCTTAGACACGCGGAAACGTGGGGACGAACAGCACGCGGCTGCAGGTGAGCGGTAGGTGGGTTTTATGATTGATACGTGGCAGGACAAATGATTTATCCACGCGGAAATATAAAAAAAAAAAATGCTGAAAAAAATCGTCCATTCCACCTTTAAAAATTCCCTTCCAAACACAATTTATTTTTTTGAGTTTAAAGATTAATTTAAGAAAGTAAAAGGTGTTGTCATGGATTGTTATTTGCCAGATAAAAACTATTTTCTAATGTAGATGAGCTTTGGCCCTTGTTTACACTATGCAACAGTGCTCATAAAGCTTGAGTCTGCATCATAATGTCCTCCTTAACAACATTTTAGTAAGATCTTTATGATGAATTCTCAGTAGAAATGGGCTCAACTCGCTGAACAATAGATTTATTATAGACAACAGAAAAGAGTCTCCAAATAAACAGAAATATACTCCATCCACGTTCATAGGTCAAGAAAACAGACCTCAGGTGGGAAAAGAGGGTAAAGGAGGGTCTTAAATACTAAGGGAGGGGTGGAGACAATTGAACACAGGTGAAATCATCAAAGAAGGTCATGTGATCAAATCAGACAAAGGAAGAGACCTGAAAAACAAGGTGATGAGTATCAAAATAAAACAGGAAAACCAGCAACTAAACAGGCTGATTTACAGAGCTAGAAAGAACAATCTTACTACAATCCTTTAGTCCTCCCTTCATTTTATCAGCACATCATCCGTTCTATAAATGTAACTGTTTTATTTGCTTAAATCGGTGTCAGGATTATGCCTAGCTTTATGTAAAATGCAGATCTGTTTCCAGTATTTAGCTTGAATGAAGTCCCTGCAGGAATCCAGAGAAGTGGATAGTGAAGAGTGGAGTTGAGGCAGATGCAGTGTCTATATTTAGATGAATAATTCCCTGGATTTAATTGGCAACATAGAGGAATTATGACCGTCTGGATACTTGAAACTGGAGCGTAAACAACAGTAACAGTGAGAAACAGGCATAGGGTGGAGTGAACTGCAGTATATTGAAATGTCAAAACACTGAAGACTATACTGGGTGATATAAAAAAAAGTTAAAAAAAAAATGTTGGAGTAGGGTTAGTAAGGTTTGGTTTGATAATGATATTCAAACCATATAATGTCAGAAATGTGTTAAAACTGGTCTTTAAATGTATTAGTTGAAGCTGAATAATCAGAAATGTGATTTTTTTGTCAAATTAACTAACTTTATAGCTTTATAGCTTTAAAGTTTACAACATCACTTTCTTCATTTTTAATCAGCTCTTCTTTTTTTAGATTTTTTATCTTAAGCTATAAACAATGTACTCAATATTGACATTTGGTATGTCTTAAAAAAATCATCCATATTATTATCAAAATGTTGACCCACTTCTACTTTCAATTCAATGAAGATAAACAAGACAGACTTTTATCAGACAATGCTCAAGGTCAGAAACCACTGATTTAGATTATAATGGAGCCACAATTTGCTACACTTACTACAGCCAATAAATGCTACAATACAACCATTACGTGATGACAACCATTCCATATACAACTGTAACTGTGTGCACCATTTCCTCTTCATGTGGGACAATGTGCAGTGCCCTTGTTGAGTTCTCAGACAAGACACTTTACCCAGATTCAGCCTTGTCATTTGTTCGATTGTGAAAGGCAAAAAAAAATAAAAAATACTGCAGCAGACACACAGGACCGAAAAACAAGAATATGAATGATAAAATACAATATAATGCAAGACAAGAACAAGCATCAAGTACGCACTATTAAAATGTCAAAACAAGAACATTTCTTTGAAAAAGTGCAACTCAGCTCCAGCAGTGGAAAGTAACAAAAAAAATTACTCTACTTGAATTCAGTGATCCGTACATTTTACAGTGGATACTCTATACTTTTACTTCCAAGAGCAGTTATCTGTACTTTCTACTCTACAAATGTTTTCTGTATGGTTTGAGAGTTTATTTTTTGCATGTTTATGGTGATATACAAGATATTCATACACATAAGTTGCTTTTTTACTTGAGGAAACGCTTTGCTCTTGTATCTGTACTTTTACTTAATTGAGTACTTCCTCCACCTCCTTTTGAAGGCCAGTGCAAAAAAGTGCAAAACATTTACACATTTTTAAGAGACTATGTGCTTCTAATTTTTTGTGCCAAATTCTTCCATCATTTGGGAGCAGCCACAAAATGCTTGGTCACCTTAAGTTTCCATGCGAGTTCTTGAATTGTAAGACAGTTGCCCAATAATGATGGTCAAGAACATAAATTACCATATTTTTCGCACTATAAGGCTTAAAAAAACGACAGTGCGCCTTATAATCCAGTGCGTTTTATATATGGATTAACTCTGGTTGTGTTTAATGACCTCGAGGCGATTTTGTGTGGTACACGTTTTGTTTCACTTAATGCGCCTTATAGTCCGGTGCGCCTTATATATGAAAAATGACCGAATATAGACCATTCGTTGACAGTGCGCCTTATAGTGCAGAAAATACGGTACCACCAAACGTTCCCATATTTGTGTAAAAAATATCGAGAGGATTTCCACCGGTGTACTTTATAGCTTAGACGTGTGCAGTTTGCAGAAAGCGCGCAGATATGGGAACAAATCAGTCTAAAAGTGATGTGTCCATCCCGGAGACGCCTGTCATGCTGCAATGTCAAATAAACATGGGAAGGAGTGTCTGGAATGCTGCCAATGTGGTCCGATACATTTGGATGTGGCTAGGTGTTTTTTATTTTTTATTTAGTTAATTTTATTGTACAGTATTTCTGTTTCTGTCATTTCTTTGTGATTTGAATGCATTTTTCCTGTTGTGTGAAGCACTTTGAATTGCCTTGTGTATGAAATGTGCTCTACAAATAAACTTGCCTTGCCTTAGTCCAAAGTTAACAAATCTACTTCCACATTTGTTTTCATCGTGAACCAATCGGAGCAGAGGCGACTTGACTTCCTTCGCCGTCGGCCGTGTGTGAGCAGACATCAGCCCTAATCACTATCGACTGGTCATTTAGCAGCGCTTTGTACAAATAATTCCTACCTCCGTGTGCGAGTGGTTCAGCGTCAGACACTGCACCTCCTAGACTCTCAAGTGACCACCTCCCTCTGACTTCATACTCCACTCATTCCCAACTTTTAATCCAATTTGTTAGCAATAATTCAGAAGTCAATAAGTTGGAGAAGTAGTCAACCATTACTCTGAATTATCCCGGGCCGCGTGATGGACAGGCGCAGGAATGGTGTTTGTCACTCTAATATCGTCCTGTAGCTCGGAGGGATCACAATTACACAGAGGTGGCAGAGGTAGACAAGATAATTGTTATTTCAAATGGCATTACTCACAAGTCATCCAGGTAAAAGGAGAACAAAATGTGGCCAAACACTGACTGGTGGATCCGCGCCTACTTAGTATTGACGTATCATTCCATATTTAATCTAATACGATGGAAAGTCCTCACATGTTGATACATCTTTGGATATTAATGGAGGATTTTTTAGATTAGGGTAGAATTAAGTGTCCACAAAGACTTTTCAAATGCTGGGTTTGAACAGAAAACATGACAACTTCCCCAAAATGAGCCAACGTCGTTCGGGAATTGAGCAAAAGAGAGAATAAACTTAGAAGAAAAGAGAGAGAAAGACAAAATTGCACTCAAAATCTTCGAAGAATAGTGTATTTACTGTATACTGCAATATACTTGGGCAGCAGTGGCCTCAGCGGCGTTCACCTTTCAACTAAGAGGTACATGTTTGGACCCCAGCTCGGACCATTGTGCCCTTGAGCTAGACACTTTACCCATATTTTCTCTGTGCAATTGTGCTATAAAGAATGTAGCAATGCGCATTAGGCTGGGCAAAATAATATGTCTGTTTGCTGTAACCCGACCGACACGGTATGAAACTAGCCGACTGAAAAAAAATATCAGCATTTTGTTGAAAAAACGTCAAAATCTTTTATTTTTAAATTATTTCGACGACTCACCGACGGGGCATTCCTAAATCGCAGTGTTGAATATTTATATCACGCTGGTAAACCTATCTTTCATCCCAAAGGACTGAAAACACATTGCGCAACACATGTGCGTCTTCAGATTCAGTCCTCCACATGCGTCTGTAACAAAACAGAACGCGTATAAGTGTTGTTACATTGCCTTTTACATGTTGATTTGCCTCTGTCGGCGCCATTGCAGTGTCCATAGTACATGTCACGCTCTATCACAGTGTGACTTGATTTAAATTTGACTTACACAATGCATTCTGGGATTGAAACACGCCCAGCAGCGTCATCACAACAAACATGGCGGCGCCCGTGTCCCCCGCATGTTCCCCCCGCTCGCCTTCGCTACCAAAATAAAGGGTAACGCTGTACAAAAGGTCGATTGAAATATCTTAAAATCATGAGATTTAGTCTCCTGATCGGGTTGATAGAGACGTTTTCCGTCATTGACTGTTGAGGCCTGACCCCTGGACTGTTGAAGCCTGACCCCTGGACTGTTGAAGCCCGACCCCAGGACTGTTGAAGCCCGACCCCAGGACTGTTGAAGCCCGACCCCAGGACTGTTGAAGCCCGACCCCAGGACTGTTGAAGCCCGACCCCAGGACTGTTGAAGCCCGACCCCAGGACTGTTGAAGCCCGACCCCAGGACTGTTGAAGCCCGACCCCAGGACTGTTGAAGCCCGACCCCAGGACTGTTGAAGCCCGACCCCAGGACTGTTGAAGCCCGACCCCAGGACTGTTGAAGCCCGACCCCAGGACTGTTGAAGCCCGACCCCAGGACTGTTGAAGCCCGACCCCAGGACTGTTGAAGCCCGACCCCAGGACTGTTGAAGCCCGACCCCAGGACTGTTGAAGCCCGACCCCAGGACTGTTGAAGCCCGACACCTGGACTGTTGAAGCCCGACACCTGGACTGTTGAAGCCCGACCCCTGGACTGTTGAAGCCTGACCCCTGGACTGTTGAAGCCCGACCCCTGGACTGTTGAAGCCCGACCCCTGGACTGTTGAAGCCCGACACCTGGACTGTTGAAGCCCGACCCCTGGACTGTTGAAGCCTGACCCCTGGACTGTTGAAGCCTGACCCCTGGACTGTTGAAGCCTGCCCCCTGGACTGTTGAAGCCTGACCCCTGGTGGTCACTCCGAGTCAAAAAATTGCAAAATTCGGATCTTTTTTTTTGCCTTCAAAGTAAAAAAAAATAAGAATTTGCCTACCGTCCGACCCACTTGAAAAATGTTGGCTCGGGTTACAGCAAACAAACAATTTATTTGTGGTAGCCTTACTATTAAACTTATATATTGGATGCTAAGGTTAATGGATAACAGTGAGATACACACACGACCAGAAGAATACATTAGACTACGGCCATAAAGATAACTATGCTGACCAAAAGAGCTCGCTTAACACCCACAGATACGATACAAGTCTATAAAAAGTGCAATCCCGCATCTCAGGGCTCTCCTCCCACCCTCGGAGACACTGACGTAGATTAGCCGCCTTGTTTCCGCCAGTCAAGGGCAGATTACCACAACAATGAAGTGCAATTTGAGAGGCTTGTTAAGCTGCGCAAGACATTTTTAATAATTTAACTCCAGAAAATGGAACAAAGAAGCCGTACTTTAACTAACCGCCTCTGCTGATCGTGCAAATGAAGGACTGCCAGTAAGTAAAGGCATGCACGTCCACATTAGCAAAGCGCTGCGGGCCCCGGCTAATGAACGTGTGTGACTTTATGCGTGGCAGTAATGGACACGTGTGTGTGAGAGATGGGCGGCGCAGACAGGAGCGTAGGTGGATGTTTGTAGAGGATCAGACTGGGTGGATGGAGCGCGGAAACAGCTTTGATGCTCCATGGTAAATGAGCTGCGGTAGATGGTACAGGCGCACTCACAGCGGGGCGCCAGTGCGAGTCCAGCAAAAGGCCACGGGCTTGACCTGGAATCGTGTGATACTCCTGCCCGGGTACATAACGTACGCGGATATATTTAGCGCGGTGTCACCGGCTTGCGTTTGATGAAAAGTTGTCCGTTAATTAGATTATTGCGGTAGTAGAATCGCTCAGTTGTATAGATGTTATGAGCTAATGACAAGTGTGGAGCTTGTGCTTATGGGAAATGTATAGTCGCACCTGTAATGATGTCACGTAACTACTACATGTAATATCAAAGAGGTAAAACAGTCCTTTAATCAAGTGAGAAGACCACTAGAATACTTGTGAATATAAATATTGAACGTTGAAAGGGACCTAAATATTTACTCAAGCAATAGTGAAAAGTATTTGGTGTTTAAACCAATGAAACAGTGCCAAAGTTCTGTTATTTTGAAATGGAGTGGATTTTTAAAGTGGATAAATGGTGCGTTTGTACGGTTTAATTTGAATTTGCTTTTAAATGTGCTTTTGGTCACCTTGGGATTTGTGTTTCACATTTTCTAACTTGAAATAATGTCTCTCATTTCGGAAAAACTACACTTCAACTTTCAAATAGGTATTTAGAGCGCCCACTGCTGTCATCAGTGGGAAAAACAATGAAAAATGAAATAGATGACGCCTTTAGGCAACGTGACTGCTATGCTAATAGAGCCATGTAGTCATTGTGAACGCAATTTGACCGTCAATCTGGGGAAAATTCAGGGAAAAGTGGAATAAACAGAAACAGAAAGTGTCAGTGAAGCAAAATACAACTCCGGGGATGTGTTTGGTATGTGTATATTGTATAAGGGAGGAGACTCACACTAAAATTTAAAATAAATTGTTGATATGAAAATAATTTGCAAAGTACGTTATGGAATGAGTTCAGCAATTGTGTTTTGTATTCCACTTGGGTAAACTTTTCATCTGTAACAACTACAGCAGGTTTAAATGATAAAGCGATAAAGCGTCTATTAACATACACGAGTTTAAAACCGGCGACATTTAAGATGATTAAAAAGTGGGTGTTTGTTGCAAAGCGTACCTGGTTCAGCCGTCCTGTCGCCTCTCCCAACCCCGTGCCCGGAGAGGCACACAGGAAGCTGATATTGAACCGGCAAGCGCGTGATTGGCTAAAGTGACGCAGTGCGTGCGTGACGCGCAACATACGTAAACCACGTGACAAGAAGGGGTATTGGGAGTTGTAGTTTTTTTCCTATTTGCAATAAAAGTACGTGGGTTACACAATACTTTTTCAGTCATCAGCAGAAGTAAATTAGCAATACACATTAGATATAGTGCACGGACTCAAGTCGCCTATGTAAAGACAAACACAATTTCTCCCTTAAAAACTTTTTTATTCTAAGGGACTTTGCTGACAGAAAGTTGGGAGATCTTTTTATACCTGGCCTGAAGTAACACCACCACCAGCAGCAGCAGCAGCAGCAGCAGCAGCAGCAGCAGCAGCAGCAGCAGCAGCAGCAGCAGCAGCAGCAGCAGCAGCAGCAGCAGCAGCAGCAGCAGCAGCAGCAGCAGCAGCAGCGCAGCAGCAGCAGCAGCAGCAGCAGCAGCAGCAGCAGCACTACTACATGGAGTGACAGAGTAAACAACCTCCATTATCCACACAAAGGGGGAACTATTCTTCCCTATAGACCAGTCTTCCCAAACCTTCTGAGGCTGGGACTTTCTAAATTAACAGCTCAAAAGGCAATGCATAAATAAATCACAACTGGCACCTTTGGCAAGCGCTAATAGCGTTGACATCGATTCAAAGTGTGGTACATTTTTAAAAGTTGTCTAACACTGATCAGTGACTGCTTTCACACCACGTTGCTTGGCTTGTTTAGACATTGTGTAAATGCAGCTTTTTCCTCCAGAGTTTATTGTAAAAGCATAATTTTGTAACATTATCAGGCCGTTTTGCACTGTCTGCTACAAAATATTCTATGGGTCACACATCAGGAGAACGTGGGGGTTTGTTGTTGTATGTTATGGCAGCGGTGGAAGAAAGTACAGATACAGGTGCAAAAAGTGACCAAAAATCGACTTAAGTTAAAGTACTTTAGGAGTAAAAAGTCAACATATTTTGCTTCAGCTCTTTGGTCAACAAGAGCAATTCCAATCAAATTCCCAAATGTTCTTTTAAATGTAATGTATGTATTTCTGTTTCTCAAAGCTGGGAGGCAGAATGTCATCATAAATGTGCTAAAAATATATGTAATAAAATAATGATTGTTTGGTATTTGGTGGTATAGGGCCTGTGGTAAATACTTATAGTTTTACATCTGTGGATTTGCAGCAAATTTTGAACAATACAAATTACAGGAAGTAGAGCAGAGTTCTGATGTGTTATCAGGAAATAGTTATGTCAAATCATAACTGCAGTGTAATTTATAGATTCTAAAAGTGCACTCGGTGCAAAAATGTTATCAATTAAACAGCGGTTTCTCTCATTTAGAGCGGAGGATGCAATTTTAGCCCTGAATCTGAACAATAATCATGTTCAGTGAAATGTGTAGTCTAACCTCTCTAACCTGCACTTTAGCTACAGTACAGATATTTAAACATTTGACTCAAGTAAAGTACTTTTGTACTTCCACTACAGTATTTGGGATAAGAACTCTCCTGACAAGCCATTATTTGATTATCTTCAAATGCAGAAGGGCTTGGAATTGGACTTTAGCTCAGATTTATAGCACAAAGAGCTTTGGGAAAGGGGGCGCTACAGGTGGAGGCACCATAAAGTTTTCTGTAATCGCCTGGTGGGCAGAGACTCAAAGAATGAGAGCCAACAACCACCAAACAGCACCGACACAGGGCAGATAACCTCAAAAAACATGGTCCTCCATTTTGCACTGAGCTACTGACTGGGAGATGCAAGTGGACATGAAAAAGAAGCTTGTTTTTGTGTGTTGTAGCAGTCACCTCGCTCCACCCGACATGATCCTCCTGTCACAGAGCACAACATCGACTGTGGTCCCTGAACTTGCAGTTTCCTGGGAAGAAAGACTAAAGAAGAAGAGCTAAAGAAATCCAAGTTTCAGGACATCCCAGATGAAGCCCTTTCCAGAGGATGGAACACACCTGTTTCCCATCGAAACATTGGCCAAGAACCCAGGAAGATGAAGAGGGCCATGGGAGAGATCAAAGCAGCTGTGGCTGACAAAAGATCAGAGTTGGAACCCTCCTGCAGGTGAAGCTTAGTCTGTGCTGCTCCACAAGATGAAGCGTACAGGAAAGGGGCGAAACGCTTGGGATCCTGAGATACCTGCTGATGATGTAGACGGGTCCCTCCACAAAGCCACAAGAGCATTGTTTCATCAATGTGCATCATGGTCAAATTGCTAGAGCGTTTGCTGCTTGATGATCCTTGATGTTTATTTCACATAAAGTTTTGAGCTTTGCAGCAGAAATTTGTGCTGTTTTTCAGTCGTCTGTCTTATTTTGCTTAGACTAGAACTGACCATGTTTCTCTGATTGGTTAATCCGCTGGTCAATCATGCCCTTTTTATGATTCCAGAGCAAAACATCTTTGTATTTTCGCAGCGTGTAGTTTTTTGGCTGGTCAGGTAAAGAGTCGGAGTGGTTTAACCTCCATCGATTTGCAGTCTAAAAAGCTGCTCTGAAGCTGTTCCTGCACATGTGACAACCAGCAATGTGCCAAAAGCTTTGCGAGAGCTAGAAACATGTCAGTTGAAAGTGTCAGTTTAAACTACTTACCGTTCATCCGCCTTTCTGAGTTTGAAAACCAGATACCTCCGCTTCAAAGAGCAAAGTCTAATATCTGGATTCAAGCACTCTGTATGTTCTATACGGAGGATCTGATAATGGTTCCTCGACTCTTGCCATTTCTGCTTACGTTTTCAGTAAGAACCAATCAGGAGCTATTATGATATGTTTAGCGCTAAGGCCCTCCATCTATATCTGGACAAACTTAAACATTAAGGTGCTGCTTGATTCCATCTACTCGGAGAAATGTGCACAACTTCAATCATCCTAAATATGTTACAGCCTGTATTACATTACTGATGATGCACAATCCCACCACAACATAACACAAAAGATGAAGTAAACAACAGTGAAAAGGACACGGACGACCATTTTATAATGAGACGCTGGCGGCAGTAGAGCTCAGCGGGAGCTCTGAGTGTGCCAACTCAGCTCATGGATTTAGTCAGAAGAAAAGCATTACATGAGCATAAGCAGTCCTGTTGTATAGACCAGAGTGATTTAGCATGAATGTGGGCTTTGGTGCACCAGTTCTCTTATTACAAAACGTTGACATTTATTTTATTTTTATCTATAATGGCTTTACGTAACTTAATAAATCCTGTTTTATGTAACTTGGGCGTAGGAAGTGCACAGGACTCAAAACTCACTCTCTATAAGCTATTTACTTGGTCACGCTGATGTGCATTTTATGTCCCGTTTTTTTTTTCATGTACGCTTTACTTGTTCTGATTTACAGTGTTTATCTCCTCTTCATCACTAATATAGCCCATACATGTTTCAGTATCCTAACAACAAAAGCCTGGTTAGCCTTTCTTTCTTCTCCAGCGTTGCATTTCAGTGGAAATGAATCCCAAACGCTTTCAGTATAATTTATGGACTTTTTTTTTTTTTTCGGCGTTCAAATTAGGGCTAACTATTATTAGTCAGCGCTCCGAATCAAGGGTGCCTCCAGGAAGTAAATTGCGGGAGTGGTCTTCGGGGCACGGAAAGTGTCTTTGAAATGCTCTTCTTTAGAGGAAGAGGTTTTTGCATTAATATTTATGCATCCAGGATGACTCACGCACAATTTGAGTTCATAATTAATGAAACCACAGCGTTGATGAGGATTGTTGTCGTTGACTGCACTGTTTTCAGAGCAGTTTTGTGTTACTTTGGACAGATTTTGGTTTCGTATTTTGCGGAATGCAGCGGATTTGTGCTTGACTTTTATGTCATTCTGTTTTAGTAAAAGCTCATATGATAAAAGGACAACGCAGTAAACAGGAGCCCTGCTGTGAAGGAGCGCCAGAACCATTCCTCTCAACATTTACCAAAAGCAAGCATACCAACAAACATTCTACAGCGGATAACTCATATTTAGTCATTAATATGCTTATCATGTGACTCCACATGGACCTGCACTGCACTGATCAGATGTACTGCAGTACACCGTCGTTATAACAACTGTGGTAGTGCAGTTGCTACTTCATTTGTATCAGGCACTTGAGGCAGCTAAGGGGTCCTTGGGAGTTCAGCGGGGGTATTCAGTTCATGCATTTTCATGTGGAAGTCTGCGTTTATGATAGAGGTGGGTCAGTTAATGAGTAACGACCCATTAATGGTGGCTTGTTATGTTTATTGTTATGCAAATGAATGAAGTTACGTGCATCTTCACAGTAATATCTCGCTATTTGTTTGTGCAAGTTAAAAGGCTGTACTTTTATAGTGTTATTAATGTATATGTTACCCAACAGTCAGATTCAGTGGTGGAAAGTAATGCACATTAAAAATCAAACCAACCCGGGGCCCTATGTAAAAAGAGTGCTATTTCTGTAGTCACATCATCACAGAGATGGAAAAACAAAATGCGAGTCAGGCCCAATCTGAGAAATGTGATTCATATTCCCTGTGAAAAGATAAAGCCCAGTCTCACTGAAACTAGTCTGAAACTTGCTGTGCTAAATGTCAGATCCTTATGTAACAAATCTCTCTTAATTAATAATTTTATTTCTTCTTATAATCTTGATTTTATGTTTTTAACTGAAACATGGCTTGACAAAAACACAGGAAATGTAGTTCTGATAGAATCTGCTCCACCCAACTTTAAGTTTGAATCTGAAACACGAGAAAACAAAAAAGGGGGTGGAGTCTGTGCTGTCTTTAGAGATGAAATAATTACCCGCAGGTTGTCTTTTGGGGTGTTTTCATCATTTGAGTATGTATCCTTTAAAATGGAGCTAAAACGGTCTCCATCCATTCTCTTCATTGTTTTATACAAGCCTCCCCAGCACTGCCAAAGTTTTATTGATGATTTTACTGAGATGCTTTCAGTCATATGCACAGACTTTGATGGTTTGGTCATTACAGGTGATTTCAATGTGCATGTTGATAATATTTGTGACAGAAACGCTAAAGAGCTTGATGCTGTCCTTGAAACCTTCAGTCTTACTCAGCATGTGAGAGGCCCCACCCACAGCAAAGGACACACTCTAGATCTCATAATTACAAAGGGGGTAAATATTTCAAATGTTAATGTGATCGATGTTGCTCTGTCTGATCATTTCTGTGTCTTCTTTGACCTGTCTGTTTCTCCCAAACCTCCGGTTGGTCCTGCAGTTGTTCAGAGGAGACACATAAGTGATGGCACAGGTGCACTGTTTATGGAAATGATAAACTTCGAAAATGTCTCATGTTCTAATGTAAATGATTTGTTGAACTCTGTTACATCTAGTGTTTTGAATGTTCTGGACACCATCGCCCCTATAAAGGCTAAAATGGTTAAAAATAAGCAGAAGGCGCCGTGGAGAAATGATGATTCGGTCAGGGCACAGAAAAGGGAGTGCCGCAGGGCCGAACGGAAATGGCGCAAGTCAAAGCTCCAGGTTCAAAAAGAGATTTACAAAGAAAAGCTGAATATGTACAACCTAATCTTATGTAGAACTAGGGAAAGATATTTTTCTGAAATAATTGGAAGCTGCAGTAACAACTCGCGTGTCCTGTTTGCCACAGTAAACAGATTAACAAACCCTCCAGCTCAGCTGCCGTTAGAACTCATTTCCACATCCAAGTGTAATGAGTTTGCATTATTCTTTAATGACAAAGTTCAGGGCATTAAAAATGCTATAAATCCCACAATGCAAAAAATTACCCTAAAACCACCAAGACACTTAGAGCTGACTCACTTTGCACCAGTAACTGACAAAACTGTCCATGAGATCATCACCAGTCTGAGTTCATCTACATGCTGCCTTGATGTGTTACCCACCAGATTTCTAAAGTCTGTGCTGAACAGTTTGTTAGCACCACTCACTCACATAGTTAACATGTCGCTTCAATCTGGAACATTCCCAATGTCTTTGAAAACTGCGGTCATAAAGCCTCTCCTAAAGAAGAGCAGTCTTGATGCCGCAGTACTGAGTCATTACCGGCCCATCTCTAATCTGCCATTTTGGGGCAAAGTCCTTGAAAAGGTTGTTTACCAACAGCTCACAGATTTCCTCTTAATAAACAACTCATTTGATGTTTTTCAGTCAGGTTTTAGACCTCATCACAGCACTGAGACTGCTCTTGTCAAGGTGACAAATGACATCCGCCTGAACACTGACACGGGCAAAGCCTCAGTCTTAATTCTGTTAGATCTGAGTGCTGCTTTTGACACTGTCGATCATGGGATCCTCTTACAGAGACTAGAGGACTGGGTGGGCATCACTGGCACTGCCCTAAACTGGTTAAGGTCCTATCTGGAAGACAGGAAGTACTTTGTTGAAATTGGTAGCTGTGTCTCAGACCACATGACCCTGACCTGTGGAGTGCCCCAAGGGTCAGTCCTGGGTCCCCTTCTGTTCAACCTCTACATGCTGCCGTTGGGTCAGTTGATACGCAGTGAAAATGTGTCCTATCACAATTATGCAGACGACACTCAGATCTATGTTTCACTATCGGCAGGTGACTATGGACCAGTAGATTCACTCTGTCACTGCATCCAACAGATCAGTTTGTGGATGCAAAACAACTTTCTCCAGCTGAACTCAGACAAGACTGAAATAATCGTTTTTGGCCCACAGAAACAAAGAGAAAGTGTTAGCGGTCACCTCCAGAGTCTCGCTCTAAAACCTACAAACCAAATTAGAAATCTGGGGGTAATAATGGACTCAGACTTGAACTTTAATAGCCACGTCAAATCAATAACATCAGCAGCTTTTTACCATCTAAAAAACATTGCCAAAATCAAAAATATAGTGTCAAAACCAGATTTAGAGAGACTTATCCACGCGTTTGTCTCCAGTAGATTAGACTACTGTAACGGCCTGCTCACTGGTCTCTCCAAACGAGCTGTAAAACAGCTGCAGTACATCCAGAACGCTGCTGCTCGGGTCCTGACTAGAACCAGGAAGTATGATCACATTAGTCCTGTTCTCAGGTCTCTGCACTGGCTCCTGTGGCTCAGAGAATAGACTTTAAAGCAGCTCTGCTTGTGTACAAGTCTCTCCATGGCCTAGCACCAAAGTACATCTTGGATATGTTAGTGCCATATGAACCATCTCGGACTCTGAGGACCTCAGGGACCGGCCTCCTGCGGGTGCCCAGAGTCAGGACAAAACATGGGGAATCTGCGTTTCAGTTTTATGCAGCTAAAATCTGGAACAGTCTTCCTGAAGATGTGAGACAGGCTTCTACTCTGACAATGTTCAAATCTAAGCTAAAAACTGTTTTGTTTAGCTGCGCATATGACTAAAAGGATTTTTTCTTTGCACTCTTCTCTTTTGTTTGTGGTTTTATTAGTTTAGAAAATCAGTTGGATTGATAATTTTTAATTTAGTTAATTTTATTGTATTTCTGTAATTTCTTTGTGATTTGAATGCATTTTTCCTGCTGTGAAGCACTTTGAATTGCCTTGTGTATGAAATGTGCTCTACAAATAAACTTGCCTTGCCTTGCCTTGCCACAAGGTACAAAAGTAAAAGTACTGTATTTATAAGTACATTTGAGTGTATACTTACTGTACGGTGTCTGTAATTTTTACTGCAGTACATTTGTTGAATTTGAATGACTGAAAAGTAAAAGGTACTTTCCATTATGTTTTAAGGAGTTATTTGTATTTTTGGTATTTATGGTTTGATGAGTTATTTGTTTTTATGTTTGTATTGATTTAAAAAAATAAAAATAAGGACAATTCTTTATCACTATTGCCACATGTCACTCTTTAATCGTAAAATCTCCATGAAAGAATTTGACTTTTTACTTGAGTCAATTGTTGCTCCTGTATCTGTACTTTTGTAACAAAACTACCGGGGGCGAGGCGGGATAAGCGTCTAAGGACACAACTAAAATATTCATCTGTAGAAGTTGGGATCAGTCCACCAACCTGTGAGCCAGGATCAGACGATATTGAGAGTAAATCCAGGGTAAACAAACAAACAAGCATAAATCTTGCTTGTACCCTTAGTAGTCCCAACTCAAGTTTGCACATGGACTTGGATTTGATGTGTGGATGAAGAGTATTTCCCATGAAAACAAAAGCAGCAGCTCTGGAAAGTCGGCCTGCAGGGGTTGTTCTCCCTCGTCTCTTTCTGTGACACAAAAGTGCATTAAGTGCAATAATCTAGGGTATAACTCCCATCTGTAGGAAATGCAAAGGAGGCGTTCTGATCAAGCTTTTTGTGGTGTTTCATAGGAGAAAAGAACATTTGAAAGCTCAAGTATAAGTGGGGAAGCGTACACATTATATAGAACTGAGATAGCTCACTGTAACACTTTGTATTTTCTCTGGTTCCGCCCACTCCGCACTTTCTTCTCTTTCTTTCCTTTTTTTCTTGTCTTCTCTTTCTTTTTATTTATTTGTTTTTTCTCTTCTTCTTTCTCTTTTTTTCCTCTTTTGACGATGTTACTGGACTGTATCTTTATTTACACACAAGTTTTGATTGGTCTGTGTTTATTCTTTCAATAAAAAATAAATTAAAAAAAGCTTGTGATTTGAAAATAAATTAAAAAAAAAATAAATAAAGACATAGCTCACTGTAATGTAACTTTTTTCAGATTCTAGACAAGGACAAGGAAACGTGGAGTCTGAATGAACCAGTGGCAAACTTCTGAAAGATAATCTCGTTATTGTAATTATAAGCAAAGTCAGTTTACAGCGTTCATTCTCTCATTGATTGACTTAAAGTTTCCCAAACATTCATATTTTCAAACAGGAGAAGAGGCTATTCACAAAACTGCAAAGGTCTGTAGTTCAAATGCCATCCCACAATCACAAGTGACACTCATTACGATGGACAATGATCATTAAAAGTGCAGCCTCAAAGTTAATTTCATCAAACTTTCAGAGATTGTGACCTGCACGACTCATTATACTGAATGTGAGCGGCTAATATGATAATACCATCTGCTCAATGCCTTATCCAGAATGCCCCAGCGCTCTCAAGACACTTTCTACATTAAGAATAATTAAACATCTAGAGATTGAGCCGTTCGGGATTGAGAACGCTGAAAATCTTCCATGTGAACATCAACAAATTTGCCCACACATAAACTAAAATAGCACGAGCAGCATCGCCAAACGAGGAACTCCTCCCTTCCTCCCTTCCTCCCTTCCTCTCGCTGCAGACACGTCCAAACCTGGCAACGAGACAATAATATGAAGAAAAACAAATTGTATTTCATCAAGGGGTTTCACAGTAAATATGTGGGCCGGCCCGGAACACACTGTACCAAGAACAGCGTCTATCATATCATGTTTTCATCAAGTATATCATGGTTTCATCAAGATTTTAATGAGTCATTTTATGGTATTGTGTGCAGGAATCAAAATAGAAAATAATGAAAAGCAGAGTGTATTTATGTCTTAATATCCATCACCATATGAGAAGTCAACATTTTCATCATTCTAAAACAAAAGAAAACTAAAAAGGGTCATTATAAGTTGTGCTCTAGAGTAGACCATGTATCAGTTAACTCAAGGTGCACTTTGTAACTTCTCTGGTGGAGGGTCTGCTACTGTACCTACTCGCTGAGATGGTATTGATGTTCCTGAATGTTCCACAGTACAGCATTAAATATACAGTATCAATCTTGTATTTATTTCATTACAGGTGTTTTTATTTCTCAAAACAACCAGCTATAGCTTTCAAACATGCTTATATAATCCAGTAAGTAGGACAAAGTGTTACATTATTCTACCTTTTATTACATTTTGGAAGCGCAATGACGGAAAAAAGGCTAAATTCCCCAACTAGTCACTTTAATTTACCACCTCAATAACAATCACACTTGACGTTTCACGATTTAGTTCAGTCTGAGGCAATAAGTGACATGTGTAATGCCCAAGAACACAATGATACATGTCTGAATGTGTGACTGACGTGTTGAGGACAGCTGCGCACACAGCCTGCACCCACATACACGCCATCTCTGTCATTCTAATGAGGCAGGGCAATAAAAACATTCAATTTGCTGTGTATAGAACGCGGGAACTAATGATCATTGATTAGAAGTTCATTATATTTGCCAATGAGTAATCGGAAGCAACATGTAACGCCAATATACATTTTTTTTTAAGTCTTTGTGGTGGATTTGTGGTGCTTGAATAAAATAAAAACAGTTTCATTGACAAGCCGTTGTTGCCCGCAGTGTTTTTGGGGCGATTTGTCCAGGATGAAATGCTTATTACACGGCTTTAATAAGGTAAACTAGGCTAAACACACTAACATGGCTCTGGTGTAGCACAATACTTTTCAGTCGCCAAAACAGCACTTGGTTTCCCATAGTCTGCGGTGTGAACTTTCATTATAGAGCTAACTCATAAAACGGAACCAGTCTTTACGCTGAAAGGCTCTATAGTGAAGAACCTTTGTGTTTCTCCACCAACTTACCCACAGTTTCGACAAAAAAAGGAGCCGAATGGATTAAATACTGCAGTTTCCGATGGGGACTATAATACCCACTATATAAAAGAAGTTACTCTGAAGCAATAAGGGCGGATGTGTTTCATTACAGGAGGCGTGAAGTTATTAAAAACTGCATTTCATATAGTTTTCGATGTTATTAATGTACAGGATAGAAGAGAGGATGACTCACGCTCGGAAGGCCAGTCCCTAGAGGCCAAAGACGGACACTGCCTCGTTCCCACGTCCCTCTGAATCTCCAAATCATCTACTGCCTGTTGACTCAAAAGGCTTTCTTATAAATAAACATGTCTGCTGGAGGTGGCTTCAACAAAGGCAGTGGGATTGGGAGCAGGAAATAAATATAAGGCCTTTGGTTTTACATAAAAAGCGAAACTGGGGGAGAGAAAAAAGAAAAGAAAATGGAATATGATCTGCAGAAATATGTCCGTTTACAAAAAGCATCCGTGTGAGATTTGAAGGTGATCTGTGTCGCATTGTTACCTAAATTAATGGAATTAATTCAGACATTCAGTCAAGCGCAAACATAGATGGGCCTCATGCATAAATGTTTACTTATGATTTGCCTGTATTTGAATGTGCAAGTTAAAACGAGGAAAACAAGTGAATCCTACAGTGATTGATGGTAGCAGCCTTTAGAAGAGTGGGGAAGGATGATGAATGCACAAAAATAAAAATACCAGCGGTCGTAAAGATGCACCGTGGTGACGGGTCCACTACCTGCTTGTCGCCATGGAGATGTCATTGCTGAACTTGTCCGTCTTGCACTCGATATTGCACTTTGATCGATTAAGTGTGATGCAGGATTTTTGTGTGATTTGTTGCGCTAAAAATGGAATTGGAAGATTTTATGCTAGCTACAGACGGAGCGTTGTTTTTCCCAGTAGGTCGTCTCGGCAACGCACTTTTAGCAGCACCGAGGCAGTTTAGTGTCTGTCTCTGAAGAGTAAATTGGCCAAACTAAAGCTAAATTTCCCCCGTACTCAATCGAAAACAACTGCTTTCCTGACACAAGAAAGTGTTCTAGCCACATGTTGTGTATCCCCCTGTACTATCCCCTCTCACTGACATTCAATTACGGTAATACAAGGAATCCAGTCCGTCAATCAGTGATATGTATGTTTATTTACCGTATTTTCCGGACTATAAGTCGCACCGGAGTATAAGTCGCACCGGCCAAAAAATGCATAATAGAGAAGAAAAAACATATGTAAGTTGCACTGGAGTATGAAATGCGGTTGCAAGTGTGAAAATAACAAATAATATCACATATAAGTCGCTCCGGAGTATAAGTATAAAAGTATAAATATAAGTCACACCCCGGCCAAAACGATGAAAAAATGTGCGACTTATAGAAAATAGGGTATTTATGTTTGTATAATATACCGGTACATATATCTACCAGTTTGAGACAAAAAAGACAAAAACAAAGCTCTTCCAGCCCGGATTACAGTGAGAGCTTTGGTCACTGAGAGCAGGTCCTGGGTTCGACTCCCAGGCGCCGTGGGGCCATTCCGTATGGAGTTTGCATGTTCTTCTCGTGTCTGCATAGGTTATTTTCGGTTCCCCTACTGCTAAAAACATGCTCCTCCCCTGAAAAAGAGATGCTAAATCTCAGTGGGACTTTCCTGGTTACATAAAATAAAACACATGGTCAAACGTTGAGTGTTTTTTTTTATGGTTAACTTGATTTTAGAGAATAATTTATGAGTTTTGAAAGTGTAACGGCCACGGGACTTGTCTTTTCCACATGTTTGTTTCACCGCTCGTCGCATCAGTTGGGTTTAAAGCCCGTGTTTCCAGCTGAAAGACAATCACCCACGCAGCAGTTCTCCAGTAGGAGGCTCGTACCCATTCGCTCAGGCGTCCGACTTGAATCCATCCTTGAGCTGAGCTGTCGGATGCAGTGGGCAGTGGTCACAGTTCATTGGCTGACAACCATCTCCAGATCTGAAGGCTTGGTCCGGACTGCCTTAGCTGGAGTTACGTTACACAGCAATAAATACAGGCATTGATGAAAAGTTTGCCTGGAGGAATTATGTTTGAGCTTCAAGGATATAGACTCTATAGATATGAAACCACTTACTTGAGGCGGATTGATACCAGACAAGGGAAATGTCAAGGTTAACACGGTGTAGCGTGCATAAAACAAAAGTCATTATTCTCTTTAGCCTGTCTGAGGTCTGATATTGTGAGACGAGCAGGAGCTGCACTTGAAATATGAAAATGAAAGATAAAGACAGGAACCAGGACTTATTGTATCGTGATATTCGGATTGAAGTCGGTGAAGTAAGTTGATGTTGTGTAACTTTATTTGATTGGAAAAATATTGTTATGACTTTGGTTTTGTTGTGAAGCAGAAACTTTATTCTTTTATCTCAACAGAGTATTATTTATTATTAATTTGTTGTGCTGGAACCACAGTTTTAATATTGCAGGAGCACATTTTAAAATAGTTGGGAAGTGAACTAATATTTTTATACATTCTATCCACCCTAAACTTTCAACGTGTTTGATTTTATGTTTGCGGCAATTAACAAAATAATGGGAATGCATCAATTTAAATTCTGAATATTTCATATATTATCATTAGCAATTTAAAAAAAAAAAAACAGTATATTTACGTTTAGAACATTTTTCATAAAGTTGTTATTTGTTCTTTTTGATACCATCTTCTTGAGGGGCTTTGCTCAAGAAGAGAGAATTATACGTCTATTGCACTAAAATAGATTTGGCTGTTCAAAACACTGCTGGACAAAGATATTTTTTTTAAAATGACACTTTTTTATTTTTTCAAACAAACTCTTCAAACACTTTACCTGCTGTTATTGTCACTATCCACTCGAAATATAACTGTTGACTGCACTTTCCATAATCTTTTGTTTTACTTATTATTCTTTCGCACTTAAAGTGAAAGTCTCATTAGGATTATCACACGCTGGGTCAAAGACTTCGCACTAATCCTCCTCAGAACAGTCGGTTCTTTCAGCGCTGATGATTTCTGCTGGGATTTGAAGCAAAGCCAAAACTATTTTCTTTGATTCCAAAATGATAACTTAAAACTTTCGAGGCATTTGAATCAGTATCACGGATCGTGTCAGTTCCAAAAACGCCACTTCTTTACCTGTATGGCATTAAACGTGGCTAGTATCTTGCATTTATTGAATAAGTTGCGTTCACGTTCTAGAATTTGATGAAAGAAATACCACAATAGAAATCCACAAACGTTTAACCTTCTCATTATTTGTCTAGAATCGATTCCACAAACGTGTCACATTCATCTTATGGCTTTGTGTCCTTTCAACTGACAACAATCAGTTTGGAGTTGAATAATGTCACCACCTCCCGAGGCTACTGTGAAAAGAATGATTTCATTTTGTTCATTTATACTGACGGAGAACGCTGAATAGAAATGAGTAAATTAATAATAATAATAATAATAATAAAAATAACTTTTATTTATATAGCGCTTTTCAGTGACCCAAAGACGCTGAACATAATAAAAAAATATATATTTTTTTATTATATTATATATATCTTTATTTACAGACAGGGGGGGACAACACGTACAATACACATTAATATACAGATAAAATGAACAAGACAGAAGAAGTAGAGAGAAAAAGATGGGGATGTAACAGGGGGTAGAAGTGTAGGCAATAGGGTAGAGGAGGCTAGGGGTAGGGGAGGTCATAGGCTTGGGTGAAGAGGTATGTTTTTAGGCGGGATTTGAATGTTGTGAGTGAGGGAGAGTGGCGGACAGGTTGGGGGAGGGAGTTCCAGAGTCGGGGTGCTGTTCGGGAGAATGCTCTGTCGCCAAAAGTTTTGAGTCGGGATGTTGGTGCAGTCAGGGTGAGAGAGGAGGAGGATCGGAGAGCTCGGGAGGGGCGGTGGGGGATGAGGAGGTCAGACAGGTAGGGGGGGCAAGGTGGTGAAGAGAAATTACAGAGATATGAACCATAAACCAGGTCAACAAATCTGCAAACTGACAGAGAATCAGCTAAATTTTGAACTATAACGATTCTAAAATGCTATTAGATGTGTTTTAATTACTATCAATTAATCAAGGGACAGGAATTGTTTCACGCTGAATAATACCAGCAGGTCAGAATCAGAAAAAAAGGGTTTATTGCCATAAATTGTGTGCGAACAAAACTCTCAAACTATAAGATCTTACTTCGGCAACATAAAAAAAATGAGTAATGAAAACTATGATCAAATAAGGCATGCATACAAATAAAGTGTTACTGAATAAATACAAAATAGACGAAATACTTAATAGAATACAAAAAACAATACAAAAGGGAGAGATACACCTATTTTTCCAACACCTATTTGTTATATTATTGTTATATAATTTGTTATAGGACCGTAATTTCAGTTTTTGTCATTTAATTTCCATTTTTAAGCTGTGTAATAATAACGTTGAAAATGTATTTGTTTACTTATGTCTCTAGAGGCAAAACCAAAGTTTACCACGATTTGCTTTTGTACAGTTATAAGTTCAATTTAAATACAGTTATAAGTTCAATTTAAATACAGCCTCATACAAGGCGATAGAGCAGGTTCAATTCCACTTAAATACCATTATAGTAGCCAAAGGGACGTAGTACACCTTTACCATATGTACAAAATGAACTAAGAATGTATTTATTTTCTGATATAAATTACCGAGACTCACAAAGAGAAAAAAAAAACAATATCAGTAATAAAACTTGATTCATTTAGTGCATGGCTGAACTTTTCATGAGAAAGCTCTCCTGCTTCACACTTAACTCTTAATTGAGTTCTTACAGCAGTAGTTTCATTAGAGCGGCGCTGATCCCAGGTGACAAAGAGGATTATGTCAGATAACGTACACACTGAGTAATAAATGTGACGGACATCTTGTGTTTGTCACTGGCGTGTGGTGTGTGCAGAAGGCCCAGGTCCACCATAGGAACTCAAACACCAAAGATATATTTAGTTCAGACGCCGCAGGGCTTTAGAGACCAAACACTGAAGGAAATATTGAACTACACACTCAAAAGCACCCTTAAATGTCCAGTATCAGACAGTTTACTATTTGATTTCACTATGTTTCGCAATAAAGTGGATTGAATTGAATTTCCTTTTTGTGGTATTCATGGATTTACACTTCCTGTTTATAGCTCTCGATACTTTTGACCATTCAAAAGATAGAATATGCTGTTGGATTTTTCATGGCAAAAATCTTTCATCATACAAAGAAATAGCCTCCATCCGTTTTTGTTAATCAGATCCAAAAGTGTTTTTACTCCATATTATCTTAAAATGTAAATGTATCCGATGATAACATTTTTAGTTAGTTATATTATGTTTCCCTCCAGAGTTGGGGATATAGTATTCATTATATCCACAGAAATGAACTCATAACACTTTTTGATAACTACACTTATTCCTGCCTTAGTAAAACATGAACAAAGACCTAATTCATGCTGAAATGAAGGTGTAGTTATTATTGGAGGTACCTATGTTTTATACCTAAGTTTTTTTTCATTGTAATTTCTTTATTATTATTTTTTAGTAGAGCTACTTCTATTTATAATATGTAGTGTGCTGTTTGTATGTGATGGTGAGCCAAAGATTCATTTTGACAGTTAAAATTGTATTTTCTACCAACAAAGATTTGAGACTTTTTTAACAAAGAACTGTGAATATATTTAGTGTAACTGTATGCCAGCCAAGACACTACTGTATACTGTACATTTGAAATAGATCTTCTTAAAATGTTAACGATTTGCTTTGGATCAAGTGGAAATAATTCAATGGAAAAGATCACACTTACACTTTCAAAAGCAATATAATAAAACACATACTATCACTCACCAAACTGACAACATGAGTACCTAACTTTACTGCTTTTGAAGTGGGAGTTATGGTAGAAAGTTCCTTTTCTATCACACAAGTGCCTGTTTTCTGACCCGTCTGTGAACCGTCTGCTCTGGAGTCTGGATCAGGAGCAGCTAAAGACTGGATTTATCTCACCTTCATCATTCTCTTTGATTTGTGCTGTGTTATGACCCTGGTGAGAAGGGCAGGTGAATCCAGCTTATCACCCAAACTAACTTCAAAGTTTGGTTGTTTTTCATTTACAAAGCTAAAGTCAGTGAAAGTCAAATTAAATTGGACGAGCAAGCCATTATTTACTTTTTGCTCTTTCTCCCAGTAATTTGCATTTCACTCCAAGTCAGATCTTACGCCCTAATCAGGTTTTTTCACTTTGGACACCTTAGCCTTGATATTTTTTGACTTTGGAAATACCCATAAGTCTTAGTCGGTGTGAACTCTGTGTAAACTGGGAACGCATCTGTTTGTATGAAGCTACAAACAATGGCCGCTGTGTTACTGACACTGGGCAGTGGAGGCTATTTGAGTGTCTATATGGACTTTAAAAACAAGAAGGAGCTCAGTTTACCAGTGAGGGAACAAGTTTTGAGTGCTGGTGTCGGAGAAGGACAAAATATGTAAGATTAAAATGCATGTGACTCGGTTTGGTGAAATAGCACCTGTGGTATATTCATCATAGTTTTAAATCGATTAAATGGCAGTTTGTGGGAGAAAAAAGTTGAAATGAAAAGTATAAAGATAAAGGAAGTTGCAAAGAGTTCTATATTGGATCTACGTCATCAACACAGAAAATTACCTTTCAATATTTACAAAAAATGTATATACCTGTGCAAGGAATACATTTTTGGACAGTTTAAGCATCAATTTGACAAAATAAAGGGTTATTGCTTGTTAGCATTGTTCTGATCATAACTATTGTGCAATATAGACCATTTGTTTGTCCCTTGTTGACGTGACTGCTCGGTACAGTTATGGAATTACCTCTGTGTATGTCATATCTGCTGCCCACGTCCAACCAGGAAGTAAAATAAAATGATGTTTATTATGTTTAGGTCATATGCACTTTTAGGTATTAATCCTCCAAAAGGAAATTAATTAGTCAAACATTATAACGTGGTTAAAAGCCAAGTCAGTTCAGCACGATTTCACTTTCCATTTAAAAACAACACAAATACAGTCTAACTCCAGGCGTGGCATTCACAAACCCATTGTTTTCGGAGCGAGAATTTGACTCTCAAATTAGAGAAACCCTGCGGATGCTTTCTGATTTTTATTTGGGATCCAATGTTTAAACCCATTGGCCTTTGTCATGTAGAAATATTTGGATATTTCCTCTCGTGTTTGTGCCTTTGGGGCTTTAGCGTTTGATTTTGTGGAACACCTGCTTTGTTCTGCCGACTGATCCACCAAACACGGTCTCAACAAAAAGCAGGGCACGAAACTAACACCGGTTTTATTCAACACGCTCTCACCCGTTCGTTCTTTCACAAACCAGCACAAAAACATTTTTTCTTTTGACAAATAATAATTAATTTGAAAGACTTGGACCAGATACTCCTATTACTTTCACTTTACTGCTTTAAATGACTGTATAAAGTCATGTTTAGCCGGGTCAAAATCTGAATAAAGCATTTAAACTCATTTAAAATCTGCAAACATTATCATAAACATGGAAATAAATGAAAAACTAAAACTATTTCATAACTACAACTCTGGAGATTTATGTATCGCTTGATTGGAAACACGATGTTAAGTAAAAAGTGAATTAATATTGACAGCACTATGATCTTTTAATATACTTTTGAACAAAATCTTAACAGTGACAAGATTAATTCTGCCTTTTTCATTTAAAACCTAAATCATATTAAAAACAGCACATTTCCGTCAGATGGAGATGCTAAATGAATTCTGTTGCCATAGCAATACTTTTTCGATATATTTTCTGCAGCTTTTTAGTACAAATACAAAATAAATCCACTCACTAATGACAAATGATATGAAATTGCAGATTGCTACTAAGGAATCCTTCACCATTTGATGGAGAAAAACGCTACTTGGCAACATTTCCTTGATGCAAACTTCTTTTAATAAGCCGCCATATGCCAACACAAATATCCCATGTTGTTCCGTAAACTGCCGATGTGGAGGCGCAGATGTCGGGCTTTAGATGGACTCCGACTGCAGCTCACAGCTCCTCCTCTGTGAATTCAAATCATTTTCCGTTGCGTTACGCTACATTAAACATGACCGCGGCTCGTACTATGAAATGCAAGTTGTGACAAATATAGAAAATGCATGTAGCTCTGAGAATAAAGCTCTGAATAAACCATATACCCAATTACTCACCAAAACGAGAAGAAGAAAAACCCAAGCACTTTACATTTACATCAGGCTGAGCGAGAGGTAACATGACACTTCTCCTTATGCAGGCTATGAATATGATTGTTATTGACATTGAATGTGAAAATGATCTGGCTGCATCAGTATTTATTATGACTAAAAGGGGAATGGGAGGGATTCTCAGTTGAAAGTTTGACACGATACAGCTTTATGATGATGTTGGTGAATGAGTTATTTAACTTGTATAAGAGGGCAACAGCTACGTATTGTTATAATTGGGAATGTTGTTTTGAAGATATGCAACATTTAAATGGAATAAAGCATGAAGCACTTAATTCACAGTGAACAAATTGTTTATTTAGAAGGATTCAGACTTAGTATAACTTAACTAATACTGTAACCCTAACACCTGATCTAACAATGATTAAGTAGTTACCTTTTTTTAAGTGTCAAAAAAGTGTAGTTATTTTAAAATGGTAAAAACATAAAAGAAAAAAAGACTAAAAATGCTGTAAAAAAACAAAAAGTAAGGTAATAAATTAAGAATATAGCCGCAAGCGGCAATGATCGGCCCTCGCTACGCCGCCGCCACGCCGCAAGAGGAGGGGGCGCTAACGCGCCCCAATTGTCCTTTTATTACGCCTACTGCTGAATCTGTGACGCTGTCAAATCTTCTCCCCTTTGTTTTACCATCAAAATGCAATTTTATTTTGAATTCTTGGCAAAATGTGCGGCTTTGCCGCACAGACACCGTGACTTTGAATAAAAATGTGGATAACTTTTGATGGTCCACCCCTGAAGATGAGTCTCACCAAATTTCAGGTTAATATGTCTAACGCCCTAAGAGGAGTTTGTGAAAGTCTAAAGTGTAAACATGTTCTGGCGATTTCCCCATTGGAATAACATGGAAGGTTTCGGTCATCGTTACGGCAACGCCATAACAATTATGACATGGGTCTCATTGACTTTTTTGATGGGGATGCCAAAATTGAGTTGTGTGTCAAATTTCATATAATTTCGCAAAACTAAATATTTAACCTCCATATAAAATCTGTAGGGGGCGCTGTGGCTCCAAATTAATTTATTTCACTTCAAGTAGGTTTAGGGCAAAGAATTTAACAACTGATTCTAATTTGACGCAATTCGGACTTTATCTGCGCAAACGGCAGAAATGTTAAATTTGGGAGATTTCTGAAATTCTTGCTACAGTTTGCGGCTTCGCCGCACAGAGACCGTGACAGGTATCAATGTAATTTGGATAAATTTTGATGTCCCACTCCTCAGTAGCATTTTCACCAAATTTCAGCTTTTTAGGGCCAACGCCCTGGGAGGAGTTCGTAAAAGTACGACGTTTGGAAAAACTCCGAAGTCATGTTTAGCCATTTTTGAAGCAATATGGCCGACATTTGGTTGGGCGGACGGCGTTGCCGTAATAATATTTTTTACTTCTCTTGTCACCATCTACCTCTGCGCCAAATTTCATGATTCTACGATCAGATTTTTTTTGGGTCATTTCCCATCTCTCAATGCATTTTTGGTACATTTGGGGGCGCTGACGCGCCAATTTTTTTTATTTTAGAAAAGAGAAATAGCCAGAATGTAGAGAGGCACGATTTTTAGAGGTGTGCAAATTTTTGTGACTTTTCGTCAATGTTCACTGGGTGAAAAATAGGGGGGTTGGTCCCGAGAAGAAGAAGAAGAAGAAGAAGAAGAAGAAGAAGAAGAAGAAGAAGAAGAAGAAGAAGAAGAAGAAGAAGAAGAAGAAGAAGAAGAAGAAGAAGAAGAAGAAGAAGAAGAAGAAGAAGAAGAAGAAGAAGAAGAAGAAGAAGAAGAAGAAGAAGAAGAAGAAAGAATAATATTCCGATGCGAAAACAATGTTTCCCATTTTCCAAATATCATAAACTATACATTTTCGGAAAGCGCTCGCGCTTTCCTACCTCATGGTGTGGGTCCCTGGTCACTGACGGGTACTTTCGTTAATTTTGAGTGGGCTCCGCCCACTTTGTGTTTTTGGCCCTCTATACAGTAATAATGTTCATTTTTTGCATTACATGCTTATATGCACGGAACATGCAAGAGATGGGGAACGTATTCGTGAGGTACTTAGCGCAAATGAGTGCTTTATATGTGCTATATATATCTCAATGTAAAGTGCTCGTTTAGTGCGCACTTTTGCACGGGCTTCGCCCGTTTACAACGGTAATGTTCCATTTTCCTACTACTAATTAGTATGCACGGGGCGTGCATGAGTGAAGGAGTGCGTTAGTGAGTGTTTGGAAGTGGGCGAGCGCTTCGCGCTCGATTTCGTGCGCACTACGTGCGCACTTTCGCAGCCGTGCTTTGCACGGCCTTACGAGCTTAATAGGCCTCTCGCCAGCTTGTGGCGCTCGGGCCTAATAATTCTCACAAGATAACATTGCCACAATACTTAAGATTTGTTTAGATTTGGCTTGGGAAAAGGGGAATACTTAAGGGTTGGTGAGTTATGGTTTGTCAAACCCGATCTCGTCGCTCTTGTGGGCACTAGGTCTCTTCCCATCCCTACTGAATAAATAATTAGAGGTTGGCAGTATATCAACATTTTTATATTATTAACGTTGTTGTTTTGTTTTGATTACACTTCTTATTTTCGTGATTATCATAATAATTGTATTCTTTCGTCCCGAACGGCGTGATGCACACAGCGTAGAAGGGGGAGAGAGGAGGCAAAGACAGTCGGCAATTGGACTGGACTTGAAGCCAAGACGCTACGGTGGCAGCAACCACACGTGTGCAAAGCTCTTAACCACTGCACCACTCCTATAATAGATAATCAAGCATGGCCAATGCCCAGTGTGCGCCGCACGCCCATGATCCGCCTCTGATGCACCAGCAGCTTGATACTCGAGTACGTAGCAGTGACAACTTTGGATACAAATACTTTGTAAATCTGCTTTTGTTGCTCTTGTGCTTTCTCTGTTGGAAACTTCTCAAACACTGCAGCAGTTGTGACAGAGGTGACAGACTGACACAGCACGAGAAGAGAAACAAGGGAAACCAACCACTGTCAAATGAATGACCCCCGGGCTAACTTCTTTTCATGTGGCTGTCTGTGTTTTGTTCACGCTTTTCCACATCCTGTCGAACTCTCTTGTGGGAGTATTTCCTGCCGGATTATATCAGCAGATCCGTCCAATCAACTCTCATGGTTTTTAGAAACAGGTTTGTATACGTACATAGGTATTCAAAAGTACTAATACTAATCAATACTAAAACTAGTATAGAAACTAGATACTCATTGAAGTATCGATAGTGAAAGAAATTCACATTAAACAATTTTTATACAACGGTCAGTGAGAGAGGTCTCAACTCTGTGTTCCAGTGGTCAAGTCAGAAAAACGACTCGGTTCAAACAATAAGAACCAAGAAGGTGCTCAAATGAACCAAAGTATGAATACGTTGTGTGAATGATTAAATTGGGGGACAAAGACAAAGGTGCAGTTTGGATGCCACACATTCCATATTTACAAATGACACATTTAGCCACTTAATAATATGCTACAAATAGCCACAAATCATTTCACACAATTGTTACCAATTTCAGTGGTGTTACATTGTGGACTCACAAACTATGTTAAAAAATGCTGCCCCACAGCAGAGCAGCGGGGGTCCAGGAACGAGGCACATTCAGAAGGTCAAATTTCCATAACAAATGCCCAGATAAGCCTTTCGGTTGTGTCTGGAAATATTTAAAACAAAAGACAAAGAAAGTTTGCATCTTGCTTTCACAGTTGGACATTGGTCTGGGGGTTTTGCATGCATTGCATGTAGAAGTATTTATTTCTTATTGATTAATTCCTCCAGGTTCCAAGTCGAGAAAGTTGGTGCATGTTAATAATGTCCAGTCTGGAAACAAGCCAACAACAATGAACACAAAAAAGAAAAGCTGTGTTTTTACACTTAACTGTGCAAACTATTTTGTGAAGTTAGCAATGAAACAGAATAATACAAGTGATATTGAGGCCTCAGTATTAAGGGGAATAACATTTTAAAAGCAAAATGAACAATTGGGTTTGGATTACTTTAGGAAATTGTGCAGAAGAGTCAGTTTAATCCCTCATTCCCTTTTTTAAGAAGACATTATGTAGACTCTAAACAAAGAGCTATAAGTGTACTCCACTGTACTTAATTGCTAAAGTTATATTAAGTAAATTATATGTATTTAAATGTGTTTTCATCTAAGGTAAGTAGTCTAAAGGCTCTAAAGGATAATCATTGTAAATAGTTTGTTTCTAAACTATTCAACAAGGTGATTGCAACAGGAAAGCTATCAACATTTTAAGAAATTGCATGATACTTTGAAACACTCCAAACAAAGCACTGACATCTCCATGGAAACAAGGAGGTCGCATATCCTCCATCAGAACATTACATGTTGTGCACCTTTAAGATAATTTTCACATAAACATTGTAAAACTCAAGTCAAACTGTGGTACTCTACTAGTAAATAAAACACATGCATTTCTCTCCACACAAGGCCAAAGAACTTGTTGGATCATATCAGTTTGTTGCACTGCAGAGAGGCTCCTGCCCCCTGGGACGTCCCCTTCATCAAACCCCCAGTGCGTGCTATTCAGAGACATACTGAGACCTGCAGTTCCACTTTCAATTGGTTTAAATATCAGAATTGCAAAAGGTGTAGTGAAATATGCCACTTCTACTGATAGAAACACAAGGGGAAAGTAACATGGACGGGCAGAGGAGTAGCTAAAAACTAATTTACTTTAAACTTTAAAGTATGGTAATACTACTGTTACTAGGGCAATGGCAGGAGTAGGAATATTAGATCCTGAGAGATAATTTTTACAAAATCCTATTTTATTGCTATTTCATTGTCAGGACGCTTTAAAGTGCAAGGAACACTTTTTCTTTGGGTCTGAGTGTGTAGAGAAGCTCACCCGAGTAACATACGGAACAAGAGCAATACGCAAGTCAAAGTCAACAATAAATTAAAGCCGCAAGCGGCATCCAACGGCCCTCGCGGGCCGCCGGCCTTCCGACTCTGCGCTTTCGACTTGATAAAGATGGCGCCCTTATTGTGTGTTGAATAAAAAAAGAACTTGACAGACGGCGACACATTGGACATGGCCAATCCAGTGCAAATGAACACAAGTGTCAGTCAAATTTGCTGCGCCGCCGCACAGAGACCGTAGCACTTGGAATAAAAATATGGATAACTTTTGATGCCCCGCTTGTGTAGATGATTTTCCCCAAATATGAGCTTGATCGAGCTATTGCCCACAGAGGAGTTCATTAAAGTGTGAAGCATAAATGTGAACATTTCAGAGATTTCGCTGTTTTCCCATTTCTGACATATATTTGCGGGTCCGCCACACAGAGACTGTAGCACTTAGAATCAAAATATGGATACGTTTTGATGCCCCGCTTGTGTAGATGATATTCTCCAAATATGAACTTGATCGGACAATCGCCCTAGGAGGAGTTCGTTAAAGTGTGAAGCGTAAAAATGTGGTGATTTGAGCAATTCTATGATTTTCCCATAAGGATAACATGGGATGTTTCTGTCATCGCTACGGTTACGCCGTACAAAATATGACTTTGGCTCTCATACTTTTGTGATCAGGATGGCAAATTAGAATTTTGTTCAAAATATCATGTCATTTGGAAAAACTCTATTGTTTATAGGCCACTCTGAAGGCCAAATAGTCAGAATACTGGGAAACGTTTGCGGCTCCGTCGCACAGAGACCGTAAAAGCTATCCTTAAAATTTGGATAACTTTAGATGCCCCACTTGTCTAGAGGACGTACACCGATTTTGAGGTCGGTGGGCAAAACGCACAAGGAGGACTTTGTTAAAGTGTAAAACATAAAAATGTGGATATTCGAGAGATTTAGCGGTTTTCCCATAGGGATAACATGGGAGGTTTATGTCATCGCTACGACTACGCCGTAAAAATTAAGGCATTTGTCTGATTGGCTTTTTTGATCGCGACGCCAAAATAGAATTTTGGGTAAAGTTTAGAAAATTTTGGTAAAACTAATTTTTGACCTTCAATGTTAATTTAAAGGTCACTCTGTAGGGGGCGCTATCGCGCCCATTTCAATTTTGTCAGCCTAAACTGGTCCAAACTAGAAAGTTTAACAACTGATTCAAATTTGGTCATAATCGGACTCGTTTTGATCAAATGGGAGCAATGTTTAGATCTGCAATATTCCAAAATAAGTTGTCCAACTTTGCGGCTGCGCCGCACACAGACCGTAAAAGGTATCTCAAAAAATTTGATAACTTTAGATGCCCCACTTGTCCAGAGGACGTACGCCGATTTTGAAGTTGGTGGGCAAAACGCCCTAGGAGGAGTTCGTCAAAGTTTGACGTGAACAAAATGGCTAACACAGCGTATTTTCATTTTCAAAGGAAAATGGCGGCCATAGGGTAAGTCTGGGGGCGTGGCCACAATGATTTTTTTTTTTTGTCCTCACGAGAGGAATGCGTGTCCCGAATTTCGTAGCTCTACGACAAAGTTGACCTCGGGGCGTCTCCCATAGGCGCAATGTATTTTGACTTTTGTCGGTGGCGCTGTCGCGCCATTTTTTTAGAAAAAAAAAAAATGGCCCAGAAAAAACTAAATTTTTCGCCGATTCTGAATTTTGGGCAAAGTTTGGTGAGTTTTTGAGCATGTTCAGGGGGTCAAATTAGAGTTCAAAGCGATGAAGAACAAGAAAAATAATAATAATTAAAGCCGCAAGCGGCATCCAACGGCCCTCGCGGGCCGCCGGCCTTCCGACTCTGCGCTTTCGACTTGATAAAGATGGCGCCCTTATTGTGTGTTGAATTAAAAAAGAACTTGACAGACGGAGACACATTGGACATGGCCAATCCAGTGCAAATCAACACAAGTGTCAGTCAAATTTGCTGCTCCGCTGCACAGAGACCGTAGCACTTAGAATAAAAATATGGATAACTTTTGATGCCGCGCTTGTGTAGATGATATTTCCCAAAGTAAAGCTTGATCGAGCTATTGCCCACGGAGGAGTTTGTTAAAGTGTGAAGCATAAATTTGAACATTTCATAGATTTAGCGTTTTTCCCATTTGTGACAGTATATTTGCAGCTCCACGGCACAGAGACCGTAGCACTTAGAATCCAAATATGACTAACTTTTGATGCTTCCCTTGTGTAGATGATTTCCCCCAAATATGAGCTTGATCGGGCAATCGCACTAGGAGGAGTTTGTTTAAGTGTGAAGCGTAAAAATGTGGTCATTTTAGAGATTTCGCTGTTTTCCCATTTCTGACATATATTTGCGGGTCCGCCACACAGAGACCGTAGCACTTAGAATAAAAATATGGATAGCTTTTGATGCCCCGCTTGTATAGATGATTTTCCCTAAATATGAGTTTGATCGGACAATCGCCCTAGGAGGAGTTTGTTAAAGTGTGAAGCGTAAAAATGTGGTGATTTGAGGGATTTCGCGATTTTCCCATAAGGATAACATGGGATATTTCTGTCATGGCTACGGTTACGCTGTACAAAATATGACTTTGTCTCTCATACTTTTATGATCAGGATGGCAAATTAGAATTTTGTGCAAAATATCATGTCATTTGGAAAAACTCTATTGTTTATAGGCCACTCTGAAGGCCAAATAGTCAGAATTCTGGGAAACGTTTGAGGCTCCGTCGCACAGAGACCTTAAAAGCTATCCTTAAAATTTGGATAACTTTAGATGCCCCACTTGTCTAGAGGACGTACACCGATTTTGAGGTTGGTGGGCAAAACGCACTAGGAGGAGTTCGTCAAAGTTTGAAACAGAAAAATGTGGATATTCGAGAGATTTAGCGGTTTTCCCATAGGGATAACATGGGAGATTTATGTCATCGCTACGACTACGCCGTAAAAATTAAGGCATTTGTCTGATAGGCTTTTTTGATCGGGACGCCAAAATAGAATTTTGGGTAAAGTTTAGAAAATTTTGGTAAAACAAATTTTTGACCTTCAATGTTAATTTAAAGGTCACTCTGTAGGGGGCGCTATCGCGCCCATTTCAATTTTGTCAGCCTAAACTGGTCCAAACTGGAACGTTTAACAACTGATTCAAATTTGGTCCTAATCGGACTGGTTTTGATCAAATGGGAGCAATTTTTAGATCTGCAATATTCCAAAATAAGTTGTCCAACTTTGCGGCTGCGCCGCACACAGACCGTAAAAGGTATCTCAAAAAATTGGATAACTTTAGATGCCCCACTTGTCCAGAGAACGTACGCCGATTTTGAAGTTGGTGGGCAAAACGCCCTAGGAGGAGTTCGTCAAAGTTTGACGTGAACAAAATGGCTAACACAGCGTGTTTTCATTTTCAAAGGAAGATGGCGGCCATAGGGTAAGTCTGGGGGCGTGGCCACAATGATTTTTTTTGTTTGTCCTCACGAGAGGAATGCGTGTCCCGAATTTCGTAGCTTTACGTCAAAGTTGACCTCGGGGCGTCTCCCATAGGCGCAATGTATTTTGACTTTTGTCGGTGGCGCTGTCGCGCCATTTTTTAACGAAAAAAAAAATGGCCCAGAAAAAATTTAATTTTTCGCCGATTCTGAATTTTGGGCAAAGTTTGGTGAGTTTTTGAGCATGTTCAGGGGGTCAAATTAGAGTTCAAAGCGATGAAGAACAAGAAAAATAATAATAATATTTTTAGCAAAAACAATATAGCCGTTTCCACTATAACAACAAATTATACATCGTTTGAAAGCTCTAAGCCTTCCCGATGCCGCCATGGGGTGGAATCATCATTACGAGCGCTTACGCGCTCGTCACTCCCTATTCCGTCGGGATGCCCCGCCCACTCCGCATAGACTTCCATTGATTTGAGCAGATACAAGCATGGCCCATGCCTGTGGCATGGATTCTCGCGTACGGGACGATGCCAGGAGGGTTTTTGGAGGAATGCAGCGCTTCGCGCTGCTGTTGTCAACAATTAGTGAATGGGCTACGCCCATTCACTAATTGTTGACTATTTCTGTCATAGCAGGAGTAAGTATGCATGATCCATGCCTTCGGCATGGGCTAGTTCACTGTACTTGCCAGGGGCGACGGGGTACCAAACATGCGGGCTGCGGCCGCATGTTTGGTCAGACAGTTGCAACGCTGCCTTCGGCAGCGTTGCGGGAGCAATAGGCCCTCCGCCCTGCTGGGGCTCGGGCCTAAATATAGCCGCAAGCGGCAATGATCGGCCCTCGCTACGCCGCCGCCACGCCGCAAGAGGAGGGGGCGCTAACGCGCCCCAATTGTCCTTTTATTACGCCTACTGCTGAATCTGTGACGCTGTCACATCTTCTCCCCTTTGTTTTACCATCAAAATGCAATTTTATTTTGAATTCTTGGCAAAATGTGCGGCTTTGCCGCACAGACACCGTGACTCTTTGAATAAAAATGTGGATAACTTTTGATGGTCCACCCCTGAAGATGAGTCTCACCAAATTTCAGGTTAATATGTCTAACGCCCTAAGAGGAGTTTGTGAAAGTCTAAAGTGTAAACATGTTCTGGCGATTTCCCCATTGGAATAACATGGAAGGTTTCGGTCATCGTTACGGCAAAGCCATAACAATTATGACATGGGTCTCATTGACTTTTTTGATGGGGATGCCAAAATTGAGTTGTGTGTCAAATTTCATATAATTTCGCAAAACTAAATATTTAACCTCCATATAAAATCTGTAGGGGGCGCTGTGGCTCCAAATTAATTTATTTCACTTCAAGTAGGTTTAGGGCAAAGAGTTTAACAACTGATTCTAATTTGACGCAATTCGGACTTTATCTGCGCAAACGGCAGAAATGTTAAATTTGGGAGATTTCTGAAATTCTTGCTACAGTTTGCGGCTTTGCCGCACAGAGACCGTGACAGGTATCAATGTAATTTGGATAACTTTTGATGTCCCACTCCTCAGTAGCATTTTCACCAAATTTCAGCTTTTTAGGGCCAACGCCCTGGGAGGAGTTCGTAAAAGTACGACGTTTGGAAAAACTCCGAAGTCATGTTTAGCCATTTTTGAAGCAATATGGCCGACATTTGGTTGGGCGGACGGCGTTGCCGTAATAATATTTTTTACTTCTCTTGTCACCATCTACCTCTGCGCCAAATTTCATGATTCTACGATCAGATTTTTTTTGGGTCATTTCCCATCTCTCAATGCATTTTTGGTACATTTGGGGGCGCTGACGCGCCAATTTTTTTTATTTTAGAAAAGGGAAATAGCCAGAATGTAGAGAGGCACGATTTTTAGAGGTGTGCAAATTTTTTTGACTTTTCGTCAATGTTCACTGGGTGAAAAATAGGGGGGTTGGTCCCGAGAAGAAGAAGAAGAAGAAGAAGAAAGAATAATATTCCGATGCGAAAACAATGTTTCCCATTTTCCAAATATCATAAACTATACCCTGGTCACTGACGGGTACTTTCGTTAATTTTGAGTGGGCTCCGCCCACTTTGTGTTTTTGGCCCTCTATACAGTAATAATGTTCATTTTTTGCATTACATGCTTATATGCTTCGCGGTCGTCATCTCAATGTAAAGTGCTCGTTTAGTGCGCACTTTTGCACGGGCTTCGCCCGTTTACAACGGTAATGTTCCATTTTCCTACTACTAATTAGTATGCACGGGGCGTGCATGAGTGAAGGAGTGCGTTAGTGAGTGTTTGGAAGTGGGCGAGCGCTTCGCGCTCGATTTCGTGCGCACTACGTACGCACTTTCGCAGCCGTGCTTTGCACGGCCTTACGAGCTTAATAGGCCTCTCGCCAGCTTGTGGCGCTCGGGCCTACTAATAATATTTTAGCAAAAACAATATAGCCGTTTCCACTATAACAACAAATTATACATCGTTTGAAAGCTCTAAGCCTTCCCCATGCCGCCATGGGGTGGAATCATCATTACGAGCGCTTACGCGCTCGTCACTCCCTATTCCGTCGGGATGCCCCGCCCACTCCCCATAGACTTCCATTGATTTGAGCAGATACAAGCATGGCCCATGCCTGCGGCATAGATTCTCGCGTACGGGACGATGCCAGGAGGGTTTTTGGAGGAATGCAGCGCTTCGCGCTGCTGTTGTCAACAATTAGTGAATGGGCATAGCCCAATTGTTGACTATTTCTGTCATAGCAGGAGTAAGTATGCATGATCCATGCCTTCGGCATGGGCTAGTTCACTGTACTTGCCAGGGGCGACGGGGTACCAAACAGTTGCCTTCGGCAGCGTTGCGGGAGCAATAGGCCCTCCGCCCTGCTGGGGCTCGGGCCTAACAATTTGTGCATTTTAAAGGTGCACTATGTAACATTTCTGGTGGACAGTTGCCACCTGCTTGTATTCATGGACATGTTAAAGACTTGACTGGAATGTTCCACTTTATGGCATTTATGAAATTATCTTATCTTATCTGTGACGTGCCTGCTTAGTCAGCTCGGAAACAACAACAATTGGCATACAAGTCCTTGAGATACACAAGGTTCGTGTTTCTCCCACTCTCCCTGGTCTTGGTCTTCAGTTCAGCGCTGAATATGGTGGTGATGGAGGGAGTCGTGTCGTAGTAGACAGACACATGATATCTCAGACTTTAGAGCGGCCAAGACTCCGAGTGTGTGGGCTCAAAATGAAAATAGCAGGGTTTTCAAGGGCCGGCTCAGATTGCTGATAATAGCTTCACTCCACAGTGTATAAAACCTTTTAGGATCACCACCCACCATAAGGATATCTCTGTCTTTCCAATTCAGGCTAAGATATATTCTGGGTATTTTATATACTGAAGGACATACACACCAACATTGATGGGGTTAAAATGGGCCTGAACTGTGAAAAAGGGTCATGTTCAAACTAACAGCAGCAAACATCAGGCTGTGGGATGTTTTCAGCGGCAGTAACCGGGAGACTAGTCAGGATCAACGGAACTATGAATGTAGCAGTGTGCAGAGACATCCTTGATGAAAACTGCTCCCGAGCGCTCTGGACCTAAGACTGGGACGAAGATTCTTCTTACAAGAAAACAACCTTTTCGACAAAGGAGGACAACAGGACAATGTAAATGTCCTGGAGTGGCTCAGCCAGAGCCCGGACATGAAGCCACTTGAACATCTCAACCTGATGGAGCTGGAGAGGTTCTGAAAAGAAGAATGGGAGAAACTTCCCATAAATACAAGCTTGTAGCATCATAATAAAAAAACAATATTGTATTGAGCTTAGTATTAAAGGCGGTATGGACGATTTTTCAGCGATTTGAGAACGCAGGTGGAAGTGCGCATGCCACTCCCCCGTGCGGACTGATACAACACACACATGCGTTTGCTTATTAGCGCAACGGAGCGCATCGCATCTCTCGTCTCCCGTAGATTTCTGTCCACTTCTGCGTCAGCTCGAACTGTTTTTCTCCGTCTTCATTTTGCCCCGTACACTGAGGGAACTATATTATGATAGATCCATGCGCTTAGGCACGCGGAAACGTGGGGACGAGCCTGACGCGGCTGCAGGTGAGCGGTAGGTGCGTTTTATGATTGATACGTGGCAGGACAAATGATTTATCCACGCCACGAGGAAATATGATCCACACCACCTTTAAGCATAAGCTGTGAATAAATATGTTGAGTTTTTTTCAAACAACTGTCTTTCAAGTTGTAATTATTTGGCATTGTTTGTAGAATTTTGAGGTAAATAATGAATTTAATCCATTTTGGAATAATGCTGTAACATAACAACATTTTGAAAAAGGGAATACTTTAAGGATGCACTATATTATTAAGAGGTGAGCTTGAGAAAAGACTTAGGCCACGATTTGCTCGCTCTGTTTTGTAGTGTCAGACCAAGTTCGGGTTTAGTGGGCAAGGCCATACAATACCGCCTCCCAAACTCCCCTATAACCCCTGGTAATAACCTCTTCATGTTTTTTTTTTAATCTGTTATGAATTATTTCTGTTTCATGTGTTAAGTGTATAAATGAATGTGCCTGAAGTTCTTTGAATTGAATTACATCATGACCACTCACTCATGCCTTTCTCCAAATGTTTTGCCTGAAAAGTACCACAGTAGGTGTTACATTTATCCATCTTGGGTTCATCTTGTATTAGGTGTTTTATTACTAAAAACACCTTGACATTTGTTTTCTTTTTACTGTAAGCGGGCTCGCCTCTTCATAAATCTGACCTGTAACTTGGCCTGGTGGTATCGCCGTGGCAGTGGACACATATAATGCAGAGAAGTAAGTGGCAAACCCTCCACCAGAGGAGTGACATTCCCCTTACTCTGGAGGCCCGTCTGGACGCCACCAAACAACATAATTCTTCTTTCGGTTGTTTAACATAGAGCTGCCGACCTCGAGAGAAAATAAGTTCTGCACGGACTAAAAAGCCGTTTTCGGGCCATCCGGGGAATCTGAGCATTGTTGACTTGTTGGTCACTTGAGAGATTGGATATTTTACACAAAAAAATCTACTTTATACCATTTTTTAGCACCGAGACTTTTCCCTCGTTCTCAAACCAACAAAGTTCCCGCTGGACCTGAAGTGCAATTACAATGGCAGAAAAGAGGGCACTTTTTAAGGTCCTTAAAGAAACAATGGGACAAATGGTTGTTAGTTATATGTCGAGGCAGAAAATCAAGGCTATCGACAGCTATCTAAAGCCTTGCTAAATAGCCTTGTGGGGCTCTAAGTGCAGAACGAGTGATGGTGACAAATGTGCGTCAATTGTGAAGAAACTAACTAAAATGATCCAATATCCAATCCAAGTTTTTACATTTTTCTGAATAGAAACCACATTATTTAATACTGACAATTTTCTTCTTTTTCAAAAGCAGATGATTCACACAGCATTTCTAAACAAAACGCTCGGTGTAAGAGTTCGTTGCACAAGGTCTTTGCCGTTGACGCCACTGTAAAAGCCGTAAAGCATCTTCAGCACAAAATAACTTTTCAATTAAGCACAGAAAACTGTGGTTGTCAGGCAACACCAAGGACATGGTATTCTTTAGCACAATGGCATTCAGAGCTTTCATAAATGTAATGACATTAAAGTGAAAACCACAGCCAAGGACGATTATAAAGTTGAGTTTGAAAAGCGCTGGGTGAACGGGTGTCTTCACCTGCAAATGCAGTGCTGTAAGATTTGTTGAAAATGACTGTGGGAATGTTCAGACCGTGACTCTGGTCCGGACAGTCCGGGGTGGTGGTCCCTCTTTTCAAGAAGGGGGGCCGGAGGGTTTTTTCCAACTACAAAGGGGTCACACTCCTCAGCCTCCCCAGCAAGGTTTACTCCAGGTCCTGGAGAGGAGAATCCGACCGATAGTCGAACCTCGGATTCAGGAGGAGCAGAGTGGTTTTCGTCCCGGTCGTGGAACACTGGACCAGCTCTATACTCTCCATCGGGTGCTCGAGGGCTCATGGGAGTTTGCCCAACCAGTCCACATGTGCTTTGTGGATCTGGAGAAGGCTTTCGACCGTGTCCCTCGGGGTGTCCTTTGGGGGGTGCTCCGGGAGTACGGGGTCCGGGGCCCTTTGCTCAGGGCTGTCCGGTCCCTGTATGACCGGAGCAGGAGCTGTGTTCGCATTGCCGGCAGTAAGTCAGACCTGTTCCCAGTGCATGTTGGACTCCGCCAGGGCTGCCCTTTGTCACCGGTTCTGCTCATAATGTTTATGGACAGAATTTCTAGGCGCAGTCAGGGGTCGGAGGGTGTCCGGTTTGGGGACCACAGGATCACATCTCTGCTGTTTGCAGACGATGTTGTCCTGATGGCTCCATCAAACCCGGACCTGCAACATGCACTGGGACGGTTTGCAGCCGAGTGTGAAGCGGCTGGGATGAGAATCAGCACCTCCAAATCCGAGGCCATGGTTCTCGACCGGAAAAAGGTGGCTTGCCCTCTCCAGGTGGGTGGGGTGTCCTTGCCCCAAGTGGAGGAGTTCAAGTATCTCGGGGTCTTGTTCACGAGTGAGGGAAGGATGGAGCGTGAGATCGACAGGCGGCTCGGTGCAGCGTTTGCAGTGATGCGTCGAAAGACAAAGCTCTCGATTTACCGGTCAATCTAGATTCCTGCCCTCACCTATGGTCAGGAGCTTTGAGTAAGGACCGAAAGGACAAGATCGTGAATACAAACGGTCAAAATGAGTTTTCTCCGCCGTGTGGCTGGGAGCTCCCTTAGAGATAGGCTGAGGAGCTTAGAGTAGAGCCCCTGCTCCTCCACGTATATGTGTGTATATATGTGTATATATATGTATATATATATATATGTGTGTATATATATATGTATATATATACACATATATATATATATATATATATATATATATATATACATATATATATATATACATATAAATATATACATATACATATACATATATATATATATATATACATATGTATATATATATATATATATATATATGTATATATATATATATATATATATATAAATAAACAATACTTTACTTGCACCAGTTATTTTCATCTTGAATTACAGACTGTGGTTAAAACTTTCCAACTCTAACCTAAAATTGATATTTTCTTAGTCTTTGCTTGATACAGGGCACGCTCTGTCCTCATTTGCATTCGTCAGAAACAGAGAGTGTCTATTCCAGGCATAATGGCATTTTAAAGGGCACATGGTTACACCCATTAATTTATTCTATAAACCGGCTAATCCCGGATCACAGGAAGATTTAGCTTCAGCACCCAGCGGGTGAACTGAAGCCGGCTACTTCCTGTTCAGGCTGTCAGTCAAGTCTGCTAGGTCTGGGTCACTGTGAATATTTCTAGAGTTATATTTTAGGCTGTGTCTACAGAGCCGAAACTGCCATGTTATTTTGTGCCACGGCTCCTGAAACTGCTGCGCTATTTGACCGCGCCGGGTTAAGGTTAGGGTTAAGGTTAGGGTCAGGATTAGGGTTAGGGTTAAGGTTAGGGTTAAGGTTAGGGTCAGGATTAGGGTTAGGGTTAAGGTTAGGGTTAAAGTCGGGGTCAGGGTTAAGGTTAGGGTCAGGATTAGGGTTAGGGTTAAGGTTAAGGTTAAAGTCAGGGTTAAGGTTAAGGGTTAGGGTCAGGGTTAGGGTTAGGGTCAGTTTTAGGGTTAGGGTCAGGGTTAGGGTTAGGGTTAAGGTTAGGGTTAGGGTTAAGGTTAAGGTTAAGGTTAGGGTTAAGGTTAAGGTTAGGGCCCTCAAACCCTCACTATGTCTGTTACTGATACTGAAAATTTATAACAAACTTAATAAGCATAATTCATATAAAACTATTGGCTAAAACTATGATAATGTCCACATTATTTGTCAACATGGCGGTAAAAGTGATTAACAGATACAGCTTATTCTAATAGTACTTGTACAAAAAGGGAAATTTAAGTTACACTACTTAAAGTACTGGATAAGCTACTTCGATATAGTCTTTGGATGTTTAACATTGTTGAGGCATAGAATTTCAAGTTAAGTTGAAGTTAACTGCAAACTCTTTTGGTTATTGACCCTGGTAAATACCACAATAGAGCCAAATTCATACATTCATTATGGGTTTATGTTCTATGGGCATCTGGAATTACAAAACAATTTAATCCAGTTAACGGGCACCCTCAAAAATGTGTGGTGATGTGTTTGTTTTCTTTCTTTCTACATTTCCTTTTTACTTTTGGGGGGCCAAGATGGACCTGATTCACACATGATCATCACTTTCAACACACACATCAAATTATTTGATGTTGGAAATGTTCTTGGATCTTAATTATTTCTCTGATAATTTGTATTATTATTTATGTTAAATAAGTTGCTTTCTGGTGGTCACTTGACTATGGAATGAGAAAGTTTGTAAATTTCAAATTAAATCAGTCAAATAAAAACAATACAATTACTGGCTTTAGTAAAATCCAATTCTGGCTTGTTGAGTTATTTTGCTGTCAGACCATTCAATATGAAGAAGAAATCCCTGTAGTTAATACCAGCAGATGTGTGTTGTATAAGCGAGCTCCAGTGAGAACAGGGTCAGCCATGTTGACAAGGTGTAAGTGCCTTCAACTATTTTTAATGATTGTAGCGCAATCAAAAAACATCACTTTGCCACAAGGGGCAGTGGGGCTCGAAGCACAGAAGAGACAAGATAATCACAGAGGACAAACATTTAAAGAGTAATCAGGATATTTTCAACACATTCCTACAAAGTGAACAAGTAAACAAGTTCTATAGACACAGTTTGAAATTGTAGCATATAATTTAAAGCTCCACGAAGCACTTTACAGTAACAAAAGTGCTACTGCTTAAACTTTCCCCCCCGTTTACTCAAGTTTTGTGGGTTATATATTTAGAATACTTAGAGTTCATAATAAACAATAAGACTCTTTCTTCCACTGCTGTTACCAACACATAATACTTCCTCCACTGATACAATCACCGCAGCAGAGAAGTGGGTTAGCAGATGCCGAACAACAGCTGTGCGGGCGGATTTTGCGCTGTGAACTCGTGGCAGAGGTAAAGACATTTCCCTTGGACTCGCACACACACTAACCGTTTTATGTGCTGTCCAGTGAGACCAAAGGCACAACTGAACAAGACCAACACAGAGTTACATGCAAAGACGTAAGAACAACATCCACTGGCCGCAGCTGGGATTGAACCGACATTTTTGCACTGGCATTTTCACATGTTTTTCCGAAGTTACATGTTCCAATCAATGTGTGTGATGGACAGCCACATAAAACAGTCCAAAAAACATCCATATTCAAGACAAACAAGACAGCACACAGCGTATGCATGATTTATGTTTCTAGAATGACCTGTAGGGTGTGGTGATGTGTAGCAGCGATGAGACGGTTTGGAGTAACATGGCTGACGTCAGAGGAATTCTCACATATTTTGGTTCACAAACTCTTGAGAATCCATCTGGTCAGGATTGTGCTGTTCGGTCTGAACCCGGCTGCAGTGGGCCTGACCAATCACAGCGCAGCATTATAGTTTGGGTGAAAGTAAAAAGGACGAACCTAAACAAACATGGCAATGCAGACAGATGTACTTTGGTCTATTGAAGCAGATTTACAGACTATTTTGTTTTTTGAAAATGTGCACATAAAACCACTCTGAGAAGTCTGTGCTTTTCTCTGACGGGATTTTAAAACAGTTTGAATCCTCTGCTTGTTCCTGTTGTTGTGACGCATTGACCAATCAGATTCAAGTATTCGTCATATACACATATCAATCTGGCCGATCCAAGTCAGGTTTGGAGCTCTTGAATCAGATGAAAACCTGTTAACTTGTACAAGCTAAGGTAAGCCACTAAGGTTATGTGATAAAATGTGAATATATGATTATATTTCTGTGATCTATTTTATCTGCATAATAGTGATATTTTATCTGCATCATTAGTCTAAGAGAAGAACGGGTGTGTGACAAACTGCATTTGTGAAGGGGTCGTAAAGATGGGCCAAAGGATGTTTACCCTAGGGGGGTGACAGCCCAGAGGAGTTTGGGTAATGTTTACCCAAGTCTTGATCTCTACGGAAAAATACCAAGTGCCTTGATGTGAGGCTGACCAATGAGAAATGTTACCCGCCTATTCCAGAATATCTAATAAAACCAACCAGCATGGGAAAAACTGGGTGAGATGCAGGAGGGTCAGCCAGGCTCCTTACAACGGCTTGGCTGACACAGCCCAGCGTTTTCTCCCAAGCTTGCCATACAAATGTCTGATGTTTCTGTGTCGTTTCATATTCTAAGTTGAATTGTGTTCTCTATGTGTTAAGGAATAGCATCGGTGCATGTCTCCTCCCAAGGACATGTTTGTCTAATTCCATGACATCTTTTGGTCCTTCGAGCCGGATGACAAGCAGCCCCTTTGCGGAGATTGACGGGTGAATCGGTGAAGTCTGTGCACAGCTAAAGGAAGTCCACTTTTCCCGTGGACACAGACGACGAAGAAGGTCAGACAAAACTTTGTGTGTGAAAGAGTTAGCCATAAAACGTTTTTTATGCATTAGTTTGATATTTACTGGAAAAATATTGAAGGCTCTTATTGAAGGCCCAGTTAGTTGTTACTGAGGAAATGCCCAGTTAGGTGTTACTGAGGAAATGCCCAGTTAGGTTTTACTGAGGAAATGCCCAGTTAGGTGTTACTGAGGAAATGCCCAGTTTGATGTTACTGAGGAAATATTTTGGTTGTTGGCTTTGTGTAGATAAGTTCTCACATAAAGGAGTTAAATTGCTCACCACGAGTTAAGTTTCTCACCGAAAGAAAGTAATGAAGCCGAGTTGTTACTGACATAAAGATGTGTGAATGTAAGCGCTGTGCACGAGCAAAGTAAGTAAGAGAGAAGTGTGAATGTGTGAATGAGGATTAATAAGTGATTCACTAACGAGTGTGAGAATCACAATTAATCATACAAGGGTCACAAGGCGTTATTCTGAGGGATCTAAAATTTGCAGTCACGGGTGAATCTTAAACACCACGTTTATGTCCGGAGGAATCTAATATGGAATTTTCTCTAGAAGCTTGACATTGACCGTGACTGTAAAGCAAGTAGCATTTCTCTCAGACGACCGAGACCACATAATGCCAGAATTATCACCCCAAACTGTAAAAAGACAAAGGAAAAGTCATAAGAGGATTTTGGAGGGAGACTTCCAGGGTGTTCAGATGACGTGGCAGAGAGGGGGAGATAAGGGGGGTCAACAAGACAGGAGAAGGGGAGAAAGCACAAGTGAATTAATAAGTAAAACTAAACTCAGCTGGTTTTAAATTTTACTATTTCAATACATTTTAAGGGTTTTGTTTGATTGACAACAATCAATTATAAAGATTGTATTAAACTTGATAAGAGATGAAGATTAATTCAGATTTTTATAGATGGCCAATTTTTTGGGGAATGTGATCACAGACAGGACACTTCCTGTCCCCGACATAGAAGACAAAAGTCGTGTTTTCGAGTGCACAGAACAAACCTACGTTTGGTTTTGTTTTGTTTTCTTTTTGGACTTGACAAAAATTATCTTTTTGGACTTAATGCATGACTAGATGAAAGTACAGGACGAAAAGACAGAAGTGTTTTTAAATTTAGGATCAAATGCAGGCACAGGCCTGAAAGTGATAATGTGGGTAAATGAGTGACTACTGAAGTTTTTGGACATAGGAGTAGAATGGGTAGTTGTTAGGTTTGGGCACTTTTCCTCCCTATTTGTTATAATAATATTTTGTCTGTTCAGTTTTTGCCTAATGATCTGTTTAGTTTTTTCATTAGATTGGCTCCCGGCCGCGGGTGCGCGCCCTGGAGCCTTTAAATGGAGACCGGATGGGCTCATCTCGCTCTCTCTTCGTAGACGCACTCGGCTCGCCTGCTCCCAGCTGGCTCTCACTAGCTATAGCAATAGCCTGTTTTGTTTGGCCTGGTGGGACTGGTGAGCAATACATAACTGTGTATGAGTAACAACTCAAATCAAAGATTGGAACCCTAGAAGGTGCAAAATATGGATCAAATTAAGTGAATTTACTAACCCGGACAGTGTTATTACATCTTTAAGTTATACATCAACATTTAAATGTGTTGTCATTAGCTCTGTGTAGTTGTTAGCAACATTAGCACAACAATGCATTTCTAACTGCAGAGGCTCAGCAGCAGCACAGGAGAAGACTCACAGAACTGCAACTGAAGGGAAAAGAACACAAGTGCATCAATATTTGAAGTGTCGGGTGAAAAACTTTAAACGCAGGGCGCATTCATGTTGCATTGTCTAACTCAGATAAACTCGGGGTTCTGTGATGTTGCCCGAGTTTCATACAACATAAAATAAGTAAAATAAAACAACAAAGACAGGACCGGTCAGGACCAGAGCGAACACGAGATAGTTAAAGAATACAATTTGAAAATAAGGTGTTTTAAAGTGTATTTAAAGTGATTTAAAGTGTATTTAATCCAAAATAAAAGTCCACTTTTGTTCACTGTCAAATTTGTCCTGGCAACCAGTTTCTCTAACATTCAGCCCCTTCCTGTGAATAATGAGCACTTTGACCTGGTGTTATGAAAAAACAAGTCACATTCTTCCAAAAGAATTCCCTTCAAACATTTCGTCACCCGAGTTTCCAAGTAGGAGTTCTGAGATGTGGGAGTGTTCTAGAGTGAATTGACATTACTGGAACCCAGCATAAGCTTGAAATGTAGAAAAAAATAAATGTTTGTTTGCCTAACCTACTTAATTATACTAATGTTAAAGCCAATTAGACCCAAGTTCAGACACTGAGAACATGACTAAAAAGGTACTTGAGGAATATAGGAACTTAGTACTTGGAACTGCTATGTGAGAAAAGTGCCCTCTTTAAATCGTTTTTTGAATTGTTGAAAAAACAGGCCCAAAGTATTTTCTGCATCCATCATTGTACCCTCTAAAGCTATTTAAATACACCACACACATGGTGAGGAATAATCATTGTAAGTGTCCTACTATGACTATGTTTTTTGTTTCACTATAGCAAGCATTTTGTTTTGTCTTTGGCAGAGAGTCTCCACTGAAACAAAGAGTCTTGTATTCGCAGCAGGGGATGGTACTATTAGTAAGGCCAATAGCCACGTGTGAGCTGGTGAGTAATGCTGCCAGCTCAGGTCCTCTGATATCTTTTCTTTTAGTTTTTGTCCACAAACTGTTGTCTTTACTGCACAATAAAAAGTGTCAAAATGAAATACTCCCACTCACACATATGCCAACTGAGGAATTTAACACTTAGCTGTACTTGTAACATTTACTCTGCCGAGCTGCCTTCATATGACGTCTTCTAGTCTTCTTTTTCAGCTAAATATTGCCTTTTGATACATAGTTTGTCCGGAACATGTTTTTCTGAATATATATATAATATAATTCTATATATTATTAATATATAGATATATATTATATAAATACATATGCTCTGTCCATTTGCAATGATTGACAACTCGGTTGACCAATCACAGCTTATTATTCATGTAATATGAGTCATATTAGATATCTACATGTGTTGTGTAAACTGCAAGTAAAGTTGAGATTACGATTGCAAACACGTTGAATGAAACATCGTGCATATTTTGCTAAATCTCCAGATTCTCCTGATGAAAATAATGTCTGATATCTGAGACAGCCAGGAGGTGCACTGTGCTCTCAATGCTATCAATGCATTTGATGAAGAATGGGTCAAAAAGCCTTGCTTGGAGGGATCCAGACTGGTTCTGTATATTATTACTATTATTCTTATTTTTAAAGGATTGTTTAAATTGGGCTTTATTGGGCTGAATAGTGCAGCGTGAAATGGGGTTGAGAGAGGGGAAAGACATGCAGCATAGCAATCATTGCTACTCTAGGGGGGAAAAAAGAAAGAAAATAACTACTACCACTACTACTACTACTGCAAAACTCCCAGCGCTGCGGCCTGCTCACATGGCAGACATGCAGGCTCTCCACTCCAAACAGTGAAGGTGTTCAGTGCTTTGCTCATTATTTCTGCATAAACCGCAATATGTTCTGTCCCCTGTGTTATTTTCTGTTTTTCTCATAAGCAACCCTTTTTGTTTTGACGGACCATGCCTGTTCTCGATTGGCTACTTCACCTGTCAATCACATCGTTGCAAAGTTTGGAGAAGTGTATTCTTGGCTCACCAGGTAACAGATAAGTCATAGTACACATAGTACAGACATATTTACATGGTCAAGTCTAACAAGCTTAGACTGGTCCACAACTCTGACCTCAAGAGAACCTGGAGTAGGTCAGGCATAACTAGACATGTAATGTACCAATTCAGGACTAAATGAAGACTGACGACCAACAATGAGTTATGTATTATATTAATCCAAAGCAAATCATTTCAGCTATTAAAGTTATATAAGCCCATTTAGCAAAAAATATTGAAATGGAAAAGTTGACATAGGCTAATATATTTATGTAGGATGTTGGCAGCTGAACCCATCAACCTGACAATGTTTAGTATTTAAGGACTGACTCACCTTGCACCTCCAAACGTACTCCAAACATACTTTCACATGTAGGTGATTCTTTCCTTACCGTGAGTCTGAATCCTGCTCCAGAGTGTTGTGGCGTCTGCTCTGACACCTTCCTCCCACACGCCTTCACCTACCACACCACAGGAGCTGAGCCAGCAAGTCTCTCCCACTAACCGGTTGTCTTGTCTTATTCTTGTTTCGGCTCTTCATTTCTGCTTCATATCATTTACACTCCACAACCCTTCATGAAAGAACACATGCCCGTACGCAACGCATTACTGTCTTTTCTCTTTCTCTTCAGGTTGGCTGCTACAACAAATCTTTGCTTGAAGCGATCATAATGATAAGGGTTATATTGTCTCACTCAGATATACATACAGTGCTGGCTTGCGCTAGTGCAAACTAATTTATTTTACCATGTTTGGCAGGGCTGTGGTCTATGCTGTGTTCATTGACTAATCAACTAAAAAGGACAATGTCTAAATCAAAGTGAATAGTATCTCACACAAAAACGACACTAGGTAACTCACTCGACACCTCTTTTCTGCTGTTGTGCAGATAAATCATTATAATTCTAAACAAAGCCAATACTTGAATAATTAAAAGTTAGTCTAGTACACAAATAATGGATTAAAGCCCAAATATTTGGTCATTTTTCTTTCATTTTATATAAAAAGCTTCACTTCTGGACGAATGAATGACACTGACCCATTTTACTTAATGCAAAGAAACATTAAAAATAAATAAAAAGATACTTCTGACTAAAACTCAAACTTTATGTTTAAATAATTAGTTGACAAATAAAAAATAATATTGCTTACATTTTGGGGGATTTTTTTTTACATATATTTTAATCATAAAATGTAAAAAGAATTTCTGTCAAAAACTTAAAAATATAATTTGTTGATCAAAATAAAAGATAAAGATTAAACTCTATATTGGTCGATAGCAGATGCCAGTAGTGCTATGCTATCTATATTTAACATGAAATGCAGATGTACAAAGGCCTTCTGTGAACAGCGCCCGAGGCTTACATATCATGTAATATGTAGTAAATACATATTTTATAAGGTGCACACTGATCTACTTCTGCTTTCTGTCATCTGGGACCATCATGTCCATCCAGACGGATAATGCACACCACCCCGATTCTAAACTGGTGGACAGGATCCAAAATCACAAGCTTTAATTTTACGTTTTAATGTGAGAAATGGGGGTGAAGAGTTGGAAGAGATGTTCAGAAGTGTTGGAGGCAGGAGTGGATCTCACAAGCACAGAGCCTGGCATATAAGCTGCAGCCAGATAACCAGACTCAATTCCAATATTCATTCCAAATACAATGGGGAAACTATATTTAAATGTGCACTATGTTTGGTTTAGGGTGTTGGTTTGGCTGGAACGCACCAGAGTCTGACATTAAACCTGTTTTTCTCCCTGGAGACAAGCAGGTCACCACACAGCAAAAAACTGATTTCAAGATGCATTCAAATTCCTTGATCGCAAACGTTTTGACCAAGATAAAATATTTGTATTTGATGGACTTAGATTATTTTACTTTTTGAGTTTGACCATGTTTCTGACACTACTTCAAACTAAACTCAAACACGGCTGCTTTCTATCAAAGACAATCAGAGCTGTGGCCTGATGAAGAACAGTTCACTCTGGCATTCATATGTTGACTTGTTATAGTTTTGATCATTTCGTGCATATTTCAACATAATTATCCCGTGTAATGGAATCAGTCCTGATCAACAATGACAACGTCCAGTCATCTGCTCTCTGTCTGAGTTTGGACGACTGGCGTCTCCCCGAGCCCACCCTCAGCCTAATGCCAGTCCCTCCTCTGAGCCCATGGTTTTGAATATCTGAAAATGTTAACACGATGAAGCCGGTCACACTGGCAGAGAAGTCACACTTTAAATGAGCCCTAGTTTGTTTGTCCATGTTGACATTTCCATTATTTTTCTGCACAGGCCTTTGTTATGACTGTGGTTCGAGCCAGACACTGTACTAATGAGCGAAGCTTGTGTTTACCAATTCCACACATTGGCTTTTGACCACTCTTGTCAGATACTTTAAGGCTGGTGCACTTGCAACAGGCTCGGAAGGCTTGAAAAATAAAAGACATTTCGTGAGATCCAACTATGTCTTTTTTACAGCTTTACCGTGTTAGACCATGTTCCCTAGGATGATATATACATAGTCATATTGTGTTTCATTTGTGCAAGTCATTCTGCAGATTTACTTTGTCTTAAAAGATGTATAATCTTAAAGCAGGACAAAAGGGAAACTGAACAGAGAAGGAAGGGTGTTTCTATCCCTTATGTCTCAAGACTGTCAAAAAAACTACAGAGTTTTTAGACAACACGAAGTCCCTGTTTATTTTAAACCAGGAAACACTTTAAGACAAAAACTGGTTCATCCTAAGGACAAGTTGCCGACTCAAAAACAGAGCAATGTAGTTTATTCGATCCAATGCAGTGAAGAAAGCTGTAAAGAACGGTACATAGGTGAGACTAAACAGCCTCTACACAAGAGGCTTTATCAGCACAGAAGAAATACAAGTTCAGGACCTCAGAGTGCCGTGCATCTCCATCTTGAAGCCTCTAATCACTCGTTTGAAGACGGTGAAGGGAAGGTTTTAAGCAGGGAGAAAAGATGGTTTGAAAGAAGAGTTAAGGAAGCTATTTTTGTTAAAAAAGAAAGACCTTCTTTAAACAGAAATGGAGGGTTAAGATTCAACCTGCCTGTAGTCTATAATGGAATACTGAACCCCTGGAGAGGTAGAGGACCAGGACATTCGGACATCAGGTCCTCAGGGTGAGTGTGCCAGGGACACACAAACGTCCAGATGACTACAACTGAACCTTTTTCTACTATAATCTTATAATAACTTTAAAATGTCGATCGCTCATTGGCATTTGTTGCTATCCATTGTTGTCATTAATAAACTTTCACTATTGTAATGCATTAATAAACCTTTAATGTTGTAATATTGGCTTCACACGCACACTGCAAATATCTACATTCTTGATTCTTTCTCGGCTCTTCTCTCATGGACTCCAAGCTCGTTCTCGTTTACTCCCTTGTACCTGTCTTGGAAGATTAACACTTGATTAACACTGAAAACAAGACCATTATTAGGAACTAGACTGATGAAGATCTCTGTGGAAAACTACTGAGAGGCTGGTCCTGAAAGAGTCAACCTTCATTAATACTCATATTCCTTGTGTGTTAAGAGCATTTGTATTAGCCTGTAGTTGTTAGGGTAATAAACTCTTTTTCATACGACCATCTCCTTGTCTTGTTTTCTCAGATATTTTGAATCCAACACCATTAAGCCCATTCTTGTTTTCCAATGTCCATACAGTACATTTCCCCAAACTTGTTTTAACCATGTATGCAAGTCACAATTTATTTTTAGCCTCTACAAACTGCTTCAAGTTTCATAGTGCCCTTAGGGCATCTCATTTTATTCACGATTATTGTGAAAGTAAAATATTCTAATTTTAGGATTAACATGGACCAAGGAGCTGGTCTGAGAAGCTCAACTTGATACTGATCTGAACTGAAACTGCCTTTACTTTCCTGTTACACCTGTTTTTGCACATCACATGCTTATTGTGATCTGCCTGACTTTCTGCAGCACTTTTAAACACCGGATTAGCATTTGACTGGTTTGTTTTCTCACATGACCAAGATGAATGGACACAGTTGTAATCAAACGGCCCTTTTTAAAACTTTGTCTATGATGGATCACTCCTGGAGGAGTGAAGCGTTGACCAAACTCACTGAGGAGAGAGTTTTTTAATTTGTTGTTTCACGGATTTTCCTTGGCATTTTTAAAAGGGGAGGACGGAAATGAAAAAAATAAATGCAATTTTATTTCGTTCGAACACGAGTTCAATGAATGAACAAAAAAAAACTGTGGAACATCCGCAAAAACAGGAAAAATTATTATCATTATTTTTTTAGAATCTCCGTTTTTGACGTCGGCGGGCTCGTGAAACAACTTATTAAAAAACTCTCGCATTACCCTTGCTCTTCCTTACAAAATCATGATCATTGATGGAGCAAATTCTTGACATCCCTAGACACATTTCATGCCAAGAAAGGCTTTGGGGCAATTGGGAATTCAAACATTATTTCAAACTACAGTATCCTACAAACAATTGCTAGTTCAGTTTACTTTTAAAAGCCAGAACAATTCAATGAATCTAAAGTTATTTTTTAGGTAAATGGAATGTAAACATGCATGTGCCAAAACATGTGACACCCAAGTTAAAAACAATGACAGTGGATCATAGTAAAAATAATGTTGATTAATTGGGCCCTTAAGATGCTGTGATCCAAGTGGCTGATTTATTCTGTTTTCCCATGACTTGGTTTCTCCTTGCTACTGGCAAAATAAATAATGCATCAAGAATGAATAATAAGCGTGTCAGAAGATTTGTTTCTTGAGAATTTTTGATTATTTGCCAGTGACGATCACTTTAAACAGTACTACAATTTCTAAATTGCCTCTAAAGCTGCCTATTTGGCATTATTTTAGTTTAAAAAAAATGGTAAATGGTCACATTTATTTAGCGCTGTTCTACCGTCAAGGCGCTTTACATCAAGGAACCAGTCACACACACAATCACACACCAGATGTTCGCAGACACTGGGGACGAGTCGGGTTAAGTGTCTGGACACTAGGACACAATGGCAGTATTCACCTGAAGCTGCTGCGATTGCACCGACAACCTGAGGGCCAGTAGCTCTGACCACTCAGACAGCGGGGTTTGAACCGCCGACAATAGGATCAGAAGACAAGCACGCTGCACAATCTGAGTTTCAAGCACATTAGCCTCACAGCAAGTTCCCGGCAACATGTGAGGAGTTTGCATGTTTGTCCCCGTATCTGGATTGTGTTTTCCACATGGCAAGGCAAGTTTATTTGTAGAGCACATTTCATACACAAGGCAATTCAAAGTGCTTCACACAGCAGGAAAAATGCATTCAAATCACAAAGAAATGACAACTCATCAACCTATAACATGCACAACAGGCAGAATCCTTCAGCTGAGGTGGTCCTGACCAAAGCCTGGCTCTACACCTACAGATGGGTAGCGCCTGTTAATCATAATAGGTTGCGCAAGTGTCATTGACGGATGGGTAAAATGTAAAGGATGAATTTTCATTTCCCCATGTGAATCATTAAAGTGAGTTCTTTAAAGATATGAACTTTCACACGTTACATTTTTTTGCTGGCTGGAGGCTCCATGTCCATTTCATGTTCAGCGGTCCTGTCTAAAAAAGCTTAAAGCCCAAAAAATCCTTTAGCCAAAAAAAGTTTCTCCACAAAGATCTTTGAAGTGGGTGGGAAAGTTGAGTTCTATTGTTCCTTGTTTAGACCGCTTTGACAGCTACTGATCACTATAAGGCAAATTGTTCTGTTTTTGACTGTTTGGTGTTAGTGCTAGTGCTGGTGGTACTTAAAAAGCTAAATATTTTATACACTACAAAAGCCGAGGTTTGTATACTTTTAATATACTTTTAACCAGAAGATCCCATTAAGATTCAGAGATTCTTTTGCAAGAGAGACCAGACCAAAGCAGCAGCCAAAACAATTCACACAGTACAGAACCACACTATATGACATTATTATAAAAACGGCTCTCTCAAGAAGAACATACACACTTTTTTGTTATAAATTAAAACAAGTGACACTTGAATACAGCTTCCAATTGAAGGTCTTTTTGTAGATTGTTCCGAGAGCAAGGGCAGAGAAGGAAAAGGTACATTTTCCCAGCTCTGTAAGGCATCGAGGCCCATTGAAAAGTAATTGGAAGGAGCTAACAGTGAGTAACAGTGAGGAGGTCACTGAGGCACTTTCCCCAGAATAGTTTGGTAAATGAATATGTACCAATGTTGTTTTCTATGAGTTGGCAGTGATGTCCAACCAACTAAATCATGAAGAGTGCAGTGGTGAGTAAGGAAAGTACAGTAAGCCGCAGTGATGCAGAATACACAGAGTCCAGTTGAAGTGAATTCAGGCACATGCATATATGTAGTTAGTCAATTACAAAAATAAATGTTTTTTTTCTGAGCACTGAAAGAAAATTAAGATTTTTGTCAAAACATAAAAGCCATTATTTTGTTTGACGTTTTATTTTTATTTTTATGTGAGACAATTACCAAGGTTTTTTGGGCATTTAATGTGATTTTTAGACTTTTTTTAGATATGGTTAAAGAAGATCAAGCATGCTGATTTGCAAAGCTTACCAAACTTGCAATTCATGCTTACCAATGTCTGTACTTCTATACCACCACAACAGTGAGGACAATATGTTCACAGCCTTAAATATCATCTGCTCTGAGAAGACTGGCAGCTGTCTGATTGGTGCACAAGACAACGGGCCAGTAGTTTGCCCTTAAGTCAGAGCTTCTGAAGTCTGTCACCCATCTCCAGTCAGAACTTTATTACATGTCACTCTCTTTGTTTCCTCTGGTCGTTCTGAAGTCTTTTAATATCCTCTTTTTGCTTTTACATGTTGTCATTTTAAAGGAGACTTTTGTTTGGCACTTACATTTGTGTTAATATACCTCTTTATATACCTCTTTTCACTGAAGCAAGCAGCTGACTTTGTTTTTCATAAGGTGTCAGGGAAAACAGGAACTTCGGTCTCTGAGGGTTTACTTCCTTCATTCAAAGCTTTCTCTATTTGGTTTGAGTTTACTGTCTTGCACTTGCAATTTGTTGTCTTTTTAAGTGCAAAGTTCCATAAATGGCAAATTACTCCAACTAAGCTGTCAACCCTTTCATTGATTTATGTTACAATACCATCACTATTTTTTTTTCTTCTTTTTTACACATATTCTGAAGTAAACTTGTCAAAGCTTTGCAGAAAATACAGAAAATATGTATTTCTCAAACATCCAAAATGGTTTGTACATATATGTGTCATTTAACAGTGTTGTACAAATAGGCCCTGCAGTCATGAGCCTGGGGTGTCTCCTGACAGTTGGGGAGGTAACACTCTCCATCACATTTCAAGGTGTAGGAGGTGTCCACTGTCTCCAGTAATAGCATTTTCATCTGGAATCCAACTAGAACCAGGGAATCTGTAGTTTTCCTTTTGCTAATTACCTCTTTGCTGTAAATTGTGTTCATTAGTGCAAGTAATGTTGAAGCTGTAATTTAGCTTCTCTGCTTGCCATTGTGGAAGTTATTGCTTTCTATAATTGTTTCACAGTATAGCATTCAAATGATCTTAAGACAGACAAGTGACACCATCAGGGCGAGGTACAGGTCATATCTGTGGAGAGCAAATCACACTCACAGTAATGAACAGGAATTCATGTGTCAAGTGTTTTTAGGAACAATAATTCTAGATAGATGAGTTCATTTCCATACTGCAGATGGCAAACCTTCCACCAGAAAAGTGACATAGTGCCTCTTTACAGTAGATTGTACCTTTAAAATATGTATGACTTCAAAGTTTTTGTCCTCAACAACATTGTGAAACAATTGATTTGTTTCCATTTTGTCCAGTTGTTTGTACAACAATTGTACAATATTTTCTATAGTTCTGTAAGACATTGCTATGCACTGGGTGATAAGTAGAGTCTTGTGTCAAACGATGCGTTATGGTTTCATTGAGGACCAGTAGACGAGTTCCATATTTTTGTAATATATAATATATTGCCGGGTTATTATACTATAAAATATAGATTTCTACACCTTATATTTTATGTAGCTCAAATGTGCACAAAATATAATTTGAAAAGTATTTCATTCTGTTCTGACACACAATATAATTTAGTGCTGCCATTATTGTGAGAAGAAACAATTTTACAATTACTGACAACACTTTTTCATTTCTTTCATTGCCATTGTCTAAGACCAGGCATGTCCAAACTAGGGGCCAGGGGCCAAATGCGGCCCTCAGACCAATTTTTGTAGGCCCTCCAGCTTCCTGCTATGTTGGCCCAAACAACAAAAAGTAGTACTTTTTATTAGGAAATTGGGAAAAATCTGGCATATTGATGTTATACAATCTAATATTAATGTTCTAGGTCTAATTAAAGGTGTGGAGGCTCATTGCAATTACATCAAATGCAAAATTTTCGAATTATTCACTTTGTCATTCAACAAATTCGACATTGTCAAGTTGTTTGTGGCCCTCTGCCCCGTTTAAGTTTCAAAATGCGGCCCTTGGTGAAAAAAGTTTGGACACCCCTGTCTAAGACGTTTCCCTCCCTAGTATGTGACCAGTGTTGAAATTAAATGTTGATTAAATTTAATGTTCTTGACAATACAATTTATTTATTACAATTCATTTTTACTTTTCTGGGATATCGATTAAATTTAAATGACACATTGTTGCTTCTAAAATGTTCACGATTACCATTTTTATGACCTGAATAACACAGTTTTCTGATTAATCTGGATCTAATCTAATCTCCCTAACAAACTTCAGCATAAGGTTTGCATAAGCCTGAACCTATTTTCCCTTTTGTGATACGAGACCGTGTTTATACTACAACTCCCTAAAGATTCTTGCTCAAACACCAGGAGAGCTCATAAAGGTTTCTAAATCAACTCCGCGGTTCACTCTTGTGTTACCCTCCCCTATCACCTTGGACACAACAGGTGGAAATAACTGCAGCCGTCTTAAATCCCTGAGAGTCCTCTGCAGTTACCAAATGGATTTCAAACAAGAAGAGTATCGATCTTACAGGGAATATTACCGCGCATGATTGACAGGTGCAGCTCCGAGCCCTGATTTCCTTGCTCGGCGTAGGATGTCAGCGCATACGTAAGCAGCAGTGGAAAAAGGTGCACTGAGGATTGGAAGTCGTGCATTGGAAATACATGCGTAGATCTTCTGCATAGAACGGTGCACACTTGGGAGGAGAGGCGTGACGTGTGAGGGCTCCTGCGTCATGGACCGGATGATGGAAAGAAAAACACTTCGGTGAAGAGAAGGTGAGAGGGCGCGACGCGTGACCCGCTGTTCACCCGGGACACTGGACACTGGCGTTCACATGAAGCATTCCATAGGTTTAGAGGTATGGGATTGTGAGATGTTACAGTTTTAATGGGTTTCAGCTGCCTGTTTATCCATGAGTTTCAGTGATGCAAAATTAGCACTGTTACCATAGCAATTAGCCATTCAAAATAAAAATCTTATGTTAACCGTCCTCAAAATGTAAAAGGACGGAAGCTGAAACCTATGAAAAGATTACTTTTTGAGGACTTTTCACCATTCATAATATATAATATGTATTGAATTGTAAATTGCTATGGCAACAGTGCTAATGTTTACGCCACAATGAAATCTTTGGATAGTAGTTTTAAAGTCAAGGTGGATAGATTATATTGACATACTGTGGATATATTGGTCAACTCAATAACATCGCCATGGAGACAAGCAGGTGGCAGAGCCTAGGGATGCTCGATTGTGGTTTGACTAATTATGACTAGCCGACAATAAGAATAAAAAAAGTCATAATTTGATCACCATTGTTTTGTTTTTTAAGTTCCCGTTTGTGCCCGTCAGCTTTATTGACAGGATAATACAGTAGTGTGAAATGGGGATGAGAGAGAAGGGAGAACATGCAGTAAATAGTCGGAGTCAGGAATGGAACTCACGACACTGCGGCCGGCTGCACCTGGAGTCCGACGTACGTGTGCTGTGCCTTAACCACTCCACCACCGGGCAGCACTTGACCACCATTTTATTTGCACTCTTCACTTTTATGTCTTAAACTGTTGTCATGCCATAATCATTATCTGGAATATACAGATTCTAAAACGCACAAAAACACTGTTAATAACAAACACCCTGATATTATTAAATCAAAATGTCAAAACATTAAATTTCTGATTTTCATTAGAAAGTCAGTTTATTTATAAAGATTCTCTAGAAGCCTTCAGTTACCATATTCAAACCATCATGTGGCTGACAATGTATTTAAATACGATATACAATCAAAATAATTGTTTGACTAGTCAACTACGGTAATCTAAAAAATAATGCTGCCTAGTCGTTAATAACACAGACATGGGAAGAACATGCCAACTCCATTAAAATAGAGGCGCTATCATCAAATCAAATCAATTTATTTTTGTAAGGCCCAAAATCACAACAACAGTTGCCTCTGAGGGCCACAGGGAGAAATGAATCAACAATGTCTGTGGTGGCGATGGAGTCAGACAATGTCTGTGGTGGCGATGAAGTCAGACAATGTCTGTGGTGGCGAGGGACGATGTCCCAGGGTCCTCTGTCCTTAGACTCTCCTTCTCGGCCAGGAAAAACTACAAAAAAAAAACTCTTTGGGCGTAGAAAAAGCGTAGAAACCTGGAGGAGTTCCAGTGAAGGAGAGATCCGACTCTCACAGACGGACACGAGGGAGACTGGAGCTGGAGCCACTCTTCAGGCAGATGAGGGACCGTCGGGGGCGAGCTGGACCCACTCTTCAGGCAGATGAGGGACCGACTGAGTCGAACTGGACCCACTCTTCAGGCAGATGAGGGACCGTCGGGGGCGAGCTGGACCCACTCTTCAGGCAGATGAGGGACCGACTGAGTCGAACTGGACCCACTCTTCAGGCAGATGAGGGACCGACTGAGTCGAACTGGACCCACTCTTCAGGCAGATGAGGGACCGTCGGGGGCGAGCTGGACCCACTCTTCAGGCAGATGAAGGACCGTCCACACAGGGCAGGGACCACTTCACCAGGGGAGGGGCATCTGGGTCCACAGGTCCTCAGGAGTGAGAGAAAGAGAAAGAAGGCGGTGAACAGTTTGCAAGTTGCTAATTGTTGTGCCGCCGTGCCCTGGTGCTAAGACAGATTTTTTGATCTTGCAAATTGCCTTCACTTCCCATTTTGTTCCCTGGATTTAACCCAGTATTATTTTTTTCAACCTCTGGGGCAGGAGCCACAACACCAAGCACTATTACTCAGTAACACAGCGTGACTGAGTGAAGACTCAGGAGACAGTTCATTCATGTCAAATTGAACAAAAGAGAGTGAGAAATCCATTTGTAAAGGATGCTGTGATTGTATTCGCAGCATCATCTCTATATAAACATCCCATTGGTTTGTGTCGCTCTCTCTCTCTCACAAACCTCCATACATCTGCATCTCAGTCGCTTTCTTTCATTGCTCTCTCTAACTTCCTGACTGTTATGAGCGACACATGTATTAAGATAAGCAGCTGTGTGTTTAGAGAACACTGTTGTCTGAGTTGACCTGGAACTGCAGTCATTAAAACAGTGACTTCTCTCCCATCTCCTCGCTCTTATCCTGTCCTGCTCCCTGGGGCCCGGCGCAGCTCCACACCTACTTGATCACTTTCTTTGCTTTGACATCTCCCTCCCACTCGAGCTCATTCTTCATTATTACTCTCCTCTCCAAGTCTATCTTCACCCGCTGTCTCCCTGTTCACTGCCCACACGATCCCCGGGGTGCTCTCCTGGAGCTCTGTAAACCTCATTCAGCTCATTCTGTTCCGTTGCTCTCATCAATGTACCTGTTTCATTGATGTTCAAAGTTACCAAAGTTGTGTAGTATGATTAAGTCGCTGTAATGTAGATCGTAGTGTACTTGTACCAGTAATAGTCTCTTGCCAGTTTATATGTGTTTATGTCTTTTTGCTTGCTCGGTGGCGTCAGCAGGTAAAATTAGAGTTCAGGTCTGTGGAGACTCGAGAGGTAATTAAACAAAAAGCTAGATGAATGTAATGCCATAATGCCCAGAGTCAGGACTGAACATGGGGAATCTGTGTTTCAGTTTTATGCAGCTAAAATCTGGAACAGTCTTCCTGAAGATGTGAAACAGGCTTCTACTCTTGACTATGTGCAAAACTAAGCCAAAAACAGTTTTGTTTAGCTGTGCATATGACTGAAATTATTTTATTTGCACTTTCCTCTTTTAGGTCTCAAACTGTTTTGTGATTTCTGGCACGTCTTTGCTTCACACAACAGAATTCATTAACATCACACTTTGAATTGTCTTGTGTACAAGTTGTGCTCTACAAATAAACTTGCCTTGCTTTGCCTAGTATGTTTAAAGGCTATTAACAATTGAAATGGTGCAAGGAATCACCATGGGGAAATTAACAAAAGCTAGCTTGCCCCAAAAAGAGTTCAGCGAGGGTTAGAGTTACAATATAGAGATGTTAAACCGAGCGTTTTCTAAGGTTCAAAGAGGTGAGCTTGTGAACAAGATTAAGATCAGGCGTGAAAGCAGCTAAATACAACTCCATGTATGATTTGGAGTGAATCATGTCTGACCAGCCAAGATTACACGCTTTGACAACACGTTACAAATACGTTTTGGTCTGGAATCAAATCCGATTTCAAATGGCTGTGATTTGCATCTAAACAAACAGGGTGGCAAACATGTGAAAAGGGGACATAAATAACAGAGAACCAACAGAATCAACAAGTGAAAAACTAAACTTTCTGAATCAGAGACAAAAGACTTGCCCAGAAAGGACATTTTGCTAAATATATGTCCTTTAGGTGTCAGTTTTATAAAAGTATTGGTAGTAGTAGCTGTTAATGAAGTAGTTTCAATAATAGAAAAGTTTCAGGTGTAGTATTAGAGGTGTGAGTAGTAGTTAAAGTAGTAGCAGCATAACAAGTAATTACACAAGCTAAACTGTCTGCACTTTAGCTGCTGCTTTGTTGCCTGAATTTGTCTGATGAAAAGGGCTGATGGACACATTCAAATTGCATGATATTGCATGCCCCAAGGCAAATTAAGTTTGGCTGCAAGATGATAAATCTCCTCAACGGACATAGACTCATGGTGGTAAGAGGGGGAGATGAAGAGGCTGAGGGGGCTGATGGTTCTGCTGCATGGAGATGGAGTGGGGAGAGTTGTTTAGCTTGTAGTTATTACTGAAAAAAGGGATGCCAGTGAGTGTACAATGAAATTCAAAGTAAGATGTATTGCTTCAGACAATATCACCATCAATAAAAATATTGAAACCACTTTATGCCACGGACACTATAAATATAAAGAAGGATGATCCCAGTACGATATTTTAAATGTAGTATTATTAAACGGCCAGACCAGAGAGCAACAAATAAAAAAGATAAACAATAACACAAACAGCATGTTAAAACTTAAATAAAATATTGGCACATTTTTGTCCAAAGTCTATCAAATAAATAATATAATAAAATTAAGTGACATTTTTTTCATTTGTCTGTTACTATGTGAGTCCAGTCCTTGTTTGTTGGTGTCGTTTGTGTCCTTCTTTGTGACAGTGTTTCTTGACCATTCTTGCAGAGTTTCCAAAGAAAGAGATGTGGAGCTCGTTTTGGCGAGACGTCGAGATGCAGCCTTGACATGCTGTTCATCACAAGTTATGGAACTTCAGTATAATAGGTCTTAGAGGCTGGTTCGGGGCTGGCTTGGGAGCCAGGGATCGATGTGGACGGTCAAGCTTTTTTTTGAAGTTTTAGATACTCGGGGATCCAGGCCTCCATAAACTTGACCACATCGTTCCCTTTAGCGTCCTCTGGAAGACTAACACTCCACAGATCACCTCTGTAATTATGGACATGTACCTGGTTTGTCAAATCTGCCACTTTGGCTTGCAGGGTAGAAGCCGTGTCTTTCAAATCAGAGATTTCATTTTCAGCTGCTGTGACTCGGTCGTCCTGTTTGTTAGTCTTGGATTTTAAATCATGCATTTCCGCCGGGCCTGCATCTCTCTTTGCGTCTACTGCCTCTGTAATCTTATCGTTATCTCCTGTAGAGCCGCCATAATCACTGGGTCTATCTTCTGCAGCCTGGAGCACGGCCTAGTCCCTGTGCAGGCCGAGCTTTCTTCCCAAGTAAGCGCCCAACCTGCTTATATATCTGCTCCCACTTAGAAATATCGAATCTTCCCAAATGGATAAATTCAACGGATTTGACACCGCAGCTCAAACAGACTCGACTAAGCTCAGTGACCAACACCCAGGAACCCGCCATATTCAGTTTCAGTACTGAAACGTGAGTTTTGAAACCACGTAAACAAAAAAACACTTACAAGTCCTCCAGCTATTGTAGTCTTGACCAAGCCTATAGCTCACAAAGCTTACCGTAACCTTGACAATATCATTATCATAACACAACTATATAATAACCACATTTTCAACATTTCACATCATGTTCTTAAACTCCTGAAAAAGATCAAGACATTTCTACAACGTCAAGAAAGCTCAACATTTGCACAATTTAATTCTATTTGTCACTATCAATACCTGCGCAAATGAGTATTACCTCGTTAAATATTCAACGACACTATTTAGTACCTGATCAGGCACAAAGAGAGACAGATGCTAGACACAGAAAGATGGTGGCGTAATGCGTTCATTGTTTTGTGAGATGCATCATCAGTATGACCAGATTGGAATACAAAGATGTTCAATGCTTCAAGTGCAACCCCTAGAATTAAACCTGGGAGGCTTAGACAATGATTTCAGAACGTGACTCAGCTCGATCCGCCCAGCTTTAGAAATGACAAAAACAAGCGCAAGAGTTATACTTTGGAGAGGCAACTTTTACACAAAATGAAAGTGGATATTTTCATGAGAACCTAGCTCATAGTTTCCGTTTATTACTCATCATGGTAGAAAGTATTTTTTAAACCCCTTCAAAGTTATGATGTGATGACTGTTACGGAAATTTCTGAACAATGACAATACACATCTTTTTAAAAGCAGTGACATAAACTGACACGTACGCACATCATCATCTCAAATCAGCTCCAAAAGAGATAAAACAGCCATCACAGAGCTATGGAGCGATCTCATTCAGAGGTGACCTGAGCCTCAATCCACGTCCTGACGCATGACTCCACGATACAGAGTATGCCGGACCACATTTATCACTAACCCATATTCTCATATTCACATTTATCATCTGCACACAGAAAAACAGCATAGATAGCATGACATGGCCTATTTTTCATTACATGACCAAGCACAGATTGCTATTTACAATTGAAAGAGTTTTACATAAACCGTATAAAGTTTTGCACGAAGACTGACGCGAAAAACCCCCAATTCCAGTCGGTAAACCCTGTTGTTGATGTAGCAGGAGCAGGGCCGGCCCAGCCTATAAGCGAACTAAGCAGCCGCGTAGGGCCCCGAGGAGTTAATAGGGCCCATATCTGGCAACCCGTCTTATGAGAAGTGCAAGCGCAGCGTGCGCCACTAGTGTAGTAGCGCTGCTGGCGCGGCAGCGCACACAGCGGTAACATATAATGCACAAACCGCATTTATTTGTAATGACAATCTGGCAACCAAGACACCAAACCTGCGCTGATTGGGCAACTTCATTGTGCGCGAGGAGCTCGAGAGCAAAACATAAACACAACACAACGTGGTCCCTGCGTGGTCATCATGTCCAGAGGAATATATCCCCCCGATGCCGAAAAACGAAAGAAGAAACTTCTTGACGATGTAAAGAAACTGCAAACTCAACAACACTCTCCAGGTATTGACCTTCTCTTACAAAGAGACGGTTAATGCTGCTGTTTGAAACAACACGATTCTGTCACGTTAGTTCGCTCAGGCTGGAGGCGACGAGAGCTCTGCACCGCGCATAATAATATGTCTGAATGAAAGATAATAAGCTTAACATTGACACCAGCCCCGTAGTGTGAGCTGCAGGTGAGGCCGGTGAGGGGCCTCTGTGCCCCGGGGTCACTAAGAGGCGGAGATCCGGTCCGGACGAGCGCCGTCTCGTCCAGAACCTCTGACGTGAGACTTTGGAGTGAACAGTGTGCGGCCCTGTCCCGGGCCCCTGTCCCGGGCCCCTGTGCAGCCTCAGTCAGAGATGAGCGGTTTGAGTTTGCGTCCCTCTCTCTCACATCACCATGTGTGAGATCAATCGTGACTCGTGATGTCTGTTTTACTTTGACTTCTTAACGTGCAATAAGAGGAACGTAAAGGTTTATGCACGTGAGGTCCATCAGCCAATCACATCGCAGCATTGTTTCATGCAGGAGTCCAGTGTCTGATGTTCAGATCAGAACAAACATTTATATTGTAATTCACTTTTAATAGAGCAATAAAACATTTCAATTTATTTAAAAAGTATCATTAGACTATTTGTTATAAATTATAATAAATTGATAGTGAAAAATAACCAGACATATTATGATTACGTCGGTTATAGAATAATACTATATATTTTTATACAAAAGTGGCAAAGTTGCAGAAACAGTCTCTTCACTATAGCTAGGTTTGGACCTTCACTTCTAGTTCTGTTCATTCTCTGGGAATAACATGTTTGCACTGTTTTATCAGTGTTAATTGTTAATCAAGCAATGCTTATGCCATTTGTTTAATTTAATATAACTTGTTTTGTCACTTTGGCAAGAAGGAACAGTTGGGAGCAGTAAAAGATAAATTATTAAGGATAACTATTACTTTTACATTTTCAGTTAAAATGAATCAATTTGACCATAATTATTTTTCATAGCCAATATTGTATTGAGTAATTAAGTACACTAATGTATTAATAACTGGCTTTAGTCACTTTCTCCTGGCACAGTTTCATCACATCATCATTTTATAGCATTACAACCTCAACATTTTACTCTTACTTTAGCCGGCTGGACCACATTAAAATGCACCAGAAGACCCAAAAAAGGTCTGAAAATCTCCCCCAGACCCCCCTGTTCATTAATTTAAACTAATGTGCTAATGTGGCTGTAAACCCTTAACGCCCACAAATACGCCCAAAAACATATCTGGGACGTGTGTTATTTGTACAGGGAGTAGAGGTGATGTCAGCGGAATACCAAGTTGCATTGTGGGATTTAAGTTAGCAATATTTGAGTTTGTGAGGTGCTGAGAATAAACTAACTGTCAAACAAATGCCCTGGGGTTTTGGTGCGCTTTGTTTGCGTTGAAGAAAGTTCCCATATGTGAATTGTTTACTGACAATGGCAATAAAACTGATTCTGATGACGTGGTGAGGGCCCCCCAAAAATGTTTTCGCTTAGGGCCCCCTGAAGGCTTGGGCCGGCCCTGAGCAGGAGTAGCACAATGAAGCAATAAAGCAAAGGAGTGATATTAAACAAAGATTGCAAAGAGTAGATCAAAAGGTTTGAATAGTAGAGTTATTTCCCCTCTGAACAATTTGTCTGAGTCTGTCACTCAGGGCAGTCAACACAGATAATAAGTCTGTATTTATGAACTGCTTTTCACAGACTTAGAACAGACTAGGACGATGATCAAAGTAAGCACTGTAAACTCAAAAGAACCTAAAAAAATTATCATTATTTAGTGCAGCTGCAGCACAATTTCTATTTGTTATTTTAGTTGTTAGAAGATGCCCACTATATTTTACCTGTATGCTAATCACAAATAAATATATACAAAACTCACTGCAACAAAAATGCTTGAAAGTAATCTTGCCGATGTAATTTCTAGTTGTATAAATATCAGAACCACGGCCGAAGTAAAGGTAAAGTAAATATTAGGACTGTCCTGATATTTGAGCAGTGTATGCATATGTCTTTTGAAGGTTACAATTGTTTACATAAAAGACCAGATCAAATATGGCGTGTGGATGTGGCTGGAAAAACTGCATGATTTTGAAAAGCCAATTACAGAGGTCCACCACCTGCTTTTCTCCACGCCATGTTAACGCTTGGGCTGGAATGTTCCACGGTAAAGCATTCATTGGGGTCTCATTAATAAAGCGTGCATTCGTACAAAACGGGGTGCAAAAGTAACCACATTAGGTTTGGATCTATAAAAAGACAACTTGACGTGGGATTGTGCGGTTGTGTCCACAAACTACGGAGTTTTCAGAGACGAGGAAAGTGATCTGTGCTCAGAGAGGAGAGAAGGAGCCAGTTCGAGGAGCTTTATTATTACTCATCTAACAACTGTTTGTGAGGGGAACAAGGAGGGTGTTTTGTACTAATTTTAATGTTTGGTCATTTCGCAAAAACGACACGCAAGGGAATGACTGAGGTGCTGCTCATATGCACGGACCTGTAGCCAAGCTCTTTTCTTCTTTTCTTGCAAAAAAACACATGTATCTGATAAAGCAGTGTCATCTCCATGGAGACAAGCAGGTTGTAGTGCAAGTGCAACTTTAAAGTAAGAAAAAAATGTATTTCTTTGGACTACAGCACATTATTTTGGAAACCTCATTCAGTCGACCGGTATTCTGTTTATTTTGCGCCTCAGCATTTCCCTGATGGGTTTGAAGCTTCTTCTAATGTGTCTCTTCTTTTAGCAACAATACATTGGTCAGCTCCCAACTTTATCTCGCTCTAACTAATAGATCCATTACTCTGCATGGGCATGTGCAGCTAAAAGGCTCTAAATATAGCCAGGAGGAATCACTTTGCCAAAACATACAGCCGCGTGTTGGTGTAAGCAGATATGTGCAGGGAGCAGCATGAGGGGATGAATGAGAGGAGAGAAAATAATGACTCAAATCAGACTTAGCACTTTGTTCTGCTCAAGAGTGAGCTCTAGTGGCAGCTGGCGGAACTGCAGACCACAATGAAGACTGGAAATGCATTACAGGCTAAAGAAAGAGGTATTCACAGCCAGCACACCGAGGCCATGTCCACACGGATCTGATAACACGCATATATTTTTCCACGATTTGACCTATGTCCTTGAAAACGGTGCTTTTGGAAAACTCTGACCAAAGAGAAGATTTTGGAAAACTGTTTTGGGGTTTTGTGTTTGAGTGTGGACATGGATAAACAGCTTTTTAAGTTCCCAAACGTCACTATCTGCGACAATTAATGAATACATGTCACATAAGCGTCCTTGTTTAAGCCCGACAGTGGACAACATGGATCATTTGAGAAGTGTGTTGCTTTTGTTTGTACAAATACTTGCTTATGTCTTGTTGATTTTATACTCCAAAACAAGGCTTAAAAGCAATTCCACCTCTTTGTCGGCCCACACGAATTAACGACCTGGCGCCATGCTTCGTGTCTCATTGGAAAAGATTGGGTCTAACTTTTAGGTAAACACCGCCAACTATTGGTCTGACATGTTTATGACCGAGCTCAAGACCGCAATTATATACGGCTTTGTGTGGATGGAAAATATTTAAAACGATTATGTGTGCAGGCAATACTTTTTATAAAACAAAGGGCCGCGGATATGCATTTATAAAAATACCCACCTCCGTGTGTACATGGCCTGAGTAGAATGGACCAAAACTATCTTATGATGTAATCAAAACTCCTGCCATAGACACAACAATCAAGAACTGGACCAACATAGTAATTGACTTTAGAAGGGCTGTGTACTTTCTCCTCTGCTCTTCTCCCTGTACACAAACTGCTGCACCTCCAGCCATGACTCCGTAAAACTGATCAAGTTTGCGGACAACACCACCATCATCGGGCTCATCTCGGACGGGGATGAGTCTCTCTACAGTAGGTCGACCGGCTGATGATCGTGGACTTCAGGAAAGCCACAGCCCCCCAGCCCCCCAGCACCATCTCAGACTCCCCCATCTCCACTGTGGACTCCCTCCGCTTTCTTGGCACCACCATCACCCGGGACCTCAAGTGGGGGCCCACCATCAGCTCCCTCACCGGGAAGGCCCAGCAGAGGATGTACTTCCCAGCTGAGGAAAAGCCAAGCTGCCAGCGCAGATGATGGTGCAGTTCTACACGGCCATCATTGAGTCCATCCTCACCTCCTCCATCACCTCCTCCATCACCGTGTGGTACACTAGAGCCACAGCCAGGGACAAACAGAGACTACAGAGCATTGTGCCTCTGCTGAGAAGGTGATCAGCTGCAGACTTCCATCTCTGCAGGACCTGTACGTCTCCAGGACTCTGGGACGAGCAGGTCGGATCACAGCCGACCCTTCTCACCCTGGACACGGACTATTTGAGCCACTCCCCTCAGGCAGGAGGCCACTCCCCTCAGGCAGGAGGCCACTCCCCTCAGGCAGGAGGCCACTCTCCTCAGGCAGGAGGCCACTCTCCTCAGGCAGGAGGCCACTCCCCTCAGGCAGGAGGCCACTCCCCTCAGGCAGGAGGCCAATCTCCTCAGGCAGGAGGCCACTCCCCTCAGGCAGGAGGCTATAGTCCATCTGGACCAGAAACTCCAGCCATAAGAACAGTTTCTTTTCCCTCACCTGCCACTTTAACTACAACTTAATCAATCACTCACTGCAATGTTCACTTTCTGCTTTACATCTGAAAATATAACTGTACATTTTGTGTACATAGTAAGCCTATTTGTATTTTTATCTTTAAATAGTTTTTCTTCAATGCATGCTCTTTTTGATTCTAGATATCTTGTTTTTATTATTGTTCATCATTGTATGTTGCACACAATAACCAAATCAAGTTCCTATGTTTGTGAATTTTGTTAATTGACAATGGTAATAATATTTTTCCGATTCTGATTCTGGAAAAAAAATCAGACTTAGACTTCAGACTTAAATTGAAAATGGATTAATATTTTTTTTTTCTATTTTTTCTTCATCTTTTCCTCTATGAAAAATAAATTATATAATGGATTTTATGTTCTTGCATTGCCTCTCTACACCTCAACAGGCTTGCACCTCACCGTTTTATGTCAGGACACAAATCCAAGACTTTTATTTATATCTTTTAGCATAAACATGAAGGTGGCAATGCTGTTTCCCCATCCACTTTTACTGCTAACTGTAACAAATGCGTAATTGCCCATGGAGCTGACAACAAGAGCGCTATAGTCGCTGAGAAGGGTTTGCGTTTAAGGAAATGGCGCTTTAACGACTTTCTCCAAGTGCTCACAAGCTCATAATGGGCCCAAACCAAAACGTAACAAAGTGTCTACGGTGGATTTCACTAATGAGAGAAATGGAGATAAACTATTGACTTATATATTAGATTCACAGCTGAACGGATTTTAACTGCCTCCTCTGTGGATTTAATATTGCAGTTAGTTATTACGAAGTTTCTTTAGTGAAATAGGCATAAGCAACACTTCTATCTCCACAGGTGATATTAGACTGTTTTAAATGAGTGTGGTTAAAAGTTTCTTGGCGCTGCGTCGACACTTGGCGCACAAAACTGTCTTCTCCAGGAGGCAGTGAAAGAAATGAAGTTATAAAAGTGTCACGGATACAATGGAGAACACACGTAGAAGAAAAGGGAAGATATTGTGCCAGAACTTGGTGGCATTTGGATGTAGAGTGGCATTGTTGGGGTTGAACGTAGAGTATTTGTAGTCAATAATCTGGGAATACTTATGAGTTATAGCAGTACACCTTAATTTGCCTTAATATGAACAAAGACTTAATTCAAAATGAACAAATAGTTTAATGACACATAAAATGCATTATGCAAAATGTACTTTTATGAACTTTTAATCGTGTTATACCATTGTTCCCTCATCATAAACATACCTGGAGCTGTTTTTCGCTTCATTCACGCTTGTTTTATCGTGTTTCTTTACAAGCTCGTCTCCCTCTGAGCTTCAGAAAACACTCAAATTCCCCAGAATTGTGAGTTAAAAGAACAGGAGTCAGGGGGAAGCTAGATTTGTTTTTTTCCCCCTCCATGGCAATTCCCTCAGTCGACAGTAAATCCTGATGAAGGAACACCTGACTCATAGGAAGAAACTTTTTCGTGCATTATTTTAAGTTCTGAAAGATGCCGTCGTAAAGTCTGAATCATTCTTAATAAACTGTTCATTGAGTCTTTGTTCATGCTTTATCAAGGCTAAATTAAAGTGTAGCATTATAAAGCTTTACTGTAGTTGTAGTTGTAGAAGTAGTAGTTTCATCACATTTTTTGTAAACTTAATATTGCATTGCAGAGGTAGTCAAAACTATCCCAGGGGTCCACACTTCACTGTGATGGTTAAATCCACTTGTCACTCGCTCAAGACGTGACAGAGGCTGACAAGAGGAGATGGGGAAAATACTGCCTGACCAGCCAATCTTTCCTACATTATGTTTGAATGCAGAAAGGTGTGGAATCAGACAGACCGCCATGTTTGTTTGGACACAAGTCTCTCTGATTGGTTTGCCTATCAACGTCGGAAAATTGGGGACTCAGGATATGGTCCCAAAACAAAACAAAACAAAACACCTCTGTAAAGTATTGTCAAAGCGTTCGGTCTAGTCCGGTCAGGCAAAGGAAAGCGTGGCGCTGCACTGGAAGAAAAACACAAAGACTAACGCTATAACGATCTCTACAAAATGGCAGTTTGTCACAGAGCTGGATCACAATTCGATTTTATCATATTGCCCACCCACAGGCAATGCGATGTCTGTATGTTGATTTAAAACCCAACATTATCCTACCAAGCTATGGCCTTTATCACCTGCACACACACACACGCACACGCACACGCACTCGCACGCACACGCACACGCACACACGCACAAAACGCTCGTTTATCGTCACACCGCTGCTTCAATTTGCCACCAGTTTCATGGATGGATCGTCAGCAATTTCAATTTGCTACATAGGAATATTTATATCGTCACCACCGAAACAGATCGCACTTAGTTCAACACGAGCCCTCGCATTCGAATGCACAAATACATTCCATAGACACTGGGTAACTATCACCGCCCACTCGCAGTCGACATCACATTCAGGGGAAGACTGTGGGAACCTCTCATCAGATGAAGCGGTTGCACACAGGGAAGACAAACGAGACAAACAGCGGTGAAATCTTCCGAGATGCAGAATAATTACCTCACAATCACCTCCACAGCTTATTAAAAAGCCATCGCAATCACCGCTCCGAGTGTGCACATAACATATTAAGCTGGAAGGTAGAAGGCAAAATACAGGCGGGTGGCTAACGTTTAACAGAGTATGCATGGTGTTCCGGGTTTAAGTGCATATTTAGACGACACGTGTCACTAAAAACACAGTGAACATGATTGTATTTAAGATTGGATTGAAGGTTTTATCTGTTTTCCCCCAGTCTGACCATTTTGATGAGGTTTATAATGTTACTTCCTGGTTGAGCAGCAGATGTGACAGAGGTAGAGGTAATACCACAACTGTTACCTAGCAACCATATTGTAAACAAGGGTCAAAATGGTCCATATAAATAAAGAAATAGCTATGATTTGATAATATGACAACACATTTATTTTGTTATATGAATGTTTAAATTGTCTCTGCATTTTGGTTGGAATGTCACTTATTGATGATGACACAGACAGATGGGGTCTTTTTTTCAAACTCAGCTCTACTTCCTGTAAATTCCAACTATCTTTTTTCCCCCTCACAAATTGTCACTTGACTGATGTAAAACTATGATAAATATTTGCCACAGGGACTATCCAACCAAACAAAGTAATAATTACAAAACAATCCTGAAAACCTGCCATATGAACAATATTTGGTAATTTATTAAACATGTTGATGGGAGACATACGTTAGATGTGTGTTTAGAAATGAGTCGTGGAATACCTCATTCATCCAGGAATGGTTCATTGTAGAAAATGTTTCAAAGTTAATTTTGAAATCTTGTCATTTTGACCAGGGCGTCATTTTGAGACTGAAGAAAGGATTTTAAGATTCATTATATATCGTAAGAACTAATACAAATATTAATTGTGATAATTTTAGAAGTAACATTTTGTTCTTTTAATTCAATCTAGTGTCGAAATGTAAATGTAAATGGCTGTTCGGCTGTAGTCACATAGTAACTGTTTAATTATAACATGTTTTTTGACTGTTTGACAGTCACAATTACAGTTTGTGAATAATCCTTAAATTGTGGTGTGTTTTCCTCATGTTTGTAACACTACAATTTGATATTGTGACATCCCTAATCTGAAAGTACTGGCCTGAGAAGCTACAGTAATTGAGTAATTCGATTACAAAAAAATGTCGCAAAACAAATCTGACACAAGCAGCAATTTTTCTCTGACAAAAGCCACATGCAGCATGTTTTCTGAATGCCAGTTATAACCTGCTCTGTTCCACACAGCGGCCCAGCTCTGCAGTAACCGCTGGTTCTTTTACCAATTTCTAACTTTTAACTTTTAACAACAAAACTGCATTTTTCCCAATTTGTCAACTCTGGTTGTTATAGGATTAGGACTTAAAGTAGACATATTTTCCTTCAGTTATTTCAAGACATTAATCTGCCCAATAAGGACCTCATCGAGGTATTTACAAGTACCTGGGTGTTCATCTGAACCACAAACTGGACTGGACTCATAACACAGACGCACTGTACAGGAAGAGCCAGAGTCGGCTCTACCTCCTGAGGAGACTCTTTGGAGTGACAGGGCCACTCCTGAAGACCTTCTACGACTCTGTGGTGGCATCAGCTCCTGTACGGTGTGGCCTGCTGGAGCAGCAGCATCACAGAGAGGGAGAGGAAGAGGCTGGACAAAGTCATCAAGAAGTCCAGCTCCGTCCTGGGCTGTGCTCTGGACTCGGTGCAGGAGGTGGGGGACAGGAGGGTCCTGGCTAGATTCACATCTATGCTGGACCATGAGTCTCACCCCCTGCAGGACACTCTGTCCCCTGCAGGACACTCTCTCCGCTCTGGAGAGCAGCTTCAGTGAGAGACTGATCCACCCTCGCTGTGTGAAGGAAAGGTTTCGCAGGTCTTTCCTTCCTGCTGCTGTCAGACTTTATAACAAACACTGTTAGTCCTGAACACTCGCAATACTGACCTAACCTAATACTGATGTGCAATTCCGTCATATGTGCAATTACTGTCGTGATTCATGTGCAATCTATGTGCTGTCGTGACACATATTCATGTGCAATTACTGTCGTGATCACATGCAATGGTATTTATGTATTTATTTATTTTTATCTTTATTATTTTCCTCTCCATCCCTTGTTGGGAAATGGGAGGTTTTGTCTATGGGAGTTTTTGTTTATAGGAGATCTTTTACTGAGAGTGTTTTTCAAACTTCCTATAAGGGATCTGTTATTTTCCTCTGTATCTACCTGCATTGCAACAATGAAATTTCCCCATGTGTGGACAATAAAGGAATATCTTATCTTATCTTATTATTTTATGAGGTAGAGTACAAGATAAGGCATTCACTAAAGCTGGGATTACACTGCAATTTTCTTTTCCAACTTTTTTTCAGTCTGGATTTCAGTAATCACTTGTTGAATGTAGCTGCTCTCGAACTCACATTTAAACCATTTAGAGCTCAACATTGACTTTTGTAACGACTAATGGAGATCAAATACAGATTACTGGTATAAATCAAATAAATAAATGACCTCCCACCACGAGGTTCCCAGAGTACATTTCCTGTGCATTTTCCCCATAGACTTTTTCTTAGAGTCTAGACTTGAAAGTTTGCTTGGAGCTAATCAGATATGTGGCTCATGATTTTCTTTAAAATTTGCTTCTGAAACTTTATAAACTTCAAAGTTAATAATAGTAATAATGCATTTGTTTATATTGCAATTTACATTTGACCCTAAATCCCAAAGAGCCACAAAACAAAAACAAGTTCTTCAAACATTTGTTAGACTTTAAGTTGAAAAATGTGCTTTTGACCTGAAAACAGCCTCTTTTGTCCCTTTAAACTCATAACAGAGTTTTTTTGTCAAATATTTATATCCATACATTCAGCACATGGATAATTTGTTACCAATCATTCACAGCTATCATACATTTTCTAGTTCTTGTCTCAAGCCTGGATATAAAAGGCAGACATTTCATAAAAAACTTCAGCACAACTTTTGAAATTGTGCCTGCAGTCTATAGGTATAAATCATTTCATTTTAGATTGATGCCGTTGATGTAGCTCTGCCAACTTTCCGAGCTCCTCACTTTCCCATCGACCTTGTGATTAAAAGCATAATTTGAACTGAAAGGTTTAACTCCTCAATGAGATGCAGAGCAGAGAGGGAGGTGATGCAGACATACACTGTGGAGACATTTAAAAACCCTCACAGTGATGAGGAGACATCTGCCTACGGTGAGTAACAGGGTGTGACACCCGCACCAGATTAAAGATCTAATATTCTACATATGACACTGTCTGACAACTAATATGCTATGAGATATTCCCTTTCAAATGTTCCTCTTTTTTTTTTTTTAAACAAAGGATTTGACGAGCCCAATGTGTATTGTTGGAAAGGTAAAAGTGTAGCATAAACTCAATTTAGGGTTAAGGAGACTGTTACAACAAGGTTAGCAGAAGTAACAAAAAAAATGGATGTAAAAAAGGTTTAACTATAGTTGTAATTATGTAAAGGTAACAGAAACAATAAATTAACAAAAAACAAAATCATAAGTGACACATAAATAATAAACACAACTTAAAAAATGTTAGAAACACGCCCAAATCAAGACCAGAGTGTCTGACAACATCATGACAGACATTCCCATTTTCATAGAGCAGTGGTTCTTAACCTTTTTGGAGGTACTGAACCCCCCAGTTTCATAAGCGCACTCACCGAACCCTTCTTAATTGGAAAGATAAAATAGGATTTTTCCAGGTCAGAAATGCACCTTCACCGTGGCAAGTGCCACTCTCATGTCATTTTCACAACAAAGTCTGTTCCTTTTCTTAATTTTTATGTCCAGCATCCTCGAAAAGGATTGCTCACAAATATATTATATTACAGTATTGTAGTTATAGAAAAGGACAGGGGAAATGGCCCCAGAGGCTGACCTTTTGGCCTTTTGGGGCCAGGCTGGTGCCAAAACTTAGCCCAGAAAGGAGGGCTTTGATACAGGCTCGACTCAAGGGCCTTTTCCGTGGTCCCTTTGGCCCTTTTGGGGCCAGGCTGGTGACAGGTCTTAGCCCAGATATAAGGGCATTGATTCAGGCTAGTCTCTGGGGACTCTAGCCTGGTCCTTTTGGGGCCAGGCTGGTGACAGGTCTTGTCCCAAAGGAGTTTTGATACAGGTCAGACTCTGGGCGATTTCCCTGGTCCTTTTGGCCCTTTTAGGTGCAGCTGGTACCAAGACTGTGAGAGCCAAGTTTAGTTTATGTAGTTCGTATGGAAATCTACAGTGTTGACGCGCTAAGGAACACACAAAGCAAGCAGCGCAGGAGACACAGCGCAAAATACAGAGCCAAATGATTTTCTTATCATAGTATTCTATTTTTGGAGAATAGCTGTATTTGATTACTCCTGTAAGATGTGTCACAAAACTGTGGATTAAACTTTGTTAACTATTTTATACATCGGAGTCCTGTGGGAGTTATTTCTCATTAATTAAAGTACACAAGTAATACCATCGGCAAAAACAAGAGCTCAGCCACACAAATACTTTGCCCAGAAAGGTCTTTGATTCAGTCAAAATTCAGTAAAATATTAAGAAATAAATTACCGGACGTACATCACGACAGTCACAAGTCGACTACTGAGCACCAAATTCCCTGCAGCCAAGCGGGCGTGTCACGAATCATATGAGTCGGATGTGTGTCTTGACCTGCGCCGAACCTCTGGGGTTCGATCGAACCCAGGTTAAGAACCACTGTCATAGAGGAAAAGCACTAGGTTTTCAGAAACACACAAGAGGGAAAGAGCCGAAACAAGACTAGTTTGTATCTTGTTCAAGCCCTGACAAAGATTATTTTTTAGTCGAAACACATTTTATTTGTGTATGATATTTCGATGCCCATTTTTGTCTCTGAAGAGCGCCAACCAATCAAGAGCCAGAGAACACTCCCAAAACAATAAAAATAAAAAATAGATAAAACAATATACGCACTTACTGTATATGCTATTTTGACTTTTGAGTCCTTTATTTAGACTGAACATACAAAAATCACATGGATAGGAATTAATGTACAGTCAATGTAAATACAGTAGAAAAAGTTTCAAACTGGACAGTGTTAACCTTTGAAACATTTTCAATTCTGGTCCTCTCCTGGATGAACGAGGATTACTGACTCAATGCAATATGTTCAGAGCATACACAGAGGTCAGAAGTGGGGCCAGTGGCCAGATGGTAAACTAAAGAATAATACATAATTCAAACATATCAACACACACTCTTGTTATAAAATCAATACAGTTGAATTACAATAGCTTGTATTTTCTTTTTCATTTTTCAATTTCCATATGTTTAATAACAGTTGGCCGTACCTGAATAAGATGTATTTAGATGTGTCAAAGGGAATTAACTTCACAAGCTCTTAATAACCTTGTTTCCTTATCATTAATCTACTCAAAGTTGTATTTTTATTGCTTCCTGCATGCTTGAGAAGCCTTTATTTTTCTGTAACTGAAGCTCGCATGCTCAGATCCCCTATCCCCGCCCTCATCCGGTACTTAGTTGTGATTATTAGGGAAATTCAGACTCTGAGTCACACATATTGTGTTCTAACATGTCACATTTCACATGTCACTTTTTAAAAAATACAATGAAAATCTACTGCTTGTTACAGTGAAATGTTACTATGAAGAGTTGATCAGTTTTATAGCTTTAACAGGAAATCAATGGACCTGTTTCTATTGCTAAGTCTTTTTTAGATCAATATTGCTGTTAACAAGGAACAAAGGTAAATTACTTTTGTTAAACTTCAACACTAAGTACCTGAAAAACTGCATAATATGTCTTCTTTAACAAAATACCTACGGGTACATTTGATGGACAGTTAGAGTATATAAGTAAACAAGTATATTCCCTCTGTGGCTGTGTGGGTTTTCTCAGGGTACTCCTATCCCCCCCAACTTAAACAGATAGTAAATCACTTAAAACACACTTAAAGAAGCTTTTAGTGGTCTTCAATTATAATATTGTTGTTTTTTTGTTCTTTTACAGCTACATTTTACACCAGATTACGTCCCGTTTCCATTTATCGAGGCTTGTGTCGGTACAGACCCCGTTTTGACCACATTTGGCTATTCCCGAAAGCATAAAACGGTTATCTCATTTAAAATTCTGACATCCAATCATTTGCAGACACTGAAATAACAAACCATGACACATTGAACTCCGCTGAACGGCGTGTATGCTCATCGCAATTTAACCCGCGCCGAAAAATCATCACAGCAAAACAGATCCTACAGCCATCAGCATCACCGTTGCATGAGATGGAGACAGGGCTGCGCTGACCATTTGATTCCTCTAAAATAAATAGAATGGACCTGTCAGAGATATGGCCGCGAGTCAGTATGTCCTCAAAAATCACCCTTTGAATGATCAAATAACCTTAGTAAATGGGTCTCCAGCAATGCCACGTGTTACCATCTAAAGCTCAAGCCGCCGTAAAATGCGTATTTTCTCCTCGATACTCTTCTTTCTGCACAATGAAAGGACGGCTATTCATGGACGTATAGGGTGAAATGCTAATGTAGAGGGTCAGGGTCAGATGTTTTGTGAAAAGCTGTTCTTCAGAGCGTAAAGTAAAGACATTTTTCAGTCTGTATTCAAGCGGGCAACATGCCAATATTCAGAAATAATTCACATGAGTGCTCTTTCCCCTTTATCAGATTTTTTAATTAAATGTTTAAATTAAATACTATAAATACAGAAGAGTTTTTGTATCACTAAGCTAGGGAAATGCTGGTTCTGATTCTGGTCAAATTGTCATCGTGATTCTTATGGCCTCTATTATTTTCTCTTTACTGCTGCTTTATGCTCCTATTTGTCACAAGAATAAACTTAAATATAATAAATAGATACCACATTATAATAACTATAATAACAGCTGTGGATTGCTTTCTATTTCACGTACAATACAATGATAAGCAATGTAAATAATTAACATATGGTACATTATTGTTGATACAAACACACATACTTTGCTTATGTATTGATACATCTGAATTGCAAGATCATAAACAAGACAGACTTTTAATTAGAGCCATTTAATGCAAAACTTGTATTTTCCCAAAGACTAAACTTTACCCCAAACAAAACACTTTTACTGACAAAGAATTGGCTATTTATTAAAATGAGCCAGGCTGATCGTTGATGATTTGAAACGATTGGATCTCCATTTCGATTCAAACTATATAACCTATATTACCTTTAACGATGATCCATCCAAAGCAAAACCGTCATTAAGATTAAATAAATATCTGTGTTGAGATTACATTTTCTTTTGAGTTAACACCAAACGATTTACTTGTCACTGGCTCTAAACTTGTGGCTTGAAGGAACAAAGTGGGATGGGAAGCCCCTTTTTTACTCTCCCGGCCTGTGAGTGATTAGCTTTAGTGGAATTAGTTTCTTGCTTTAACTTTCGCCAACTTCCTGCAAACTTTAAAAGAACTTCTTGAAACTGCCCTTAACACTGACCGACAGCAAGGCCAATTTTAAAACTTGGCAAACTGGCTAAACTTCTTTCCTTTTCGATGCAAATTTCAAGGGCAAAATGTCAAAATCTTAAATTGCCTCCATATTTTAAAAAAAAGCATTGGTATTTAAAGTTAGGAGCAATCAAATGAAATAAAACATAGCAAGAGTTGTGCTTTACGGATATATTTTTCTGTTTTGAAAGAATATGAGGGAGGAAGTGTTTGTTTGTGACCATATTCCAGCATCAGTAATGAATAGATGACCAAATATCAAAACGTTTTATTAACTACCGAGTTAAAAAAGAACCACTGAGACTGGCACAAACAAAAGAATACCGGTAATCACATTATTTATAATAAAAGTGAATCTGTTGTTTTGTTTTATTGCAGCTCTAGGCTCAAACACAGACTTTTCACCATCCACTCCTCAGTCTCAGTAATGTTCGAAGTGAGTGACAGGTGGATTCAACCAATCACAGTGAAGTGTGAACTCTCAGGCTTAGGAGATAGACTTAGTTACTCTTTAAAGATTATATAGCGATACTAAGGCTATATCCACATAAAGACAAACCGCTATAGATTCAAAAACAAATCAAAACCACACGGATCATTCAAAACGTCTGAAACCACTGGAATACCAGGCCAAAAACTGAAGAGATGATCTGGGAAACTGAGATTCTGATGCGTGGATGGATGTCAAATCTGCAGAAGAAACGTGGAGATCTGACTGGAATATAATGATAACGCTTCAGAACAAACTCCTAAACACAGAGACTTAATGGCGACAAACTCTGTGTTGTATTTATTTCTTTTCACTTGTGGTGCTGTAGAGAAGCGAGTATTATAAAGTAAACGTCAGTAAATTATGAAGAATATATGCAATGCCGGGCTATGACATGTAAATGGTATTCAGAAATAATTGTACTCAACATCTGCTTTGTGTGGCTGACGTGTGCTTTAGATGAGAAATCTATACGGATACGATTAGATCAAATCTAAAGAGAAAAGTGTGCAATAAATCAAAATGCAGATGATATTGTGAATGTTGTTTTGAAGATATGAACATCTGAACAGTATATATCATTAAAAAAAAAACTACAAAATCAAAGCTGATTCAAAACAAAGGAAAATGTATGTTGTGTATGTATGTACTTTCAAATAAGGGTATCAAGTGCTATTTCTGCTCTTTTGAGATTCTTTTTTACAGATATTTCAATTTTTTCTAATGATAAAACCTCAACTAACACAAAGACATGTTTTATCCCCCAAACCTACATCATCCCGAGAGACAGCTGGGGAAATACTCTCAAACCCTCTGTCTATACTGTCTTCTTTGGGTCAAAAGCGCTCCAAAGCATTGACCCGTACAGCCTCTGAAGTGGGGAGATAAAACTTTGAGAACCTGGTCCTGTAAGTTCAACATTATTTTCCTCTGTCGTGCCTTAACTTGTCAAAACTGCCGCCTGGCTTCAAGGTGAACCGGCTCTGAGTTAGTGGTGAAAAATGTGTCCTGCCAGTACAAACTGTTCCTTACTGTGTTGCTATTTTTGAGTTCCTGCCTCCCACTCACATACGCGCGTGCACATACAGAACATAGGCGTCCATAGCCACAGCGCAACAATTCATCTTTAAAACAAAGTATATCTTAGAGAATATTATAAAACGAGGCTTTCTGCCATAAAGAGATGTCCCTGTAGAGATCTAGGGGGAAACACATTGTATAGAGATTTCAAAGATGGCTTTATGGATGGCATCTTGCAATTGAAACACGTACGCTTCGAGGATGGAAGACAAACGGGATGCGCAGTTTGTTTGATGGACTATAGTGAGATGTGAGGTGGAATGTGTGTATGCATCGGTCTGGAGGTGGAGAGAGGATTCAAACGTTAAGTTGGTTTGCATCTAAATGGCAAAAAACGTAACAATATTCTGATATCTCGAGCAGCAGTATGATAAGTGACCACCTAAAATGTTAGCAAGCTTTATTTGTCATTATGTATGGTCAAAACTTATGATTAGATCGATAGTTTGACCTGTTAAAAGCCAACATGCAACAAACGTGGAGGTAAAAACTGTGAGGATCAAATCTGGGATCGACTTGTCAAGCAAAAGCAAGACTTACATGAAAAGTCACAGCAAAAAACTTACCGGTAATTTGTATTTAGTATGAAATTTAGTATTTTTAATTCACCAAAAAAACAGTTTTGTGCTGTTGTGTTAATTTAATTTAATTATCCGTGAGTTTATTTACTGCAGTTGTTATCAACAAAAAAGCTGATTAAGTGCCATAATTTTATTTTCAACAAACACAATTATGTCTGCAGCAGAGTTGTTGAACTGATGCTTTAAGGGTCAGTTTCTTTTGGCGTTTTTATATTTTCTTTTTAGATGAGTCTCTCTAGTGTGATGTCATCAATATTTTTTAGAAGTCTGCGCTCTGCTCTACTTCCTGTAATTGTCAATTGATTTTTCAACTTTTTTTTCCACAAACCGCTACTGGATTGGTATAAAACTATAATTTGGTTCAAGTACAACAGGTATTATCCCACCAAATAAAGTCAAAATTAGAAAATCACATAAACCTGTCATACGCACTTGAAATTCTTTATCGGCATGACAATGGTTGTACTTGAGTAAAGGTTTTCATAACATTACTTCTACAGTACATACTTCTCTGAGTAGTTATTTTACTTCTATTATAATACATATGACAGTGTAACAGTACTCTTACTTAAAGGCGTAATGGACGATACGATTTTTTGGGCCCAAATCTGAGTCTGGCGTGGACTGCCGATTACTCCTGCCACGTATCAATCATAAAACGCACCTACCGCTCACCTGCAGCCGCGTGCGGCTCGTCAGCACGTTTCCCCGTGTCCAAGCGCATTGATCTATCATAATATAGTTCCCTCAGTGTACGGGGCAAAATGAAGACGGAGATAGACTGTTCGAGCTGGAGACGGAAATCTACGGGAGATGAGAGATGCGATGCGCTCCGTTGCGTTAATAAACAAACGCACGTGTGTGTTGTATCAGTCCACACGAGGGAGTGGCATGTGCACTTCCGCCTGCGTTCTCACATCGCCAAAAAATCGTCCATAACGCCTTTAGTAAAAGTTACTCTTCCAAGTGTGAGTAAGTCTACAAAACTTGTGACAAAACTTTCAGTTTCATGGCGCTCTATCAGCTTCAATTAAATGTGTCTCTTTTTTGTGCTCTATCCTTTGAAAACACCAGATTCATTGACATCAAATGATGACTCAGAAGTAACGGGCAGACAGTTACTCTTACAGTTACAGAGAAGTAGTTTCCCCAAATACCGCCCGCTGAGACATTTCTCTGTAATGACATACATTCTTCTAAAAGCTAAAAGGTCTCCCGTCATCTCTCGCGTCAGCACATTAGCCAAAAACCTACGGCTACGAGCACATCATGAACCATCACAGCTTTACTTCAACTCATTAGTCCTAAGTTTCTCTGTCGGAATCTTTTGCAAAAGACGAAAAACTTTTCCGCTGCTCTTAATGTCACCGTTCACTTGTGGAGACTGCTGTGTTCCAACCACGGACTCAATTAACCAGTGGATAGGAAACACCACCTTTTACCTACTGCAACGGCTAAAAAGCTCTCCCAGGAAACCAATTATGGGACAAGTCGGTTTGTCTAATTCAACGTGACACATCTGGTGGGCCTTAAAAAACCCAGGGGCGATAGGGGAATATAGGGTGCTCGTGTGACCTTAAACTATAATCTATCGGGAGCCGAGGCTGAGACAATAGCTGCGTTAGTATGCAGCGCACAACACCACTTATCCATCACACTGCTAAGGTCAACATCAGTTTCGCTCAGTCGATATGAAATACTAAGTGGAAGTTATACGTGTGGGAATGACATACTGTACCTAGAGAAAAGTAAAAAGAAAAAAGAAGAGTTATTTCACAAGAAAGTAGTTACCTATTTTCTTCTTTGTGAAATCCAAGAGACAAATCTGGAGGTAGCAGAGCAGTGGAGAGTGTGAAGCAATTACAATCGAATACAGAATGATATAATAAATTAAGAAAAGACTCGTTCCACACTGGAGAAAGACGTCAATTTGGACATACTATGCAGGATGGCAGGGGATGTCAAGATCAATCAGTTTATCGATAATTTAGTTTGAACGGATCACAATATGGAGAAAAAAGTGAATGTGAATGTTCAGTTCAAATTATACTGCAGAAAAGTACACCAAAAGTACTGTGTTTTTGTGTGTGTGTGTGTTTTTTTTTCTAGGGCTGCTTGATTTGGGAAAAAAAAACAAACAAACTATGATTTAAATCATAATTAAAATAAAAATGATTTGCTTATAGAGAAGGCGGGGCATCAGTGCATCTAATATTACGCAAATGAATGAGATTACAGTAGGTTACAGAAATAAACTAGAAACGTTCAATCCAAGAGCAACTGTTTGCCAAAGTTGAACTGAACTCATAATATACTGTCGCAGTAATTATATAAATCAAACGTTGTAATTAGCAGTTCGGTGGTGGCGTCACAATGGGTCAAGAGGTTTGGAGAGTGATGCAGAATAAGGACACATCCATAATGCATAGGGCGGGTTCTGCTGCGCGCTTACAACAGATACTTAATTCAAACTTATACGTCTCTGCAAAGTGCTTAGCAACCACTATTACTGTGAGCAAGACATATAATTGCTTTAAGTGTTGTATAAAATGCCATCGCAATCCATCTAATCAAACTATTACTTTACACAAGTGGTGAATAACTCAACACAACTAACGACCTCGACAGCAGCCTGGATATACGACTGTAGGAACCAAAGAGAGTGCAGGAGACATTATACACTTTTCTGAGGTCACCCAGAATCCTCGTCGCCTCTATTCCCGGTGCTTTTGATTCCTGGTGGTGGGTTCCCTTTAATAATGCCTACACCCATATCCTTTTCTATATTTAATAATGTTCACAAGTTTACAAGGCGTATCCGCGGAGAGAGATCAATGGCACTGCGTCTACTCAGGGGTAAACGCAATCTCACCTCTGCCCTTTACGTTCCAAAACCCCCACGAGACGCCCTATCTTCTAATGATCTTATCTAACATATCTTCCAACACCTGCCACTTTAACTATTATTTAATCAACAATCCCTCATGGCACTGTTCACTTCTGCACTACTACGGTGCAGGAGGTGGGGGACAGAAGGGTCCTGGCTAGATTCACATCTATGCTGGACCATGAGTCTCACCCCCTGCAGGACACTCTGTCCCCTGCAGGACACTCTGTCCGCTCTGGAGAGCAGCTTCAGTGAGAGACTGATCCACCCTCGCTGTGGGAGGGAGAGGTTTCGCAGGTCTTTCCTTCCTGCTGCTGTCAGACTTTATAACAAACACTGTTAGTCCTGAACACTCGCAATATTGACCTAACCTAATACTGATGTGCAATTCCGTCATATGTGCAATTACTGTTGTGATTCATGTGCAATTACTGTGAAATTCATGTGCAATTCATGTGCCGTCGTGACTCATATTCATGTGCAATTATTGTCGTGATCACATGCAATGGTATTTATGTATTTATTTATTTGTCTATGGGAGTTTTTATTTATAGGAGATCTTCTACTGAAAGTGTTTTTCAGACTTCCTATAAGTGATCTGTTCTTCTGTATCTACCTCTGTATCTTCCTGCGTTGCACCAATGAAATTTCCCCATGTGGGACAATAAATGAATATCTTATCTTATCTTATTTAACTACACAACATTGTATACACTAAGTCTATTTTTTATCTTATTAGTGAATTGTTTTTTTTAATGCATGTCTTATTTGATGTATATTTTTGCCTTATTATTTTTCATTGTTCTATGTTGCATCGAATCACCAAAGCAAGTGAATTTTGGTCACTGACAATGCTATAGTGCCATATCATCCAAACAGAACTCTTTGCTCTCAAAATGCTGGCCTTCTGGTGGTCCCAAGAGTCTCTAAAAGCACAGTAGGAGGGAGAGCCTTCTGGTGGTCCCAAGAGTCTCTAAAAGGACAGTAGGAGGTAGAGCCTTCTGGTGGTCCCAAGAGTCTCTAAAAGGACAGTAGGAGGTAGAGCCTTCTGGTGGTCCGAAGAGTCTCTAAAAGCACAGTAGGAGGTAGAGCCTTCTGGTGGTCCCAAGAGTCTCTAAAAGCACAGTAGGAGGTAGAGCCTTCTGGTGGTCCCAAGAGTCTCTAAAAGCACAGTAGGATGTAGAGCGTTTAGCTACCAAGCTCCTGTGTTATGGAATCAGCTCCTGTCCATGTTAAAGAGGCCGACACGGTCTCTAAATTTAAGTCCAGGCCTAAAACCTTCTTCTTTGAAATAGTTTATGGTCAGGCCAGTAAGGAACAGAAACAAAACCCTACAGTTTCCCAGCGGCACCGTCCTAGGAGCAACTATGCTGGGGGAAGTATGGCAGCTTGAGCACTTTCCTCTGCTTCCCCCTACTTTTCCTGTCAACAATATTTTGTATTTTGGTCATTGCTGTGCACATGTTTTTCTCCTTCTTCCTCTCCTCTCGGGAGTGGTAGTGTTTCAGACCCTGCTGATGCTTCTCCAGTGGCGACTGCCCAATCTCACGTCCCTGACCTATAGACCAGGATGCTCCTCGACTGCCTGGAGGAACTGTCATACCCGCAAATGGAAAGGCGTCAGTCCTGGACCATCTGCAGCCTGTCCGTCTCCTTCACTGTGGTTCTCCTCAAGGCTTTTGTAGTTTTTCCTTGACGAAAAGGACGGTCTAAGGATGGAGGATGCTGGGACAGTTATTTGTTAGAATCCCAAGAGTTTGATCCACAATAAATTGAGTCCATACACACAATTCCATCCAAAATTTAGACAATTTACTCACAAGGAAAAGTAAAAATCTGCCAGTTTAAACATTAAGTTAAGACAATAAAAGTAGTTTAACGTCTTAGATTTGTTGTACAAGAAAATCATTTTACAACTCTGTGTATTCACTACTGATGCCATGAATATAAAGTGAAACCCTTAATCATTGTGTAATAGATTATCATCTCTAGATTATCATCACTGTTGATTAATTGAATAATCCGTATAGTGTGTTTAAGCAATATTGTCTCTTGCATGAGTTTGCCAAGGGGTAATAATTGTTAACGCTGGCACAGTGGTTGAAGGCTATTTATCACTCCTCACTCCTCACAGCACAAAGGATTATGTGTTTGATTCCCGCCGCGATCGTCAGCAAACCAGACCAAACCAAGCCCAAAAATATACTGTAGGTCACCAAACTGCGCACTACAATCGCACTTAAACCCTGAAGGGTTTCTGCAGTGAAATCGAACGCAAAAGACAAGACGACAATAAAGGTAAAAAAAAAAAATTTATTCTTAAGTAGAATTTTTCCAAAGAGGAGTGGTACTTAGATGTATAATTATGTGCCCTTATGGTGCTCTTTAATGTAGGGATAAGTTTCAGATTCAGAAAAGTAAAAACACTGGGGCCCTCAAAAAAAAGTCCATTTAAAACCTGTAATTACCACGCAACAAATAGCAATAAAGGCTCTTGTCAGGGCAAAGTTATTTAATGTTGTATCCAAGATAATGTATCACACAATGAGAATTAATACTAGAGCAAAGTTAGAGCTAAAGGCTGTATCAGTAACTCTAGTCAGAACATACATTTCTTTTACATTCTTATTGTTATTTCTTTACTCAACTGGTGTTTGTCCAATCGGCCTATTTTTTTTCATTCCTCTTCAAAAGACCCTGCCTTTTCCTTTTCAAACACCATCGCGATACCCTTTCCTCATTAGCCCTGCGTCAACATGCTCAGAGAATATGGACGCGTCTCCATCACTTTGGCTCCGTGCCCAAGTGTGACACAGCGTTCACATGGCCCATTAGCCGCACAAGCTATCTCACATTACCGCCATGATACAAAACCCAGCACACATCTCATCGAGGCGCACTTGCATGTGTGTGTGACATAACAGCCGGTACGTACAACTGCCATTTCTCACCCACGCGCTGTCAGCAGGGGAGCCACCAACACACACACGCGCACACACACGCGCACACACACACACACACACGAACCAAACGCACACTTTTTTACTCGCTTTCACACATCAAAAAGTCTAGAAATCTCTCCTCCTGTCCCTCGATCTCTCACTCCGTGGCAGATTCTCACGATTTGGCTGGAAAAATTTATTTTTATTTTTATTACCAACGTCTAATTAATGCGGGAAAGCAGTTGAGCGACACATATTTCGAAACAGCTTTTGATATGTGATGAGAAGAAATATGCTCGGTATTGATTTTTACGAGCCTGTTTATCGCAATCACTATTTGTTTGTTAATAGCCACTCGAGCGTGTCATGAGCGGCTTTTAATTGGATACACATTGTCATCCCTATCTCGCAATGGAACGCCAAAGCACTCCAGGGGTACTTATTTGTACTATTGTTTTGCGGAGGAATTTGGCATTTGGAAACATCGGACGGGGCAAAGCAACGGGTATCAAAATATATATAGGCAAACACAAATTAATTGAAATGCCAAGCTGGGAGGACTTTTGTTAGCTTTTTGCGCCGCTAATTAGCTTTGTGAGGTCTGTCTCTGTGGCAATGGGGTTGGTGTTTTTGCGGAAGCAGACAAGCATGGCAAAGGGAAGGCGAGCGTCTCCCTGCTGAATATAATACCAGCGACAGAGCGCTCGTATTGACACTGTCTCCTCACCATTGGGCTATGGAGATTTACCTTGATTACCTTTGACAATCACGGGAAGTTTGCTTTTCGACTCAATCTCTGACAGGTTGTGAACAGCAGGTTGTCAAGCATGGATACAAACGGCTAAAGGGTAAAAATGTTGTATTGTGTTGTAGTTGCTGTTGTATTTAGAGGTTGCAAAATTGTACAACTTCATTATGGAGAAAAATCTGCACGTTTTGGACCATGCAATGTTTCTAGGCACTTTTCATTTTGTTTAACCTGTCTATTATCTTTTTATGTGCTTGTTTCTACTGTTTTGGTGTGAGTTTTTTGCCCATTCTTTCCAATGTGGGTCTCAAACTTCAAATGGCAACTAAACTAAACGAATACAAACTTGCAGTCTTTGTTGTATATTCTGATCAGTGAGCTGCACAGGATTAATTCAAAGATAAATTCATGTTACACTTTTTTCCCCCTTATTTATTGCTGTAAACGATGGATATATTTGTGTAACTTTGGGCCTTTTGTGGGGCACCTTCTGGATTGTGGGCCACAGTAATCCATCAAATCTGTTTTCTACATTTTAATCTCTCTAATTTGCCCAGTTATTCAAACCCTTGTGATCCTAAACTATAGTTCCCAAACCACTGTTCCTCAAAATATATACAATGCAGACTTTGGTTTGTGCTAAAAAAGTTAGTTTTCTGTAAATGTGTGCTTTTATGATTTGGTCTTTCCTAAGGTTTCCTGGATGTGGTTCTTATCTGCAGTCCAGTGGTGTCTTCTGTGATCTGTGGCTCACTTTCTAATCCTATTTTTGAACATGTCTTTTTAGTGTCTGACCTTGTCCACAGTTGCACAACACACACATCCTTTGTCCAATTCCTCCAGCCCCTGACCTCTGACTCCAGCCTCAGCAGAATGACTGCATGTCTTCAAATGTTACTTTTCTTGTCTTCGATGTGTCACCCAAACCTGTTCACCCAGACTTTCTGAACTCTGAGTCGAGTTCTTCTCAAATCTGATGTGAGTAATCTGTTTTCTTTCTGATTATTCACACTTGTGGACAAGGGAGAAAAAATGCAAAACAGGAACATACTCATGTGGCAAAGACAAACATTGAAGAGAAAATGTTGATAAGATATTTTAACATTCATTTTCCTTTGTCTTCCAAATGCAAAAACAATTATTTAAAAAAATGCATTGTTTACCTGACACATGTCTCTGGCATGCAACCAACATTCTAATCTAACTATTGGCTTACCTGATTATTCTAGTTACGTCATCTTTACTGACCATGTAATTATAGAAAGTGATAAAAGTTGACTAATAAATGTTTTGCTAAATCTTGCTGAGAGAAAACCTCTGATATATTTCCCTTTCACAAACGCTCCACTTAAAGAAGAACAAACAGGTCTGTATTTCTGCTCAAACAGACATGCATGGACCCATCTGTGTTGCCGTGTTTATCCGGTTAATTTAAACTTTGTCTTTAGCTTCTGCCCAAACCACAATCCTGCCCTGTGACTGTTCAAATTGGTACGATCCCTCGGTGGATTTGAGCTCACGCACAGCAGCAGAGCAATTCAAGGTGGATTCTCACGAGTCTGTGAACTTATCAATCATGGGAATTCATCTTGCAACTCAGGCAAAAACAACAAAAACAGCTAAGGCACTAAAACCAGAGAACTGAATGGATATTTCACTGTATGCTTCCTCGTCCTGTCCATTACTCCTTTACCTTCTGTTCTGTTCTGAGTGGTGAAGAAAGTGGTTTTGTGGCGCCGTGCCCTGGGTGTGGATGGGGCCGGCTCCTGACACTTGTCGCTGTCTGCTGTGTGACATTCAGCCGGGCCACAGCTATAGGGTCCACCTAAACGAGCTCATTTGTGCCTCTCTCTCACAGACCTGCGACTGAGGTGGCCATGGCAGGGTGTCAGCTGCCGAGCCAACGCGACACCAGCTAAGACACTGTTTTTAGTTTTGACTTTCAGTGTTGTAAAGCCTCTGACCCGCACCATCTCCTCTCCTCCTCTAATTAAACATGTCTCCACTGTCCACAGCTTTAACTTATAGCACATTTAGACCAGGACTGTCCACAGTTTTTGTGCAAAGATGTTCACATAGCTCACGGAAATAACAGGGCTTTTTTTTCAAGAAAGTTAAACCTTTTTGTAGGGGAATGGAGATGGACATTCCACGGCCAGATAACAGAAAATCTCTCTTTGAACATTGGGGGTTTTTCGTTCTCCCTCTGTCCCTCACCGCAGGGAGCCGCTGTGACTTGTGTGATAACAGATCTTCTCCCCACAGTCTTACAGGAGGACGCCCTGATGAAAACTATGTTTTATGTGATTATGCCATGAATGTTCGTCTGAATCAACTCCCTACACCGCATGTTTCACCTTGTGTTACGTATTTTTCCACTGTTTAAGGTTTTATATTCCCAATGCTTTAACTCGAGTGCCCATCACAGGTGAAAGAAGATGTAAAATGTATCTACCTCAAGAAATAATGTGTACAAACTGCCCAAAAGTGTTTAACGTGTAAATGTTAAAACAGGGTTTAAATGTTTTGCCATTATTTACGTTACTCTAGCTTTATTTTCTCGACCAGGAAATGTTAAACGGGAAGTCTGCGCAGTAGCGCCCGCCCCTTTCGCTCCCAGCATGCCCTGCGGGCCAGGTATCAAAAGGACGCTCCAAGCTAGAAACACTCTCTTCCTCTTCTCTTCTCTTCTCATCCCCTTTGTCTTTTCTCTTGGAAGCCGTCTCCACGGACGAGCCTTTCACTTTTTTCTTTTGTCTCAACAAAAATCCGTCCGTCACGTGGTCGACAAGGCCATGCCAGCCCTGGACTCTGAAACCACCTGGAACTACCTGGAACTAAGCTTAAGCGCTAAACCGGACAGAGACTTGCTTTGCTACTTCGTTTCTCTTCCTTTTTGAAGTAATCTACGCCGTTTACGTGGATCAGCGCTACGCTCTCATCTGAGTAAAGGCCGCGTGAGGAGCTAACACGCCGCTAAAGCGTTCTACCGCTAAGGAACTCTCGGATATCGCCTCCGTTGCCACCGGCGCCAAGGACCTCACAGCCGCCGCTGCCTTCCTCGCTCCACGGCCAGCACACCGCTCCACGGCCAGCACACCGCTCCACGGCCGCCGCCCGCTTCACGAACCTTCGCCGCCACACCGCTACACGCGACGCCTCGCTACGGATCTCGTCCGCGGACAAGGACCAGCCGGACCGAGTCTCTACAAACCGTAAGCCGAGTCCAGTGTGCGGTTCTTTTGTGGCGTGGTTTGGGTAGAGCTCAGCTGTTCCTCCTCCCTTTTAGCTTCTCACTTTCCTCCTTTTTGATATAGATTAGCATAGACACGTTTGATTATCAAAGGCAAAACCCTGGTTTAACATTATCTGCATGAAATCTCCTGTTAAATCTGATATAACATCACCTGTGATTTACCTGTGCACATTTCTGCTCCGGTGTTTTTGATTGCCCTTTGGATAAATAAACTACACGAAAGAGTTATTGACTATTGTTTGTTTGAATAGATTATGTGTAAGTCCCTGAATCGTGAAACACCCTTCAGACCTTTTTAATGAGCGCGATTAAGGACCGTATCTTAGCTCTTTGGGTTTTACCCTGGTGCCCCGTCTTGTCTCGTTTCTGCTAAGAAATCTCCCTTAATCATAAACTGAATACATGTAGTTTGAGACCCTACATTTTTGTGAACTTTTTTTCCAATGACTCACTCAAAAAATTTAGTTTTATGGTTTTGTTCCTTTACAAACGCAGCAAAGGAGAAGAAAAACGATATCTATGTACAACCATTCATATGTGATTCATAAAAGACCGGAATTGAGGTAGAAGATAATTTGGTGTTTCATTCTGAGCCTAATAAAACTCCTGAATACACTGTAGGTAAATCACGGGTGTTGTGGAAAAAATATAATCTGGCCCTTTACTTTTTAACTTTCAATCCTATTTCTAATCAGATTTAGTTCTAACAGCCTGACAACACCTTTTGGCCTGGAAATCTACATGTCCGGACTCCCTGGAGTGGCTTGGAAGTCCCACGTTATGTTTCACACTAGGCAAGACATGTGAATTGAATTAATGCAAATGTTATGTACTGTCTCCTTCCTGAAACCATTGTTTCTTTGATGTCCCATTTGCTCCTTCTGTGTGTGTGTGGTCATGTGACCATCTGTGATTTAAGGCAGGGGACAGACGTGGGACGGAAGGATTTGGGAGACACACATTTTGGGAAGCAGGCAAGAGACAGACGCGTGGACTCGGCCTTCTATGAGAATGGCCGAGTCCACACGAGTTTCTTTCTGATTCAGCCACAAGATTAAACAGTTTACTTTTGAAACGAGACAACTTGCTTCTTTGTCTTAACTAGAGATTTTTGCCACCACACGGGTTACATACTTTGAACTAATGAACTAATTACTGAACACAAATCATTCAAATCTAACAATCAATTTGGATTTTTTTGGACAACCAACAGACAAAGCATTCAGACAAATTAGGTGAGCAAATCCAACAACATTTTCCATAAACAGATTTTAAAAAATAGTGGGTATTTAAAAACAACGTGCAGCTACTTTTTCAAGAGCGATATATACCTATTTCTCAATCTCGACTTCCCGTTTTCCCAGTAGCCACATGAACGCGGCGTAATCCCCCTGAATGAATGATACCTCTGAAGTGAAAGGTCTCCATGACAACCACCTGCGAAGTGCCGTGCCGCGCCTGGGCCGGGAGGAGCGGTGATTGATGAGCGAACAGCCTTCTTTAATGCAGCTCATGTCAGGTCTGCCCCGGGCGGCTCCACATGCTCTCGCCTCCAGCTAATGCCCTGTGTGCCCATAGCGATCTCTGCTCTCCCTCTGCACGGGGAACACTGGAGTAAACACTGACAGACATAATACTGGGGGAGGCAGAAATAAGGCCTATAACATTTAATAACAGCATTGCATCTCATGATTTGCTTCACACTCGATCGTCAGACTCATTAAAGGAGCTGTACCCGACGTAAAATGTGTTTCTCGTACAGATATATTGTAAAAGCAGCTCTTAGGGTCCAAATGAGACTGCTGCGTGCTGTCCGCATCTAATTATAGAGTTTTTCGATTGGCCGCAAACACAGCAAACACTACTAGATGTTTTTGCAGTGGCGCGATGCCCACTCTGGCCTCGTGACAGTTGTGAAACAGCCTTAAAATAATAATCCGGAATGCAATAACAATGTGAGGAATCTGTTTTTCATGTTTTAAGTCTTTACAGTTTTAAATGCATTGATAACCAGATGCTAATTGATACTAAAACAATATACGTATTTCTCTGATTGACTAATCTGCCAGCCAATCACACTTATCGGCCCAGACTACATGTTTTTGGATCATAACAAGTATAGTCTTGACTGATGTTAGAAAATGTGTTATATCTTGATGTCATACGCATAATCTCCAGAAGAATGGCTCGTCCTGAACCTGAACTCAACTCATCCTAAATAGATTAACTATTAACAGGTCTGTTCACAAACATTCAAGATGTAACTAAGTTTTTTGGGCAACATGTTTTTGATGGATACGGTATAATAGGAGCATGGACACACCTTTTTGTGCATGTGTGAGTTGAAATCGTTTTAGTGGATTTGGAGCGCACAGAAGCGACTCTTTACACGTTGCTAAAAGAGTGAGATTTTTTGAAGGTCAAGCTCCCTTTCCTTACAGCGAACTCTTTGTCTGCCTTTTCAAAAGCTGCGTATTGACTTGACAACATGCGGTCCTCTCTCAGATGGAGACGCGGCCTAGTTCTATTCCAGCAGCTCGCCTCGGTCTTGGCCAAATGACACCGACAGCTTGGAGTGTGAATAAACCCCAGTATGGTACATGTGAAGAGCCGCCATCGCATTAGCCTTTACACAAAGCTCGCCGCTAACTCAGTGCTAGCCCCAACATACATTCACTTAGCTGTATTTGTCCACATCAATAATCCCACTTAAGGTCTGTAAGTAGAGTTTACAGCAGAACAATCACACTCAAACCTGAAGATATAACATTACATGTGTTTGAGTGTAGTATACATGTATTTAGTACTTGTAACTCATTAATTAACTCATTAATTTATTAAATGAAAATTCTTTAATACATCATAAACATATATATATATATACACAGTCAAAACATTTAATTTTTTTTAAGGATTTTTTGACCCTTAGTGTTTGATAGACAGGACAGTGTGAGGTGGGGATGAGACAGACTCATGACACGGCATATGTGATATCCACTCGGCCACGAGCTACACCATTCACAGCTTTTAGGTCCTGGATCTTTGAAACACCCACACAGGTGAGCTATTTTAGGGATATTCATATTGTTGATGAGATAAATTTGTTTTTTCTTAATAACAGGACGACCAGTAGTGTTTGATTGTGCTTTGGGGAGTGTCTCTGAAAAGCAGCCAGGAAGAATTTAATTTAAAAAACAACAAATAGAAATCACTTATGTTCAGCCTAACTCACAGCATTAGCAGAACAACAGTTTATAGTTATTCCTTTGACAAAACAATTAAAACCTAATGTATTATTGAAGAGTAATTCAAAATCTTCATAAAAGAGCTGTTCAAATTGGGTTAGAGCTTTGGGATTTTTAATCTATGTATGAAGGTATTATGATTGAAACTTGAATCTTGGGAATTAAGACTGTGACATTTCATATAAATGTAATTTTACAATAAAAGGTTGGACTGAAAGTGCACACATTTCCAATAAGTGAGAACAACTCATTATAGTGAGTAATTTGTTGTTGAATATTTTGACTTATCTTTTATTTGTAGTTAAAGAAACTCAATGTAATTAGCACCCTCACCCAAAATAAAATAAAATATAATATAAAGTCGATTTATATATGTAGAGTTAGTTACTTTCTTGTGAACTGCAGTAGCCCAAATGGTGGTTTTATGGTTTTGAGTCACGTCTGTGTAATCCAGGAGTGTTCCTGTATCATGTGGACTCTGTTGTTAGAAAACAAAATGTTTCGACTCTCATCCAAGAGTAGGACCTGCCCATCGGGCGGGACCTCCTGATAAAATGAGTATAGCATCAGAATGCCCTGGGCGTCTCCCACTTCAGGGTTTCAAAACAGTATTATATACGACCGGAAGGTTGAATCTTAAACCTCCATTTCGGTTTAAAGAAGGATTCTATTTTTTAACAAAGATTGCCTCCATAACTCCTCTTTTGAACCAGGGAGAAAATATCTCCCTGCTTAGAATCTTCACCTTCACTCAAAACCACTCAATTGAAGAGAGTATGTTTTGAATAACGGGAAAGTTGGAAATGTTTATAAGCCCAACCAGGGAAAGGAGCACCAGTTATACATTACGTGCTCTGCTTGTAACTATCTATGACTGCATTGTCCCTGTCAAAAGGTGGAAGATCTACAGAAGATCAACCTAAAGAGAAACAGTCTAGAGCAGGTCTATTCAATGGCACCCGTGCCATGCTTGGTAAGCTGAATTACTCCTTAGAGCACTTTGTTAGCTCTGTTGTTCACTACCACTGTACTATGCTTTAACATCAATTCAATTGGATGTTAAAAGCATGTGATTTATATTTAAGATCTTATAGTCCTGGTTTGGACTCTGTGGTCTAGTCTTGTTGAAGATGTTGTTTAAGCCTGATGTGAACATGTTTAATCTTGGTTCAGGACCAGGTCTAGTTCTAAATCTGATGCTATGATTGGCTGTATGTCTGGTGATTGACTGACACTGGGTTGGTCTTTGCTTAATCCTGCTTTAGTTCTGTTTTTATGTGGCAGAGCAAGGTTATTTCATTTTATTCAGTGAATCAATAGATTTTTGCTGAATAGTACCATTGTGACTTGTTTGTGGATATTGGATATAATTAATACAATTGTGTTACAGTTGTGTAGTCTGCCCCCCAGACAATAGCCCTCCAAACATCTGGCCCCGTGGAAAATGCAATTGAATAGCCCTGATCGAGAGTAATCTTCCAAACAAGAGTATAAAGTGATATTTCTGCCAGTTGTGATTCATTTTACGGTCAACCAAGACGTGTGTGTACCGGCACATTTTAGCACATCCTGATGCGCTGTCAGAATATCAAGATTTGTGTCAATATCCACCCACCCCAACTTTACATCCATTGCATCATTTACCATTATGAGTGATAGAAATGCATACTTTGATTTGAATACAATTCCCACCGAGCCTGAAGAGCCTCATTAAGCTGTGCTACAGTCCCAGATATCACATCGGAAGTGATGCAGAAGACTGTCCTTGAAACTATACATTAGTATTCAGTACTTTTTTTCTGTCTTTTTTTTTACTTTATTTATTTAATATGGACATAGCATTGGACGAACCAGATGCAATCTTTTAAGTGTTATAGCAAAATATGCTACTTTTCAACCCCTGAGCAGCCAGCCAGTGTCAGCTTTATCTGTCATTTCAGTGCCACACAAACCAATGGTAAAAGACCACCACCTCCGCAGGGTGTTTGTTTGCTTTTGGTTGAACAACAGCACCCACATTATTCTTCATGGTTTATCACTTCTGTGTGCAGTGTGAGGAGAGGAAGTTCAATTAGACATTTGACACCTCTGACACATTTGAGAGAACAATGGGGCTTGTTTTGGTTTAAGAGTGAGAGAAAAGTGTTATGTAAAGAGTCACACTTGTGTCAGCTTTAACGTCGTAAAGCACTCATTAGTACACCACAGTAAAGTGAAGGTTAAAAAGCTACATGTAATTCAATTTGGCTTTTAACAAACATGCTAAGGAGTCTATATTTATTGTTATATCTTATTCTTTTAAAACATTTTCTTAAAGGAGGTTAGGAGTAAATAATGATTCAGTATTAACTATTTTCATAAAGGCACTTCTGCTTATGGAATAGGATTGAAAACTAAAAGTAGATACTGATACTTTTTTAGAAACTCAATGTACACACACATTTCTACAGTTAGATATTGGAACGATAGTTGCGTTCCACTATAAAAGTCAAGACAACACCTTGCACTACTTACCTCACTAACACTAACAGCTTGTTGTTAGTTACCAGCACAATACCGCTGATGACCTTTGCCTCATCTGACCCTGAGATGGAAAAATTAAACGTACCAAATAAAGCCTTTTTCATTCCTCCATTTGTTTTCCTCCCTCAGCTCAGTGCATGTGTGCTATTACGCTCACAGTCATCTCGAGTCCAGGGCTGCGGCGGTCAATGGAGCTTTGCGTCAGCCAATGAGAGGGGGAAAAACAAAAACAATGGCTGCCGTTGTGCCTGTCGGGGTTTATCGACTAAATCTGGACTTTACGCTTCAATCACAAGCATATTTAGGCTGTGATGGAGGTAGAAGAGCAAATACTGACAAACTGCCACACAAGAAAAAGACAAATATTCAATTATTGTCCTGCATTTGGAGGCGGAAAGCTATATTCTGTAGCCACATCTACCACCCAGTCATTCACCACATTCCTAACTAGGCAATGTGGATGAAGTGTCTTGCTGCCCAAGAACAAACCAACATGTCATTTTTGAGAACACACTGGTAACATTCGGGTTTGTGGACACGTTCGCTCATTACGGAGAGTGACGGTCAGTAAATGCTTGGAGTCAGAAATGGATCTCTCAACAAAGACTCCATAAAAAGCTACGAGGACAGACATGTTTCTTTGATTCTCCTCTTTCTTTTCTTGCCTCGTGTGCCATCACTCCCACTTAAACCCAGCTCACAGAGGACCTGGCCCGGCACATTGATTTCCACTGTAAGACAATGTGTGGTGCACATTGCTGTGTTTTCCGGACACGTTCATCCTCCTTTATTACACTTGAATCTCAGGGGCCAAGCTGCAAGTCTGCTCCTCCACAGTACACACACCCACTCTATGGTCACACATACAGAAACACAGACCACGTATGTGCTAACAAACATACCGGTAAATGGGTCTTAATGGGATGTAGCATTCATTCACATCAGCAAAGGCAGTAACAGTGAGGAGGAACCACACGGAACCTCACAATGCAATATGATACCGCATACGTGGCTTGCGATACCAATCATATATAATTTCCCCATTTCTTTCTACTGCATGCTCATATTACAGGTACATGCAACAACCGCTATTACAACTGCTACTAGTTCTACTAGTAAACATGTAAATCCACTAAATGCATTTGTTATGACGTGCTCTTCAATAACAATTTCCATTTCTAATCATACACATAGGAATATCGATAAAGTGTCACGATTTAGGGAATAGAGTGGAATATTCATATTTGTCATAAATAAGCTGTATAAAACACCAAAATGGGATAGAGCTTGTTGTTTTTGATAAATTCATATTCAAATTGCTAGTAATTGGTATATTCCAAACGATTACTAAAACACTCTCTAATTTAAGCAATTCAGAGCTGAGATTAAAGAAGGAAGGCGCTAGCTGTAAAGTTGCTATGAACGCTCAAACAAATATGCAAATGGAATTGCATATTCATTTTGATACTAATTTAATTCATATAAAATGTGTTTTGCCTGATGTATGTGCTATTGAGCAGGCTGAAGTTCACACCAATGTCTGAACTTAGAACTTGCAAAAAGTGTTATAATATTTTAGTTTTGCTAAAGTATTAGTATTTAGCTCCTAAAGTCCTGGCCTGGACGTGCCCTAGAGCTGGCTCTACTGTCGTCATGACTATGGGAGTGCGCCTAATGAACGCAAAGCGGTAATGCAATGAAAATAATCAAGTTTTTTCCCCTTGTTTTGTGAGGAAGATGAGGCTTTTGTGACAGAGATTGCCTAAAAACAAATCGACTGGAAAAGTGACCAATCACAAGCAGCATTAGGCAGCGGTTTGCAGTCAAACGTCTGTCACTTCCTGGATTTGGTCCAAAGTCCGAACTTTTGCCTTCACACTGCACGGGACAAGAACTTCGTTCAGACTGTGACCGCCTCTTTGGTGTTTGGTCCGGATCATGGTCCTCGGGAGCATTCACAACTGGACTTTGGACCAAATCAAACTGAAAAGTCCTAAAGTCCAAATGCGCATGCGAGAAAGCACCTTTAGTCTTATTTAAATCCTTATGCTACACTAAAAGAAGTGTGTGGGTTAAAAAAACAATGTTCATGTTGTGGAGGGAGGGGGCCAGCTGTAGGATGACATGGGTAGAGAGAGGGTAGAGACATTCAGCAAGTAGTCAAGGCTGGAAATCAAACCCTGGTGTGTCGAGTTTAAGATGTGACTCAATGTGTGCTGACCACAGACATAAGGGCAGTTTGCAAGGCTTTGCCTCACACTCGCATGAATGAAAGAATCACCACACAGTTGCAGATTTTAGGAAAGATCTGCTACAAGCAATGGTCACGTGATTGAAAATGATGGTCATAATCAAAACAAATACACAAACATATTCCAGGCGCTCTTATTTAGAGTGGAAAAGAAACAAAAAAAAGTAATTTGTGTGGATCAAACCCTGCTTTTCCGGAGCTAAAGAGCAGTCATTGTAAAATGACGGAAATAGCGAGCCTCATGCGGTCCCAGAGGATCTATAGGGACAGCAGCGTCTTGATTTTCACAGAGACATGGTTAACAGCAGAAATGCCAGACTCTATTGTAGGTTTGGACAATTTTCATCTGCTGCGGGCGGACAGAACGAAAGAATGCTTGAAGAAAAGAGGTGGAGGTCTGGCGGTGTATGTGAACACGAGCTGGTCCAAACCCGAACACTGCACAGTGAGGGAGCAGCTATGTAACAAGGATATTGAACTATTGGCTATTGGCATGAGGCCATACTATCTGCCCCGGGAGTTCTCACATGTGATTTTGATCGCAGTCTATGTGGCCCCGTCTGCCAATGCTGAAAATGCTTGTGAAGCACTGCTCTCCTGCACTTGTAGGCTGCAAACACAGCATCCACAGGCTCTCTTCCTCATCTCTGGTGACTTTAACCACGCTTCTCCCTCTTCTGTTCTACCAACATACACCCAGTATGTTACCTGCCCCACCAGAGAGAATAGAACATTGGACTTGTTTTTTGCCAACACCAAGGAGGCTTATTCTTCTTCCCCCCTCCCTCCCCTGGGCAGCTCGGACCACAACCTTGTACATCTGAGGCCTGTGTATGAACCCATCGTGCGCAGGCAGCCTGTGGTGTCCCGTGAGGTGAGGATGTGGTCTGCTGAGAGCGAGGAGGCTCTGAGGGACTGCTTCAGCACCACTGTCTGGACTGAGCTTTATGACCCACATGGGGAGGACATCAACACCATCACAGAGTGCATCACGGACTACATCAACTTCTGTTTTGAGAACATTGTTCCCTCCCGGAAGGTGCGGTGTTTTCCAAACAACAAGCCATGGATTAACCGTGAACTGAAGGCTCTGCTGAAGGAGAAGAAGAGAGCCTTCAGGTCAGGGAACAAGGAGGAGCTGAGGACTGTGCAGAAGGAGCTGAGGAGGAAGATCAGGCAGGCTGAGGCCGGCTACAAGAGGAGGATGGAGGAGCAGCTGCAGCAAAAGAACATTCAGGGAGTGTGGAGGAGCCTGAAAACCATCTCGGGCTTCAAAATCCCCCCTGCCCAGACAGAGGGGGATCTACAGTGGGTGAATGATTTAAATGCTCACTTCTTGAGGTTTGATCGGTCACCCGCCCCTCCCCCTGCACAGCTGCATGCTCCCTCTTCCACAGCTGGACAATGCCCTGCATCTGTTCCTCTTCGCTTATCTGCCCCGGACCATCGGCTCCCCACTTCGCCTGGACTCACCCATCCCCCCAGCACACAATCCCCCTGCCAACCACTGACTGTCACAGCAGCACAGGTGAGGAGTGAGCTGAAGAGGATTAAAGTGAGGAAGGCAGCAGGACCTGATGGCATCAGCCCCAGGCTCCTTAAGTCCTGCGCAGATGAACTGTGTGGAGTTGTGGAGCATGTCTTCAACATGAGCCTGAAGCTGAGGGTGGTACCACAGGTCTGGAAGACCTCCTGTCTGGTACCTGTGCCTAAGACACCGCGCCCCAAAGACCTCAACAGCTTCAGGCCAGTGGCTCTCACGTCCCACCTGATGAAGACACTGGAGCGGCTAGTCCTGGACCACCTCCGCTCCACCGTGAGCTCAGCCATGGACCCGCTGCAGTTTGCATATCGGTCTGGCATCGGAGTGGAGGACGCCGTCATCTCCCTGCTGCACCGCTCTCTCTCTCACCTGGAAAAGCCTGGCAGATCTGTGAGGATTCTGTTCTTCGATCTTTCCAGCGCCTTCAACACCATCCAGCCGCTGCTCCTGAGGGACAAGCTGGAGACGGCTGGTGTGGAGTATGACCTGGCAGAGTGGATCCTGGACTACCTCACAGACCGACCCCAGTTTGTGAGAGCCCGGAACTGTGTGTCTGACACTCGGACCTGCAGTGTGGGGGCGCCCCAGGGCACTGTCCTCGCGCCCTTTCTCTTCACCCTTTACACTGCAGACTTCAGACATGACACGGACAGCTGTGTCCTGCAGAAGTTCTCTGACGACTCTGCCATCATTGGACTCATCACGGACGACGATGACGCGGAGTACAGAGGACTGGCGCAGGACTTTGTGGACTGGTGTCAGCGGAACCACCTCCTCATCAACGCGGGGAAGACCAAGGAGATGGTGGTGGATTTCCGCAGACGCCACCCCACTGCCCCCTCACCAGTGAACATCCAGGGACGGGACATTGAGAGAGTGGACTCATACAAGTACCTGGGTGTTCATCTGAACCACAAACTGGACTGGACTCATAACACGGACGCACTGTACAGGAAGAGCCAGAGTCGGCTCTACCTCCTGAGGAGACTCAGGTCTTTTGGAGTGACAGGGCCACTCCTGAAGACCTTCTACGACTCTGTGGTGGCATCAGCCCTCCTGTACGGTGTGGCCTGCTGGAGCAGCAGCATCACAGAGAGGGAGAGGAAGAAGCTGGACAGAGTCATCAAGAAGTCCAGCTCCGTCCTGGGCTGTGCTCTGGACTCGGTGCAGGAGGTGGGGGACAGGAGGGTCCTGGCTAGATTCACATCCATGCTGGACCATGAGTGTCACCCCCTGCAGGACACTCTCTCCGCTCTGGAGAGCAGCTTCAGTGAGAGACTGATCCACCCTCGATGTGCGAAGGAAAGGTTCCGTAGGTCTTTCCTTCCTGCTGCTGTCAGACTTTATAACAAAAACTGTTAGTACTGAACACTCGCAATACTGACCTAACCATGTGCAATTCTGTCATATGTGCAATTGCTGTTGGAATTCATGTGCAATTCATGTGCAATCTATGTGCTGTCGTGACACATATTCATGTGCAATTACTGTCGTGATCACATGCAATGGTATTTATGTATTTATTTGTCTATGGGAGTTTTTATTTATTTATAGGAGATCTTCTACTGAAAGTGTTTTTCAGACTTCCTATAAGTGATCTGTTCTTCTGTATCTACCTCTGTATCTACCTGCGTTGCACCAATGAAATTTCCCCATGTGGGACAATAAATGAATATCTTATCTTATCTTATCTTGTAGCAGTGCTGATCAATGAGAAAAGTTTGCACAAACTCTATTTTTGTGTCTTCAGCTCTTTCTGCAGTTTCAGACCCGTCACATGGCAACAAAGCCTGGCACAGTCTGGTTGCTCTGATTGGCAGTGATAAAGTGGATCGTAAACAATACTTGGATATTTCCAGTATGTTGGACAAAACAAATCACTTACGCACCATGCCTCCCCGAACTCATGGAGAGACGAATCGGGCTTCAAACCCTCTAGTGTGCAGACGGCTTGACCAGAGTAGAGAAAAAGAGACTAGAAACTGGCTAGTTGACACTGGATTTCAACCCATGCCTATAGTTGGTGCTGTGAGACTGGCTCCAACCTTCGGACCTCCTACGCATTAGCCAGTCTATAATCACATTACCCTCATTATGTAGCTCATCACGTTTCATCATCACAACATCCATAAAGAGATTCTAAATTCATCAGCAAATTAAAAATAACACCACGGCTCTCAGTTCCATCGCACACACCCAAAAGTCCACAGAATATTGTATTAGCTCATCCGATGCATGCTCTGCTCGGTGAACTCTAGCCCGCCCAGAACCCCCCTGTCCAGACTGCCCACCAGCTGCTGAGGTATACCTACAATTGTTTGCGGCGGAAGAAATCCCCCAAGGCAAATCTCAAATCAGGCACGCTCTAAGTCATGCCCAATTAATGCAGGGGTCAATGTTTTAATACAGCTGCGAACTGTAGTTGTTATTCTGTGGTGCACTCGGGGTTCAGGACCCTGGATAATGAGATTTCCACGCACCTGCTGATTACACCAAGCAGCCGAGCAGAAAGGAGCGGGATCATGGACCGGTCGGAAGTGTCACTGATGGGGAATGTTGCTCCATCGACCCTCGGAGCTGTGATCTATTCTGAGCATCACTCTACGGCGTCTGTGTTCCTCAGCTCGGTACGCTAAAGATACAACGGTAAAGACGGACACGTAGGAAACAGTCGGCCACTCGGGCTGCGACTAAGGATGGGTGGTATTGACAAAGAAATGTTTCGCAATATTTTGTATTCCTAGATGATGATATGAAAGTCCATCATAATGCCTTCAAGAATCACTTAAAACTGTATAACTTACTTTAGGCACTAGTTAAGGATCATTTCTCTTCTATTTGATTCTAATACATTCTTTTCTGTTGCTTTTAAAAATGGTTCTGTATTGTAGATACTCAGAATATTCTAATGTTGCTTATCTCCAAAACAACAAAACAATATGAGCAATTGTTCCATTGATATTTTCTCTATAAAGTAAATATTCATATAAATTTGCACTGTGTTATGAACATCTCTCTAATATGCAGCCATACACAATAATCTGTATTCTGACAAAGGTTGTTTCAAATTGAATCTCAACAATATAATGTAAAGCTTATTAATACAACATAATTTCAAATACAAAGTAATAGTAGTTTCTTGATCAAAATCGTTCCAAAACTATTCAGCAAAGGTCCCAATTTGTCATATTTCAGTACATTTATTTCAGTATTCAAACGAGTACAGTATCTCGTTTGATACTGATCATTATATAGTTTAGTATCTTGGAATGCAATTTGGGTGCCCATAATACTGACGACTCTATGACAACAAGCTTTAAATGGGCTAATTCGTTTATTGGAAGTAGAATACAATTTGTTGGCCCCTGAAAGGTGTTCAAGAGTTTTTAAAACCCACAACAAATACAGATTTTATAATTTTGTCAAGAAAGTGAGGAATGAGGCTAGAAAATGACAGCAATCTATTTATGTCTATCAAATACACAGCAACATTTGTCTTATTTTTCAAACCTAAACCAGTTAAAGGCTTGATGCTCTCACTCAATTTACTACCATTCCCAATATGTTTTAAATCAACTTTGAGGACAATATATAGACTTGCTTATATGTTATTTGTATCTGGCTGTATTCTTTCAAATGTTAATAAGCATGATTGTTGGTGAAGAGCAGTGGGTTTAAATGCAGATATAACTACTGATCCTCCTCTTTTGGGAAATCTGGACTGTAAAGAGGATAATTATATAGTCCATTCTTCCCATGCTGCCCTAGGCTCTTGTCTGTCGCCCCCTTGTCCCCAGAGGTACCGCCCGTGTGCTCCTCAGTATTCCTCCAGCACATTATAATTAACACCAGCCAAAGGAAACGCATGATTACTTGACATTTGTATTACTATTTAATTAAAAAATTGTCAATTATTTAACATACAATACTCTATTTTATGCAAATATGCAAGGTCATACTTACAGTGACCAAGCTAACTAGAAAGTCATTGTCTTATTAGAGTAGAAACCTCACTAATGCAACGGTCGTGTGTTTTTTCCTTGGGCTGGGCCTGCAGATCCTTATCAAAAGAGGATGTCGCAGATGACATCGGGTTCAACTCTTCTCTGTCAGGACACAATCTAGGGGCCTTTCGGTATAAATCTATGTTTGTTGTGGCGCTGTGAGCAAAGGGAAGTAACACTAAAGCCACGTTTCAACCGGTGCAGTTTGGAGCGGATTGGTATGTTTTTTTAATGTTCTTTTTAAAACAACAACAAAAACACACAAAATGACAACAACAAAAAACAATAAATTAAAAAACAAACAAATTAAGTAACATTGATACATAAAAATAAAATAAACCGAAAACAACACCAGTATTTTAATGTGTTTTAGTAGGCCATATGTCTTTCTTTCTATTTATTTTTATTTTATTTATTTGTGATACCATGTATTATTATTTATTATTATTAATTTAGTAATGTCATCTATCTCCATGGAGACAAGCAATTATTATGAATACTGATTTATTATCATTTATGCTATATTCATATTAAATCAAATACTGAAAGAAATGCGTGAAAGTTAAACAGGAAAGTTTCTCTGACTGGCACTCACCTCAGCGTATTTTAAATTCTTAATATCTAACATTCAGTCCTTCCTGAGGAGTGAATGGCAGTGCGCCGGGGTCTGCTGATCGGCCCCTGACACCTCACCACAGAGAATATTTCCTGTGGCGGTGGGTTGAAGGGTCATCCATCTCTGTGCGGAGACAGGGAGACAAATAAGCTGACACTCTGCTGTGAACGTCTGTCATACATCTGTCTCATTATTAAGAAGCCGAGGGACCGGGACCCCGTCATTCCTGTGTCACAGAAGTGCAGGCGAATGCAGCTCAATATGCAGCCAGACCCTCAGCACAAGACCAAACCTGCTCCACGTCTGAGAGGAAGGAGAGGAAGAAGATGGGATTTTTAAAAGAAAAAAGTTGTTTTGTTGGGTGTATGTGGTACTGGGATTGCGTCAGGTCAGTGGTTTTGAAGACGTCAAACCATTTTATAACATTTTAACTGATTGAGGATCTGTTTTTCTTGATAGATTTTTAAAGGTGCACTGAGTTACTTTTACTGGTCAGCTCTGGGGAATGGCACGCCCCCTGAGAGAAAGAATGTATGTTTTTCAAGGTAATCTTTGGCAATAAAAGTATAAAGCCATACATACAAAGAAATGAAATCTACATGGTGAGAAGAGCTAAACTGCTACATGTTTTTCTATCAGAGAACATTCTTCAGATATAACTTTTAATGTATGCATAAATGATTAAATAGCAAATAAACAAGATATTTAGAAGTCATAATTGAGAGCACTCTAAGGTTTCAAAGCCGGGTTAAGAGTTTTTGCAAAAACAATCATCAAGCTGCTGTTATCTACATGCCATCTCTAGCTGTCTCACCTCATAGTCACAGACATCACCCTCAACACTTAAGCCGGTCGTATCATTGTACGAGCAGCAATTAAGATATTTGACAGAAAACTCATGAGGTGGCATCATTGTGACATTTTTTTTTTGTCACCACAGTTTTCTGGTCTGGCTGTCAGGCATCATGGCTCTTTCAGACCAAACACCTGAGCCTCTGTCAGCGGAGACTGTGTCATTCCAAAGTTCAGAACACCTTTTGGACAGTTTTTCTTTCAATGGACCCAGCATGTGGAACTCTCTCCTCACTGACTTAAAACTGCAGAATGACCTGAACATCTTTAACAAACATCTGAAACTGTGGCTGAAATGAAATCTATGTTGTTATTATTGTCGACAAATCTGTCAAAAATATGATCTTATTCTTGTCTGGGACTAAAGCCAAACAAGACATCTGGACTAGACCAGCAATACAAAAAACATGAGGACTAAACTGGGCTCAAACCAGACCAAACTTCCCACTTGCCCAGTCTTCAAAGTCTTCTCTGATATTGCTCTAAACTATAAACTCTGCTGTTTGATACTGATGTAAGGTCACAACCAAACACATAATAAAAAGGGGATTAAGAGTTGTGTTGATGCAGCTCTTGAGATTAGACTCCTTTAGTAAATTCATCTTGATTGCATTGAATTGAGATGGTTGGTGGATCGTGTAAAAAAAATCAAGGGCTCGTCCTATTTGAACACACTTCTATCAAAAAGGCTTAAATACAACGAAACATTTCTAAAGCATTTGATTAGAAAACTGCACTTACCTTACATCGCTGAACTTTTTCGCTGCCGTTCACGTGAACACTTCAAGGACTCGTATTGTTTGATTTGCGACTCTTCGCCGGGAGGCCGTTGCCGTGGAAACAGCTGGTTGTGCCGCTGGGAGTTGGCGGAGGTGCAAATTGAGTTTTCTCCTCGGTGCAACAGTTGTCATCGAGAGCCTATGTGTTTCTATATGCGACCTGATGCTGTGGATTACATGCTGTTAATATGTCCACACATAAGGCCAATATGCTGCCAATCATTGAAAATATATTATAACACGACTATTGAGCGCACTTTTACTAGTACGTTTTCACCGGCCGGTCCTTCCCTTTGCGATCTGAATTACAGCCTCGTAAATTGTAAATGTGCCCGTCCAATTAGCCAGAACAGTGGCACCACCGGCGACTTGGAGCGCCATGGTCACTTAATAGCCCTTAAAATCCACTGCACACTAAATAATACATACTTAATCAGCCTGACAAATAATGAGTGCTCTTTTTTTCAATCCACCGAATGAATATTTAAACCAAGACAGTGTTAATACTGGATAGAGACTTATAGTGGTTAAATGAGAGGCTGTCTTTTGGATTTCTTTGGTCTGAATGCTGAGCTTTAAAGCCCAGTTTTGCCTCTTTTTATTACGGATTGGCACTTCAGCTGTTTTGGCATTTCCCAGTGAGCGGGAATTCCATTTACTTAAGTGGAGAACAAGAGAAATGTCTCCAAAATGTCATATAAAGTAGATTCATTTTTGTAAAATATTCAGTGCCATGAGTTTGTGTGTTTTTATGTATTTTTCCATGTCCAAATGTTGTAGATATCTCTGTGCTGCGAATGAGCTCCGGCTATAAGCTCTATGATGTGTTACAGTTAGTCAATGTTTTTGTATCTGTCCCTATTAAAATCAATCAATAAATAAGATATACGTGTGCTCTCTGAACTGGTGAATTTAGCCTATAGAGTATAAATATGTGACTTAAAGGTTAAAGATATGGACCAAACCTGGCACAGTCCTGGAAGCCCCCACCAAAGGCCAATAACTCAAACTCCAACCACCTGTGAGCTTAAGCATAACATAACGAATGAATTATTCATGAGTATGATTTATTTATTATATAGGTTGGCAATGAGAAGACATAATGCTTAAGAACAGCAATAAAGCTTCACTTAATAAAAATGTGATTAACCAGTAAGTAGAACTATAGGGACCCCATTTACTGATTAGGATATGAACAGACTAAACTATTGAAACAGCACCTGATGATTGCCTAATTATTTACATGTAGTCTTTTGTTCATATATATATATATATATATATATATATATATATATATATATATATATATATATATATATATATATATATATATATATATATATATATATATATATATATGAACAAAAGACTACATGTAAATAATTAGGCAATCATCAGGTGCTATTTGTAACCATATATATTGCCAAAGAAAAATAATTATATTATTCCACAGATCATACAACCACCTCATTATAACATAATTTGATGTTTTTAGAAATATTTCAATTTATAATGCATTAATAAGCACTTGCTATTTGATTATAAGCACTTATAAGGCATTTATGAACAGATTAATGAGTAGATAATTAAGGATCTTTGGTACAATGTTTTTGGTTAATAGCGTAATGAGAACAGACTCATGAACACTTCCTAAACAGTCACTTTAACCATAGTTCAATCACTCACTGCACTGTTCACTTTCTGCACTACATATGTCTGTACAACTGTAAATTTGTGTACATATTAAGCCTATTTTGCATTTAGATTTTTATGCTTATTTTTTATATTATAGCTCATTGTTATTTTTTTCCATAGCAGATTTAAATTGTTTCTCTTTTGACTTATTATGTCGCACCAAATCACCAAGACGAGTTCCTATGTTTGTGAATTCTGTTTGTTGACAATGGCAATAAACCCTTTTCTGATTCTGAATAACATTCATAAGGCATTATAAGCATTCTACAAATGCTAATAATTGTCTTTTAAGTACCAATGAATAAATAATAGTTACTAATGACTTCTAAATAGTTAACTAAAGAAGCATTACCCAGATTTGAATATACATGTATAAAGGAATGATTTATTCATATTTCTTGTCAATTAACATGATCCTAACAAGACAACAAATATGTAATTAAACAGTAATGACAACATTGAGCCCTAAGGATTATCTTATCTTATCTTAAAGTGCAGGCCGTGAAGGTGAAATAGTTGTGCTCCGTGTTAAAGCAGCAGACGGCTCTGTGGGCTGCCCCCGTGGTGTGTTTGTGTGATTCTCTGTGTCTGACAGAGTGATGGATGAGGCTTTAAGGGTGATGTGCTTCTCTGTTGCTGTCACCTTTTGCCAAACAACTGGTAAAGTCAGGGATTAACTACAAAGTGTCTCGACTTACTTTTTTAGGTGCAATACTAACGTATATAAAGTGTGTGACATTTTTTTCCAAGGGTTCTCATAGTAGAAAAAGCTTCAGTTGTAGTCATCTGGACTCAGTTTCCAAAAGTTTACGTTTCGACTCTCATCCAAGAGTCATTGTCAATAACAGAATTTAGGTCGAGAACTCGAATATTAATACTGTTCTGTGGTAAGACCCGCCCATTGGGAGGAGCCTTCCTGAAGTAGAAAGAGTTGTTTGTTTCAACAGAAACTCCCCCTTGTATCTACCGAGCTAGCCTATTCAGAATCTTAATGGGCTATTAGAATCCTCTTTGTCTTTGTGAGACCCTGGCTCAACCACCCTGAGTACCTGATTAGCATCTGAATGTCCTCTACCTTTCCAGGGGTTCAGTAACCCATTATAAATAACAGGAAGATTAAACCTTAGCCCTCCATTTCTGTTTAAAGAAGGTCTTTCTTTTTCAACAAAAATAGCTTCCTTGACTCCTCTTTCAAACCATCTTTTCTCTCTGCTTAAAACCTTCACATCACCGTCTTCAAACGAGTGATTAGAGGCTTCAAGATGGAGATGCACGGCGCTCTGAGGTCCTGAACTAGTATTTCTTCTGTGCTGATAAAGCCTCTTGTGTAGAGGCTGTTTCGTCTCACCTATGTAACGTTCTTTACAACTTTCTTCACTGCATTGGATCGAATAAACTACATTGCTCTGTTTTTGAGTCGGCAACTTGTCCTTTGGGTGAACCAGTTTTTGTCTTAAAGTGTTTCCTAGTTTAAAATAAACAGGGACTTCGTGTTGTCTAAAAATTCTCTGCAGTTTTTCCGAGAGGCCAGACACATAAGGGATAGTGACACCCTTCCTTCTCTGTTCAGTTTCCCTTTTGTCCTGCTTCTTGGTTCTCTTCACTCTGTTGAGAGCCCAAGCGGGGTAACCACAGGCTGAGAGGGCATTACGGACATGTTTTTCCTCTTTCTTCTTGCCCTCTGAGCTGGTGGGCACACCTTGAGCTCTGTGTTGTAAGGTTCTGATCACCCCCAGCTTGTGCTGTAGTGGGTGGTTGGAACCAAAGAGCAGATACTGGTCCGTGTGTGTAGGTTTCCTATATACTTCTATTTGGAGTTTCCCGTCCTCTCCTCTGATCGTGGAACAATCAAGAAAGGCCAAGCGATTCTCCTTAGCGTCTTCTCTTGTAAACCTAATATGTGGGTCCACAGCATTGATGTGATCAGAGAAGGTTTCCAGCTCTTGTTTCTTGATTGTTACAAAAGTATCATCGACATAGCGGAGCCACAGTTTTGGGGCTATACCTGAGAATGAGGACAGTGCCTTCTTCTCAAAGTGCTCCATGTACAGGTTGGCCACTATGGGAGAGACGGGCGAGCCCATGGCACAGCCATGAATCTGTCTGTAAAATTGTCCCCGGAATTGAAAGTAAGTGGTGTTCAGACAGATGTCCAACAGTTTACATATGTGTTCAGGTGTCAGTTTGGTCCTTTCCTGTAGGGTGGTGTCTTCCTGCAGTCTGATCCTCACTGCTGCTACTGCATCAGTGGTCGGGATGCAGGTGAACAGGGACACCACATCATATGAAACCATGAGGTCATCTGGGTCCAGTTGGAGATGTTTCACTTTATCCACAAAGTTGTGCGTGTTTTCCACATGATGTTCCGAATTCCCCACAAGCGGAGCCAATATAGTTGTTAAATGCTTGGCCACATTGTAAGTGATGGAATCTGTGCTGCACACTATGGGTCTGAGTGGAACCTCCTTTTTGTGTATTTTTGGAAGGCCATAAACGCAAGGCATGGCTTCACCAGGATACAGTCTGTAATACAGAGGCCGGTCTATCGCTTCCTCTTTTTCCAGCCTTTGTAAACAGTCTATCACTTTCTTCTTGTAGCCACTGGTCGGATCTCTTTTCAAGCGCTCGTATGTGGTCGTGTCCTCGAGGAGGGTGTGGACTTTGGCTTCGTAATCAGCTGCGTTGAGAATCACAGTGCAACGTCCTTTGTCTGCTGGGAGGATGTTGATGCTATGATCTTTTTCCAGTGCTGAAAGTGCTTTACTCTCTTCAGCTGTGATATTTGAAGGCGGTAGTTTGGCACTCTTCAGGGTCGCTGTGACACGTAACCTCAGGTCTGCAGCCTCCGATTCAGACATTTTGTTGTTTCTAATTGCAGTTTCAGTGGCTGTGATGTAGTCCTCTGTAGGGATGTGTTTAGAGGTGACAGAAAAGTTGAACCCTTTAGAGAGCACCTCCTTTTCTGCCTGTGTCAGAACACGATCTGATAGGTTCTTAATCCAATTGTTTTTGCTGGTCGCTAATTTGTCTGTCTCAGTCCTAATGTCTAGCTCGACCTCACCTGCATTCTTTTTGTTCAAAAGAATGTTGAACTTCTTGATTTGGCGTTCTTTGCTCTTCCTGTGCTGTGCTTCTTGTGCTGTCTGTGTAAAATCCAGCACTCTTTTGAAAGCTTCTTCAGGGAGTATGCTGGTTAATTTCTCCTGTAAAGTTCCTGTTCTGCCTTTCAATTTATCAATTCTGACGTTGTTTTCCTGGATCCTTTCACTGAGCATCTGCATAAGGCTCCTTCTCCAAATCTTCTCTGCTCTGTGTCCTCTGACCGGTGATTTGATCTGCAGGCTCTTCGGGATCATGTTGTTCTGTCTGCATCTAAGATTGAACCTCAAGTGGTTCCTGTTGTCTGCTAGTTTCCTGGCTACAGATTCGAGTTCCCGAACTAAATCCAAGGTTTTAGGCCCAAAATTCTTGGAAATATGTCGGTGTAATCCCTCATTCATCCAGGCGTGTTCCATAGTAGAAAAAGCTTCCTGGAAAGGTAGAGGACATTCAGATGCTAATCAGGTACTCAGGGTGGTTGAGCCAGGGTCTCACAAAGACAAAGAGGTTTCTAATAGCCCATTAAGATTCTGAATAGGCTAGCTCGGTAGATACAAGGGAGTTTCTGTTGAAACAAACAACTCTTTCTACTTCAGGAAGACTCCTCCCAATGGGCGGGTCTTACCACAGAACAGTATTAATATCGGAGTTCTCGACCTAAATTCTGTTATTGACAATGACTCTTGGATGAGAGTCGAAACGTCTATTTTTGCAAACTGAGTCCAGATGACTACAACTGAAGCTTTTTCTACTATGGAACACGCCTGGACGAATGAGGGATTACACCGACAAGGGTTCTCATAGTTAGAGCAATTGCTTTCGAACCTTAACTGTGGATGAACTTAAATAGGTCCATTCTATAATCTGCATAACAGTTTACTCTGTATTTGGCCATTTCTTCAATTCCAATAGGGAAAACTTTATAGAATTATTTTGGTAACACTTTATAAAAGTATATGTAAAAATCACTGAAAAAAAACCCCCATGAACAAGTCATTGAAAAAAACTGGCAATAAAAGTACATAAGTGCTTTCTTTGTATTAGGGCTGCAGCTATCGATTATTTTAGTAATCGAGTAATCTATTGATTCTTTCTTCGATTAATCAAGTAATCGGTGAATTTTTTGTACATTCCGTAAACCATTAAAAAGCATATTATTATTATTTTAAATGTTAAGTTCATAGTAATAAAAGTAATAATAAGATAAGATAAAATGAGATAATCCTTTATTGTCCCACATGGGGAAATGTCATTGTTGCAACGCAGGAAGATACAGAGGTAGATACAGAAGAAAAGAACAGATCACTTATAGGAAGTTTGAAAAACACTCTCAGTAGAAGATCTTCTATAAACAAAAACTCCTATAGACAAAACCTCCCATTTCCCAACAAGGGATGGAGGGGAAAAATAATAAAGATAAAAAGAAATAAATAATAATGCTTAAAATAACCAATTTTCTTCTTAAATTCACATAAGTATGTCCCCAAAACAGCAACATTTCACTTCACCTGTACAAACTGTGTTTGTATATAAAGAATATATATAAAGGACTAATTACCTTGCGTTAATGTCACATGAGTGACAGTAATCCTGGTGTTTTGAGCTGGAACCCATTTAGCATCAGCTCCGTGTGCCGTTCACTTTAGCCTTTGTGTCGTTCTGTTTCATAATTGTGGTCCTCCGTGCTGTTTCCATGGATGTATCGGCTATTTCAAAATTCAACAGTGGAGAAAGCGGCGTATTTTAAACTTATGAGTGTGACTAGGAAACAGTTTGTTACAGACCCGAACAAGCTCCGTAAGAAACTAAAGCACCGAAAGTTGTTCTGTGCACTCCGCACGCCACAGATTCACATGTTTTTAATTAAATATGTAAATTAAACGTCATTGAGGCAATAAAATAATAATCAAAGCTGTTTTGTAATGAAAATGCTCGATTTATAATTGTTGCAGCCCTACTTTGTATACTATATTTGAAAGTGTTACCATTACTTTGATTTGGGGGGAATGGCAGCTATGTATGTTTTAAATCTATAAATTAGGGAACACAATGTACTAATAGCAGCTATGTATATTAGCTTGTTAATTTACACGTGTACTGAAATTGAAAAGAAAATACAGAAATTGCACTGAAACGGCAAGAATGACACACAATGAAACTAAAACATATCGAACTTAATCCATAAAAGTACAAGTACTTAAATGTAAGTTACAACTACAACTCTTACTTGCGCCTCCTAGTAGTTTACGAGGTTCTTTTTTCCAAAGCAGTTTGTTTTAGTGCAGCTTGGTTTATCGTGTCATGGGCAATAAACCAGGAGGAGGGGGGTTTTTACTCACACACACCTGATATGTCGTCTTGAAGAAGCTGGACTGCAGATGGCGCTGTTGTTCTTCCTCTCCTGGAAGGAAAACTTTCTTTTACTCACAAGAAATGTCACAGCAACGTCACGACCACTCTGAGGGAGAAGTGAGAAGCAGGAAATGTCAAGTATGAATAAACAAATGAATTCGGGTCTGATAAAAGAACCTTTATGTAAGCAGATCATCGAATTGACATTAAAACTAGTATTAGTACAAATACAAAAATCACATTTAACCTTTCCTGAACAGTTATAGAGCGATCTTGAGCTTCATCAGAACTTGTACGAGCACAAGGTAACAAAGAAAGTACTAGGGCTGCAACAACTAATCGACTAATTGTGACTAGTTCTCTATTGTATTTTGATAAACATAATTGTTATCTGGACTGTACAGACTGTAAAACACATAGAAAGATACCTAAGAGAGCAGCATTATTAAATCAGAATGTCAAAAAATAATACACTTTATTCTTAAATATTCTCTATATAGACGTTTCCAATCACCTTATTTCAACCTTTCTTTGTTTAAAAATGTTTTTAAAAAGTCTCAATGTATAATAAAAATACGTGTTTGACTAGTAAACTAAAAAAAAACTATAGTTGACTACTGAAATATTCATTAGTTGCAGCCCTTAAGTATTATTATTTTGTGTTGAACATTAGTCTATTGAAATTTAAGTCCATCCATCCATCCATCCATGAACAAGAAATGTACTTAAATGTGAGGATTTAAGCTGCCAAGTGTCCGTGAGGCGTGAGAGCAGTGAGTTCAGCTGGCCCCAGTTGTAGCCCACCTGTGAGAGCTGTTAGTGCCACAGGTGCTAACAAACCCTGCTGACCTCTGAACTTTGACCCCTCGTGGGAAACAAAAGCAGCAGAGTTTGGAAAAGATACTAAAATCCATTTGGAAAGTCTTTTAGATGGAAATGGATCAGTCTGCTTTAAGCATTAAGTCGTTCACGTTGGTATTTATGGGATTGGAAACGGTCCCGGCGATGCTGGTGATTTGACATGAAAGACTCCACAAACAAATAAAAGTAACCTATATGCAAAGAATAAATAAATAAATAAATATATATATATATATATCCATCCATCCATCTTCTGCCGCTTTATCCGGGGCCGGGTCGCGGGGGCAGCAGTCTGAGTTTAATATATATATATATATATATATATATATATATATATATATATATATATATATATATTAAACAGTGATGCTATACACTTATATTTAACATATAACATTTGAATTTGAATTAAACGTTCATCTACAGAATGAAAAGTAAACCAAATACAATCATTTTAACTGTAAAGTGATATAGGGCTTAATCACAACTACATGATTATTTAAATAATTGTGTAAACTGGGCTCCAAAACATGCTGCGTAAGCTGCAGAGAAGGCGTTTTATGGCTCAGAAAAAAGAGTAAAGACTTCAAAATTTGACTTTGATTATAGCAATATTCAGTTAGTAAATATACACCGTCAGGATGTCTTCAAGCCCCATCACTTTATTTGAGTAAAAATCCCATATTCTTGATCTTAACAACTCATTGATTACTTGAAATAATAAGGACTTTTTTGCATGAAGCTGGTCGCACTCATGGACTCCAACAATGTCCAAACAGTTTATGTCCAAACGGTTTATGTCATTTTAAACACACAACTCAAACTGGCCGCTCATAAACACATTTCAACAGTGTCATGCATATTTCAGAAGCCTCTCTCCCTGCTCTTCGACATTCTGACTAATAAACCTGTGCAGGAATCCCTCACATCTGCTCAATCCTTGATAACAGCCGGTGACGAGACATCTATCACCTCCAACACAGCGTCTCTTCATTTCTAAAACCCCTTTTCTGTGGGAAAGATAAATCGATAAAGTCCCCACCCAGACGTTTGATCATCGTCTCCAGCTGCTGTAACGCCAGTTGGAGACTTGCCAAGCTTTTGGTATTAAAATGCAATCCCTCTGAGACTAAACCCCATAAAGGGCAAGTGCAAAGTTATTCATCAGTTGCATTGTACACCATTTTTGACAACATTAGCTCAACAGGTCAAGCTGGCGGTCTGCTCATACTTGACGTAAATATGTTTGCGTCTGCGGCTCTCTGGATCGCTCATCGTGCTGTTTTTCTGCCAACAATGATTGAGCTGCAAAAAAATGTAATGAAACTCTGTTCTTTGATGCATTTAGCTGCATTGACGTCATCCTTAAGATAAATGCACATGTTTTTAAGTGGCTCTTTCGTACTTGTAAGGAGTCAAATGTGTAAAAGATTTGTTTTATATGTATCTTCATTTGTATGCACGGTCACTCTTCTCTCTAGTGCTGCTGCCTCTTGACCAGGGTGTCGTTGTGAATGAGTCTTCAATCAACATAACTGGATGAATAAAGTTTAAAAATGATAATAGTAATAAAAAGGTAAATGTAGGTACGTTTTGGCTAGAGACATTGCCAAAAACAATGAAGCAACATGTTTGATTATGGTTGTTAATTTGTTTTGCCTGAAAACATTGGTAAAAAATAGTCAGAGTATGTTTTTTTTTTTTTTACTAAGCAGATTAGTAAAATGTTTTTTCTCTTTATATATTTAAAAACTGAAGGGGGAAAAAACTAAAACAGGACAAATATTTCTAATGAGGGAAGAAGAATAGACAATGTGTAAAATACCTTCAGGAGCTTTTAAATATTAATCTGAATCAAATACAAGAATTATTTGGGCCGTGAGTATAATATATGTATAGTATCTGACTGATTTTATTACTGAGGGGAATAAATAGTTAACCAGCCACTGAAATATACAAATAGAAGTGCTTGTACGCAAAAAAATAAAAATAAATGTCTACCCTGTTTAAATACATAATGTCAGCTTTATGTCAAAGTAATTCAAAAGTTGTCAATATTAAATTGCGTGTGTATTTTCTGTCACCTTAAGAATACAGATTCATTAAATGGAACAGAGGGACAAAAATCAATACAGTAATAGGCAAAAAATAATAATAATGTATTAGTCTCATTGAATGCTTTGTCACTCATCAGCCGGGAAGGCAAAGACAAAAGAAATTGGTTAAGTTGCTTTAATAAAGTTTCGAAAAGTACCGCTCGGGTCTGCTTTCTTACTCTGGGGAAATATTCTCTCATTACGAGGGCACAGAGGAGGAGGGAGGCAGCAATAACGTCGATTTTATCCAAGCTCCGGGAGAAAATGAAACCGCCGTCATGACAGTCGAGCGTGTAATGTTTTCATCTGCACTCACCCGCGGAGTAGAATTAAACTTAAATTACTCCTGCCGCTTTCTTTAGCTCTAAGTGATTGTCGCCACCACACAGCACAACAAATGACAGCGCTCTGGCGTACGTTCTGCGGTTCGCTGCGACCTGTTTCCAGCCCAGATACGGTCGAAATACGAGGTCGAGATCAAACGATGTCAAGCGATGGGTGCTGAAATCAAACCTGCGCATTGACAGGCACATTCCTCAGGCGTCGCGGTGGTATGAGGAGCAAGTGTCGGAGAATTTGAGTCACAAATGCATATTACCGTATTTTCCGGACTATAAGTCGCACCTTTTTTCATAGTTTTGGCCGGGGTGAGACTTATACTTATATTTATACATATATACTTATACTCCGGAGCGACTTATATGTGAAAATATTTGTTATTTTCACACTTGCAACCATATTTCATACTCCAGTGCAACTTATATGCTCTTTTTCTTCTCTATTATGCATTTTTGGCTGGTGCGACTCCGGAAAATACGGTACATTTCTGTATTGATGTCATACAATTAAATCTCTTGATAAAACGATTCTGAAGTGCACAGTGAACAATTCAGCAAGTATAAATACCGCTGTAGAATAATAAAATGCAAAGATGAATTGACAACTTGACGACAATAAAACATAATCATAGCGTATATGTATAATACTGGTAATAATATTTTCTCCTAGAGTTCTTGCGCTACATCGATGAGTAGTGTTTGTTTGTCTTCTCTGGGCACCTGTAGAATGTACAATTTAAATAGATATTTTAATAGTAAATTCTTTGTATAACCATATAAAATCGCAAAATAATAGTATATAAAAGTTATTAGATATAAATTCAGCAGTGGAAAGCCGCACATTTTGACGGATACATTTGACAATATTCACAACAAATAGTTCGATGTGTATGAATCATTCAGCGGGTGGGTGAGAGAATCCCTTTATCGCTGACACAATACAATAAGCCTGATGCGATAATGAAAATGCAGAGTTAATATTTTTGATCCGTTTTCAGAATTCCCTCCGTCACTCCATTGCCATTAATCTCATTTGATTCTGGCACGCGCACACCACTCCAGCCTCGTGACGACTCTATCCAGCTGAAAGGTTTCTTAAACATATTTTGCATATCAATATAGGTGTCCTCAAATTGAAATCCCATTCTATTTTAGGAGATTGCTTTTTGATAGCTTCTCATTACAGCGATGTCGGCTGTACGTCAAATGAAAATGTCAGGGCTGAGCTTCTCTTCACAGTTTAACCTGGTTTGGAGGAGGAGGAAGAATCTGAGCCAGAGGTTTAAGGAAAATACTGTCTGTCAAGGCCAAAGGAAGCGCAGCTGCATCTACAGAGAGGCTTTAGGACCAAAAATAACTAGTCAACTTGCTCTATTATGTTTATTATGTCTTTATCTGTATAATTATTGTGTGTGGTTTTTTTTAAATTTTTGTCCACTTTTGTTTAACTCCAAAATTCTCTTTGAGATTTGGAACCTCCTTTTCAGGGAAGCTCTGGCCACTATATTTTAGTGGTTAGAAGCAACCAGAGACACCTTATGCAGACACACGGAGAACACGCAAACTCCACAAAGATGAGTCAAGAAACTTCATGCTGTTCGGCTGAAGCATCATCAGCCAAAGTGCTGCCTAAACACTTATTTTCATATAAAGAAATTGCATTCAACAACCTAGGTTAGTGGATGTGGAGTGAGGCTGAGCACCAATGAATGTTTATTGAGAAAGGGAAAAAAAAAAACTGACATTTTGAGCCTGGCAGGTCAAACCCTGAAGTGAAGGTGAGAATGAGGATTCTATTTGAATGAAAACTTGTGATATGTTCACAGAGAAAAGAAAAAGAAAAAGGCTGGTGAAAAGGAGAGGAGAGAAACCCTGATAAAAAGGTCTGCATCTGATTTTGACTCCTTTGAGTCCTTTTTGCCCCTGATATTGCACCACGACACAGAGATGGGATGGTCTCATGAGTATGCTGGGTAAAAATATTTTGTCTTTCAGTCCAAATATGTTTTTATCTCAATTAGCTGATTTTATAATACAATGAATGACGTAAAGAGCATTTATCTTACTAGAATACATTAAACTCAAGTCCTGTAAAGCTGCTCTCATAACTCATAGTAAAGGTCGCTGTGGTTCCCAAAGTGAGGTTCAGGGCACGCTTTTACAGCTCAGAGTATTTGCTTAATATTTGATTACTATTTGCTTTGTTTATAGGATTGTTTCTGATGCATTTGAACTGCCATTGTAGTCCTGATGGAATGTACCTGGAAATTCAACATTAATTCAGACCAAATCACTCTGTCCAGGTCCATAGTGAGATGTCTGCAGTGGTTTTACACAGAAGCCACAGCCTCCTCAGAGTCATAGCTAAACAGAGCTCTGTCACACTGCGTTGCTATAGAGAAAAGAGCCACATGTGAGAAGTACACCGTTTGACGCACATCCAACCATCGACCCATCGCCGCACGAATCAATAGTTTCTGTGTGAAAGAGGTTTAGTCACAGCGGCGGCCTCATTCACAATAGCTCTGTCCGGCCTTGAGGATAGAAATACGCTTAAAATCTCCTCCGCCAACTTCTGATATTAACAGCAGCTCTCCCTAAAGGCTCGTCTTAAGTTTGCTCATGTTGGTTTATTACTTTTCCATAAGTAATTGTCAAAATATATTCTTATAGACAGTGTAAACAAATAGATTAACAAGACAGGCTATTCTCAGGAGGTGACGCAGCCCAGAGTTCTCATACTAGGGCCGAGGATTGAGAATGACAGTGTCCAGATGACAACTGAATATTTTAATGTCAACACGGTAGCCTTCATAACTATTACTATTAACGGTATGTATGATACTTGAAGTTGAAGTACTAAAATCCTATACCGTCTATACGTCAAGGATATTAGTCATGATTTAATTGTGTTATAGCAGCGTATATGTAAAGAAGCGTATGTGTGGGGGTTGAACTGTACAGAGAGCCGTAACAGCCCTATATCTGGGGCAGTATATATAATAATAATTGTTCTCCTATTGATCGTAAAAATGGCTTATAGTAATGCTTTCATGACCATAAACTATACAGACTTAAAATGTCTTCCTCCAAAGTCAGACCTCTTTTCAAGACCACATGTTTTTACTGACAGAGGATCAAGTGTGGACCTGTCGATTCAAAAACCAATCCAAATAATTGACAATTTCACATGACTCGATCTGTCAATAAATTTTCCAGCAACATGTATCTTTCTGTGTAATGAGTTTTTGTTTGGTTCTAATGATACTGGAGCTGGAGAATATGGGGTTACCATGCAAACAGTGACATTCAGAAAGAAGCAAATGTTTGTTGTTTCAAACTCAGAGCTAAAGGCAAAAGCTAAGCAAAGCTCACAGGCCGATAGGTCAGAAATATGACTTCTATGACACTTCATGGCTGTAATGTAATCTAATTACAGCCATGAAGTGACTGACAGCACATTTTCTCAAGACTTGTGCCTCCCAGTGACCAGATGCCACTACTGGAGAAGCCTCGGAGTGCTATGAGAATTCTGTTCTTTGACTTCTACCGGCACCTTGGACCCTTGTCTTGAGGGACAAGATGGAAGACAAGTTGGAAACGGCTGGTGTGTACTGTGACCTGGCAAAGTGGATCCTGGACTACCTCTGAAAACCGGTCCCAGTTTGTGAGAGCCCGGGGCCGCGTTTAATCGCCGGCACTGTCCTTGAGACACAACACGAACAACACGAAGTTATCTGACAACTCTTCCATCATCAGCCTCATCACGGACAATGATGGAGCAGAGTACAGAGGACTAACACAGAACTTTGTGGACTGATGTCAGCAGAACTACCTCTGTATCAACACAGAGAAGACCAAGAAGATGGGTGGGTGCAAGTACCTGGGTGTTCATCTGAACTGGACTGAACTCACAACACAGACACACAACAGGAAGGGCCAGAGTTGGCTCTACCTCCTGAGGAGACTCAGGTCTTTTTGAGTGAGAGGCCCACTTCTATGACTCTGTGGTGGCATCAGCCCTCCTGTACGGTGTGGTCTGCTGGAGCAGCAGCATCACGGCGAAGGATAGAAAGAAGATGGACAAAGTCATCAAGAAGTCCAGCTCCGTCCTTGTCTGTGCTCTGGCTCAGTGCAGTGACTCAGTGCTCTGCTCTCCAGAGCAGGACACTCTGTCCACTCTGGAGAGCAGCTTCAGTGACAGACTGATCCACCCGCTGTGTGAAGAAGAGGTTTCACAGCTCTTTCCTTGTTGCTGTCAGACTTTACAATGAACACTGATCATTGAACTAGCCCTGTACATGGTCATCCACTCTTTATGTGCAATACTGTAATATCATTCTCTGGTGTAATCTTTACTGAAGTCACTTTGCCTGTCATTTTTGTATCCATATGCTGCACAGTCCATAATCATACTTATTGTATATAATATTATAATAAACTTAAGTCACTTAACTTTATGGTATTTAGTCAGTCTATATGCCGCATTGTACTCAGCCATGGTCATAGTCACTTATTGTACATAAGAGTTTTTTATAAGATTGAATTTCATTCAAAATAGTAGAGAAAATACTCACAAATAGGTCAGAACTGTATTGGATCAAAACATTTCCATCCACTTATTTCATATTTGTGCAAAGCAAATACTAAAACACTTATTGTAGTATCTATACATTAAATTGTATACAAACCTTTCTGAATAGTTTTAGAATGTCCTTGACCAATATCAGCACTATTAAAAACATGTAATTTTTATATAACATTCTGAAGTATCAAACATTTCCCTTCATATCAGCATCAAGTTGGTGGTTTTAGTCTTGTGACATCACTAGTCAGAGCGAGTGGGGCCATAATGCGATGTGGAAGTTGGTGGCATTCACACAGGAAGCTCCATTTGCAATAAGTCATTAATGAGATCATCAGTGTTGCTTGTATCCTCTTGTATTTCTGCCTCTGAGGTCAGCTGACTGTCGGGCTGTCTGCTAATGTGCACAAGACATTAACCCCAATCTCCTCAGCGATTGGCGAGCCTTGATCCCCGGAGAGTCCAGTGGCATGCTTTTGTTCGCCTGCCAATCTTATCCTGTCCACACACACACACACACACAGACACACAGACACACACACACACACACGGTTTCAAACAGGCCTGTATTGATTCAAGTTGGAGTGCTGTCGTATGAAGACCTTTTTCCCTCCCCGCTATACGCCTGTAATAAGCTTGTTGTTTGTCCAGCGCCTGTTTGCTTGTTCTCTTCCTCCAGTCAATAAAGAAACTCCATGTGATGTGCCGCCATTATCTGTCCGTCTATTGATTTAATAAAGAAATCAGCACATGCAACGATTGAATAAGCGCAGTTCTTTAGTAACTTACTTTGTGCCAGTAGTTTCTTATTGTTCCTAGCTGCGTGTTTGTCTAACCTTGTCTTTATTTCCCAGGTTGCCGCTTGTACCCTGTTGTGTCTGGCTCTGAGATGGCAAGTTGCTGTCATTCCCTGAGGTACATTAGCCGTCCCTCGACATGTATTATTGATCCAGTTGCTATAATCACTTCTGTCAGTCTTCACTGTTTGATATCGGGCTTCACTGCCTGGTGTGCTGGAGTTTACCATGAGAAAAATAAGGGCGGAGGTAGAAGTCAATCAGTCAGTCAATCATTCAATCCAAAACTTTTTTTAATGTGTGTATATATATATATATATATATATATATATATATATATATATATATATCTTTAAAAAAAGAAACTAAAAGAAAGAAAAGATCACACCTCTACAACAACATACAGTATGTAACTGTTGCAGTGCATCAGGGACACAAGCGCAATTCTTAGATCATGTAAGATGAAATAGCAAGACAAAACATGTAGATAGGCTATAGTAAGCTGTAAATTCAATGGGCTGAGCTTCTACAATGGGGAATGAAGCAACATATGTTTGATAGTCATTCAGACAGTGCTAGCCAAATACATTGGATTAAATCTATTTTCATTCCTAAAATTCGACAAAGGATACTCTCCTGGAATATTAAAAAGGACTCACTCATATTATACAATTCTTCTCCCCTCATCAAAAACATAACTGAAGTTGTTTAGCCCCATCATACTGTGAAGGATGTCACCTCGAGCCTCAGAAATTAACCCGCTTGGATGAACTGGTCGAACTGACACCGATGTTATGGGAAAAGCTTGGGCCGTTATAAGGCCGATATTTTCTATACGTTTTGGTTAATATAAAGACTTGTATATTTCAAACACTTTAGAATATTTTGAACAAAGAAATATTGCTGTAAACTCATTCCTTTTTATAAGTTGTTTTTATAATGGGGGGGGGGAGAGAGACACACACACACACACAGGATAACTGAGCATGAAATGGAGATGTGAGAGAAGGGAGGACATGCAGTAAACTATCAGAGCTGGGATTCAAACTCAATGTCTGAAAAAAACATTGAGTTTATCGTAGGTTGCGAGGGAATTCATTGTGTTTACGTTTAATGATACATTTAGTCTAAATAGTTCGAGAGCTTTTAAAAGTCTGTAACTTACTCTTTATTCCGATTCAAAAGACCCAGAACTGACAAACCCTTAACCCTGTTTTCTTCCTGTTTCTGGGGGACAACAGAGTTAACTCTTTCATTAGCAAGGCGTAACATCGGCAGACTGATATCGGTGCTTTTGGCCGATCCCGATATTACTCAATGACGTGAATATCTGCCAATACCGATACTGGGCCGATATATTGGTTAATCCCTGCTAATTTCTATTTCGATTGTAATCATATTTGTAATGTCTGTTTTAATAATAGGATTCTACACCATGTTCACATTTTAAACACGTCCGAAACAACTGAGAAAAAGACTAAAATAAGCTAATGAACTGACAAACTAATACAAGAATCCCATGTATTCCAGAACATGTTTGAACAGATCTAAACTACAGGGTTGGCAGCTTTTATGCAGAATAAGACTAAGAAGGAGAAGGATATTTAGTTGTTTGAGAGGAAAATTAGGATACTTCAAATATTGCATCTTTGTTGCAATTTGCTAAACGTGTCTATTCAATTTGAGCTTTTGATTGTGATTAATTGAGCAGCCCTAATCATTTTGTCAATATCACCCACCCCTTATACATCATGTTGTGACGGTTCTGCACAGATGGCTCTGAGTTCACCTTGGGCAAAATGCAATGAACAAGATTTGTTTTTTTTTTACTGACGGCTAAAACTGCCTCTGTGTCCAACTCGGGTTAATGCGTGACTATAGTAAACCGTGACCCGTTTGTCAACCTCTGCCCTGCATTCACTCTTACCTTGATTCCTCTGCCGTTTGCCCTTTATAGACCATTCCAAGCTTGTGTACAATGCCATTGCGCCCTGTATGATTATCCACAGGTTTCCTCACAGCCAAGTCTACGCCATAATGAAGCCTGTTGCTCAGATAAAAGCGTTGCAGGGCACTTTGACAACAATAAAACACAGAAAGTATAAAGAAATATGACCCAGATCGTGTGCCCTTTCAACTCTTCTAGCCACATTTGTTCTGTGATTGAGAACGACAGATTCCACACAGCGGGAATTCAATTAAATCCACACCAGTATAGATCTGAAACTGCTGGTGATCTGCATGTTTTTTCTGCTCACATCTTCTCTTCCCCACGGCTCACAGGGTCTTTGAAAGACTTTGAAAAGCTTGGTTTGGTGCATTGGTACAGCAGCAGAAGCGAAGGAGGACGTATGCAGTGAAATGGGAGGAAAAGCTCAACCGTGTCAAATCAAAGCACAAACATCACTGCAGAAAATGATTATCAACATGAAATGAAATGACGCATCTCTTGGTTGGTTTATTTTCGCTTACGTATTGAATCTGCATCATAAAGACAGGTCAATATTGACAAAAATTAATATCTAAATTTTTTTAAGCGTATCCAACTAAATTGAACTATGTTTGTAAAAGTATTGGTTGGAGGATTAGCTATATAAAAAAAAATGCTATATGTCTGTAAAATGAATCACAAAAGTGCAGAAATATCAACTTATACCCTGATTTGAAAGTTTACAAGATCACTTTTTTCATTTTTAATTAGCCTTTTTGTAGCCTTTTGTGTATTTTTTTTACCATAAACTATATACTCCATATTCAAATTTTGCATATCTTCCAAACAACATTCACTATATTATCTAAATTTCAATATATTATCCACCCCTAATTACAATTAATACATAATAGTTTTTCAAAGTCAGGAAGTGCACAAACTAATGTAGAATAAATATAAAAAATATAAAATCATACACATTTAATTACTTAAAAATAGGATAGGTCTTTTGTGCTGACTGTGATGACATTATAAGACATCTGACAAATAATCTTGACTACATTTTGATAAATAAAACGAAATAGTTCGGAAGAATTCGTCCCTGCCCTTTCTCTGCCTCAACAATTAAATATGGATGATTTAGATCGTAATCAATTCACCCCAACCTATTATTACCGGTATTTATATTTTGCAGTGTCGGGAATTGGTGAAATCACTGTAACATCATCGCGGACCAAACCCCGCCCCAATCTCTGCCCACACCAGTGTCCCGGAGCACTCACAGGACATAAAATATGAAACACATTACCGGACCTGAGTCATGAAAAGTTATCAGTCAATGCTGAGCTGAGGTCATTTTTCGTCAGCGCACGATCATTGTTTGTACGGTAGGATTGACTTCGTAAACACCTCAGTTTCAAATTTAAAAACAGCACCTTTTCCTGTATTTAGGCAAGGCAAGGCAAGTTTATTTGTAGAGCACATTTCATACACAAGGCAATTCAAAGTGCTTCACACAGCAGGAAAAATGCATTCAAATCACAAAGAAATTACAGAAACAGAAATACAATAAAATTAACTAAATTAAAAATTATCAATCCAACTGATTTTCTAAACTAATAAAATCACAAACAAAAGAGAAGAGTGCAAAGATAAAAATTAACTACAATAAAATTAACTAAATTAAAAATTATCAATCCAACTGATTTTCTAAACTAATAAAATCACAAACAAAAGAGAAGAGTGCAAAGAAAAAATCCTTTCAGTCATATGCGCAGCTAAACAAAACTGTTTTTAGCTTAGATTTGAACATTGTCAGAGTAGAAGCCTGTCTCACATCTTCAGGAAGACTGTTCCAGATTTTAAAAATGCCATAAATCCCACAATGCAAAAAATTACCCTAAAACCACCAAGACACTTAGAGCTAACTCACTTTGCACCAGTAACTGACAAAACTGTCCATGAGATCATCACCAGTCTGAGTTCATCTACATGCTGCCTTGATGTGTTACCCACCAAATTTCTAAAGTCTGTGCTGAACAGTTTGTTAGCACCATTCACTCACATAGTTAACATGTCGCTTCAATCTGGAACATTCCCAATGTCTTTGAAAACTGCGGTCATAAAGCCTCTCCTAAAGAAGAGCAGTCTTGATGCCGCAGTCCTGAGTCATGACCGGCCCATCTCTAATCTGCCATTTTGGGGCAAAGTCCTTGAAAAGGTTGTTTACCAACAGCTCACAGATTTCCTCTTAATAAACAACTCATTTGATGTTTTTCAGTCAGGTTTTAGACCTCATCACAGCACTGAGACTGCTCTTGTCAAGGTGACAAATGACATCCGCCTGAACACTGACACGGGCAAAGCCTCAGTCTTAATTCTGTTAGATCTGAGTGCTGCTTTTGACACTGTCGATCATGGGATCCTCTTACAGAGACTAGAGGACTGGGTGGGCATCACTGGCACTGCCCTAAACTGGTTAAGGTCCTATCTGGAAGACAGGAAGTACTTTGTTGAAATTGGTAGCTGTGTCTCAGACCACATGACCCTGACCTGTGGAGTGCCCCAAGGGTCAGTCCTGGGTCCCCTTCTGTTCAACCTCTACATGCTGCCGTTGGGTCAGTTGATACGCAGTGAAAATGTGTCCTATCACAATTATGCAGACGACACTCAGATCTATGTTTCACTATCGGCAGGTGACTATGGACCAGTAGATTCACTCTGTTACTGCATCCAACAGATCAGTGTGTGGATGCAAAACAACTTTCTCCAGCTGAACTCAGACAAGACTGAAATAATCGTTTTTGGCCCACAGAAACAAAGAGAAAGTGTTAGCGGTCACCTCCAGAGTCTCGCTCTAAAACCTACAAACCAAATTAGAAATCTTTTCTTGTGAAAATTATTCAGTTTTTGACAATTCTTTTCAAGCGGAGTACAATAAAGAGAGGTTTATTCTGCCGCCAGTAAAATTTTAGCGCTTTTAAATTGATTAATATGGGGTTAAATTTATGGCATACTAATTTATTGATTCAGAAAGAACAATTGATTAATAATTGTAGTTTCTTTCACAAAGCCTGACTTGCATTTATGAATTTATCCATGGAAAATCTCATTTGTACATATTTGTGAAAAAAACATATTTTTGTTTTTTGAATCTGTGCTTTTACATGCAAGGATTTTGAATCATTTAGAAATCTTTGCTTAAATGTAGCATATTTTCACTATTTAGAAAGTGCAAGTTGTGCAATTCCTATGAACCATTAAGTACAAGAATGTATTATTTGTATCCATGGTGATTGAAGCGTTTTAAGAAGTGAAGCATTTTGTGAAGTTGATACCCGAGTAACGTAATCTGAACAATCTGAAATAGAAGTCAATTATATAGTTATACCTGCACATTGTGATATATTTTGTGTCGTATTGTGTAGTAACAAACCATCGTAATCAGAGAGGATAATAAAAGTAAAATACTAACACGTTTCCTAACATTAGAGTACGTTTAATGCCAGTCACAAACAAGCTCCACAGAAACGGCTCTATAACAAATACAACTTTGTCTCATACATGTAGAATGAACTACTGTCAAACGTAAAGGTTCTGAGTGTCAATTTGACTCCAAACATTGTATTGTTTAGTCTCAGTAGAAACATGTAGGACACATTGAGTGGTGGACATTGTTGTGGTCACAGCAGCAGAAACACATCACTTAGATAGAGTGGAGAAGTCTCCTCAGTGATCTTTACAGAGTGTTGCTGTAATGTCATAAATGTTGTAAAATATTCATCAACATGACTGTCATGACTGCATTTATAATATCAGTATCAAGCAATTACCTTACTTCCTTTGTTGTGCTCCAGTCTTGTTTGTGCAACTCATACATCCATGGGATTGGGCTCTTCCATAATAGATGCAACCTAGAAAGGGTTATTATTTTATGATTGTATGTCTACCAAGAGTGTTTAAAATGGCCTTGCTCTGACTTACAAGGCTCTGGACGGGCCCAGCGTTGTCCTTCAGCAGCAGTGAATGTGAAGTGAACTGACAGCTTTGAGAAGTGAAGGGACGCAACAACAAATCAACATGTGATGAAGCAGTTTCTAAATTGTAGTTAACCAGCATCACTTTTATATCTAACGTTAGCTAAAATAACCCTGCTGGTTAATAATACTGTAACAATTCCACATTAATCTATATAAAAAGACACAATGGAACATATATTGGACCTTAACATAGTTAAAACAGCAGTAAATCTGAGCTACGACATACTGTACATTTAATTGAGCACTCACTTTTAAGATGTTTTTTAGCAAGTCTTAAACACAGACAGACAGACAGACAGACAGACACAGACAGACAGACAGACAGACAGACAGACACAGCAATTTTGTTATCACAAAGAAATTAGCTGTTGTGAAAGTCCGGCTTACTTACCCCGTTCTTACCCTGTTTCTTCTTAATTACTTGCTGATGTTGCTGTACTAGGAAGATGCCTAACACACACAGCGCTGAAAAAGAGTGAGAGGAGAGACCGCCTCCCGTTTCAGACAGCGCTGGAAACGCAAACCAGAAATGCTTTCTCCAATCTCGAGTTTTACAAGCGGAACTCTTTAAATTAATCTGGATTTTGCGTGGATTCTGTGCTGTGCAATCATTTTTCACAAAATGTGTAAATGTGTTTGTTCACATTAACCGAGGCGAAGAATGCACAGTTTTGATTAAAGCTATTTATGGTACAACACACGTGACCAGCATCTTAACTTGAAGCTTACTTTGGCTCACTTTGCTTTCCTCTCACCCAACTTTACACACCCAGTTTAAATAACATCTGGGATTCTTTCTTAGTATATTTTAGTTCCTTTAGTTCCAAGGGAGCCGAGACAATACTAATACATTTCTTAAGACACCTATAAATAGAAACCTTATTGTTGCTTGATCTAGATTGATTTAGATATGGTTCCTAATGTGCACAATGTAACTTGAGGTGGATTAAAGTCACAATCCGAAGCCAATACAGTGCTATTTCAATAAACATTAGCTATGAAACCTGGCATATTGCATAAAGAGTCGTACTATATTATTTGTCTGTCCACGTTAACATTGCTCTAAACAAGTCCTTGATTCCCTGGACAATGGCAGGAACACTTTTGAAATAAACTTTTTGAGTGAGTCAGATTTCTGGCCAACGAACAGTACAGCATTCAAAGTCAGGGTTAGTTTTTACTTCACACCATTTTACACCAATCACAGCCAGAGAAATATTTGTTCTTTCACAAACAAAGAGACCTTACATCAGCCGCTTGTGATTCAGTGAATTGGACCTTGACTACGTCGCGCTGGCAACCGAGGCACCGCGCTGACAAAATGTGAAAAGAAAATAATTAAAGAAATAATGATTAAGTGAAATGTGAAAATGTAAAGCGAAAGTAATAGCGCGTATATGTTCTATAGACCTATTTAGCGTAAACTGTATGTCGGTAGAACAAATGGCATTTTTAGTTCAATGCAATCCTGGCTTTATCTCCATCATCTACAGCAGCGGTGCCCAAAGTGGGGTCCGCAAGCCAAACCATTACAGACCCTCCAGGGGGTGTAATATGGCCTGCAAAAGGGTGCTGGGATTTATTAGGAGAACTATATTTGATTATATTTTGTGCTGAAAAGAATATCAGTAGTTGTAAAGGAGACCACATCAAGTCTATTCCCTTAAAAACGTGTTAATAAAAGACAATTTAATCATCATCTGTTTTTAAATGCAAACACAAAATTGGGTTTGGCTAATATATATATATTCATTTTGGCACCCCTGATCTACAGTATGGATATCAACAGCTACATAAACAAGTTAATGTCTTATTTATTGCCATCAATAAAGTTCTCAGATTTTTTAAGATATTTTCAGAAATAGTCGGTTAAGGGCAAGAGTGAAGTCTGTCATTTTTGTTGTGAGCGCCACAGTTAGAAAATGTATCTTTAAAAAATAGAATTGCTAATAGGGCTATGGAATGAATCTAATTTCAAATGTGATTTTTGTCAGTCCTATTGGTCAATGATCAGATTAGTTCTTTTTAATTGAGGGATCTAAAGCCAATCCTCTGTCTACAAAATAAAAAGGTTTGGAGCAGAGCTAAGACAAAGATATTTTGAAGGTCATTTTTATCAGATAAAAAAAAAAAACTCTCATATGACAGAACGCTGGTTAAAACTTGTTAAGCCCTATGATCCTTTTTTGTCCAGTCATTTGCTAAATATTGAGATTGTCTGATATGTGGCACACAATATTATGAACTCATACCTTCATAAGTCTAGATGTGAGAATGAAATCTTTACCATTGTAAGATGGGTCAGCCCTGCCCATACTGTGTAATTTATCATACTACACTTGATTATAATATGAATCATTTGAGTCAGTAAGTTCAGCAACATTGTGTTACAAACTGAACAGAAGCAGCTTCTTTTAAACGAGGGGTGTCCGAACTCTGGCCCAAATACAGTCCTCATTTTTGTTGGCCCTCAGGCTGCCTGCAAAACTGGCCCAAATAACATAATTTTACTGTAAAATTGGAGAAAAAAAATGAATCTGCTATCGTAACCTAAATTATGCTGCGGACCTAAAAAGTACTGTTCTAAGCCTTATTATAAAGGTGTGGTGGCTAATCAAAGCTCAAAATCATCTTCATCATTTGAGAGTTTTCTGAGATCAAAATAATTCAAAATGACATAACATGAATACAATAGAGCTGTGTTTTTGCCTGAATATATTAGCGAGATCTATTTTAAATGTTTTCTTGTGATCATCAACACCATATAAGACAAGGTTAAAAATAAACATTATTTTTTGACAATTTCTAAGTACTGTAATGATAAAACTGTAGCCAGTGTGAATAAACTTAAGGCCGGTCTTTGTGCTGACAGACGGAGCTTATGGTCTAAATCACACAACATGCAGGTTTGATCAGCCACAAATGAAAACATGATCTTTCTCTAATATCACCAATATGTGAACAAGAGCTCACCAAAGTGTTACGAAGCGCACAGCATATTCCATAAATTGAAAGAAATGAATCGAAATGATTTCAAATATTCCTGCACTGGATATGAACAGTGAGTCAGTGTGCGATGGCGGTTTTACATATAAATCAAGCTCAATGGAAAAAAGACAGGAAATGTAATGTATATAGAGGATAATATGTACTTTATTCAGACTGCATTACCTTATGTATGTGGTAATACAGGTTTTATTGAAAGCAAAAAGGTTATATGAAAAGGCTTGAAACGCAAAATTTTGGTATAGTCGAGTGGTTAAAGCGGTATCTAACTGGCCTGAGTGTTGAGAGTTTGATTCCGGGCTCTGACAATTTGCTGAATGACCTTCCCCTCTCTCAACCCAATTTCACGCCATGTTGTCCTGCCCAATTAAATGAAAACTTACTGACCAGTCATTAATCTTGTACCGCTTGTTCCCTTTAGGGGTCGCAGGTGACACACACAGACATTTACTCTCAAATACATTCACTAGGGGCAATTGACCCAACACACCCGCAGAGAACCCACAGTAACACGAGGAGAACATGCAGAGTCCACCCAGAGAGGTCATGTGATGTTGGTCTGGCCCGGGAATCAAACCTCTAGTGTGAAACAAGTTTAATTATAAAAGGGAATAATAAATGCTAAAAAAAAAAAAAGTTAGGGATCGTCAAAGCAACAGTATGTAACTTTCTAGTGGTAAAAAGTCATTCTACAGAAATATAAGTTTAAACCATACTTCGGAACATTCTACATGGAGATGATAGATACTGTTGAATATTATGGTCAAAAGGACAATATCTCCAAAGAGACTCCTCCAGCCCAAATACGAGTCAGGTTTGTGGAAATACATGCCCAATCTGTTTTTTGGCTAAAAGTTACATACTGGGGCTTTAAGTAAACACATTGTTACCAAGTATGAAATGAAAGAATATATAGATATACAAATTGAAGGATATAAAATGGGAATTATTCATATTATTTGTTGTTTGCCCACCAAATCAAAAGTCAGTGAGTGGATCCATCCCAGCTTGCACAACTGTATACTGTTGTGTCCTTAGGCAAGACACTTCCTCCACCTTGTCTATGCTGTGTCTGAGTGAGTGACTGGTGACGGAGGTGCCAAAGGAGCAGATCAGATGCCTTGTTTCTTTCAGTCTACAGTAGTTCATCCCCACAGAGTGATATTAGCATCAAATAAATGAACTGCTGCTCCGTGCATAATGCTTTCAAAATAAAACCTATTATTATCTTGCTACGGCATGACAGACTAATTGTTTGTAGCATTATCCACAAGCCAAGGTGTATTTTGTTGTAGCTGCAGTTTGTATATTAAATTATGTTACTGGCTCATCCTTCTACTCAAGCTAAATGCGATATTGATTTACAACTGTGCCGTAATCCACAATATTTTATCTCTGGTAATTCCTATGAAGTGATTCAATATCTCACTGATAAACATAAGCAATCTCAGTCCTCTCCTCCACCTCCAATGTATTACTTCTCACTGGCGTCCTCTGTTGTATGATCTGATTGTTCATTCAATAGTGTTTTCTTGCCTCTTGAATTATAAACCTTCTCCTGCACAGCTGTCTAAACCACAAGCTGGGCTGAAGAACGGTTTATTTGTGGAAATAAAAGTCAAATATTTGTAGTAAAAATGGTCCACGAGCAACAACAAGATTTTTATGAAACGCATTAATCCTATCAAACCCCTCATGGAGATCTTAAAAATCTCTCCTTATCAGATTGAGTAGCATTAAAAGTGCATTATGGAACTTTTCTGGTTGAGACTGTAATCTTATAGTCCCCATGGAGATGTTCTAGCTTTGCCTGGATTGTCCCACACTATTAAGATAAGATAAGATAAGATAAGATATTCCTTTATTGTCCCACATTGGGAAATTTCATTGGTGCAACGCAGGTAGATACAGAGGTAGATACAGAAGAACAGATCACTTATAGGAAGTCTGAAAAACACTTTCAGTAGAAGATCTCCTATAAATAAATAAAAACTCCCATAGACAAATAAATAAATACCATTGCATGTGATCCCGACAGTAATTGCACATGAATATGTGTAAATATGTGTAAATGTATCAGATCTGGAGGGATGACCACACAAACAGTAAGATTACAAGTTTTTTTATAAGAAGTAACATCTTCATAGAGACAAGCAAGTGAAAAGTTACACCGTGCACCCTTAAGTTAGCAATAAGAAAAAAAAGTCAACAGCAAGAGCAAAAGTTGAGGAAAATGGCCTTTTTCCTCAACTATTACTTGTAATAGAGTAACACTCTATAATTACCTTGTAAATGTGTCTAATTAATTATTAATATATAAGTATTTTTGCCACTTGTTTGTGATCTGTAGTGTTTGTACATTACTGTTACAACACCGTAATCTCCCCAAAGTAATCTCAAATGTATCATATGTAAATAATTATATATTGTTGGCCTATTTCTTTGTAGAAAAAATATTCAGTTGTAGTCATCTGGACATTTTTGACTCATCAAGACGTTTTGACTCAAACTCAATCAGTGACAACAACTGAATCTGTTTCTACAATGGAACACTCCTGGATGAATGAGGGATTAAACCGATTTATTTCAAAGTCCTTACAATTGATATGTTTCAGCATCCAACTTAGAAACATTTTTATTACCACATCCAACTTAGATTTATTACACTTTTTCAATTGAGACCTCCACCATGACTAGTGGCGGAGGACACATTTCCCTATGGGAGGACATTTATTACAGACTGATAATTAAACCTCAACAAATACGTCTGAAGACCATTTCTGTTGGATTGACATAATATCTGAATATCATTATCAGGATAATACCCCAAGCTTTAGTCATGGCTTTAATCCCAATTGAATCCCGGATTATCTTTCTTTCTCCTATACTAACATCATGTGCCATTATATCTTCTGAAATCAATCCACGACAAAAACTTACAAAAAAAACTAAAAATACAAAATGTCAATCAATAATTTGTCCCTTTACTGACCTCTTTTGGCCTCATTGTGAAGTTGAACAAAATGTGTAGAAACATCCTAAACCACCTTCTGATCTCCCTTTGAAATCTGACCCAAACGTATCCTTTACAAACCTCTTCTTATCTAATCTCCCATCCCCTCTATTACAATTGATTAGATTAAGCCTCCCATTTAACTAATTTTATTCCATGCTTTCCACGCGCTTGATTGGGCGGCACCAGAAGGCTACGGCCATGCCCATTACAGCGCGCACAGGTCTCGGTCTCATCTCTCGCATTTTGCTCGCTCGCTCACACTCAGAGACCTCTCCAGCCCCAGTGCAATCTAACCTCATTAACATTTTAGCCTGACGAGTCTGTCACCGGGCTTAATTAACAATGCATGAGCGCGGCTTATAGCTGTATTAACATTTTACGACAATAAATCCGCGTTTCTAATCTCCCGTGTGTGGCAAACCTGTCGCAGCCTTTGTGAGCGAACCGGCGCGGGAGAGAAAAGCGAGGGCGGTCGCTGGTGAAACGGCGTGGGCGGGCGGTTATTTGCGGTTCATCTTTTCCAACAGAGAGTACACAGCCTCCGTGTCGGCGGCGCCAGCCGTGGCCTCGGGTCCGTTTTGAACTTTCTCTTAATCTTAGCCCCTTGATGATGTCTAAATGTTTGTCGCTCATTAAAAAAAAGATCGAGCTGTTATCTGATTTCAGAGTCTGTGAGAGCTCTACTTCATATTTCTAAAGGAGTGAAGTGAGGTTTGAAATGTGTTTTGTGGGCACGCAAAAGTCATTTTCTTTGGATCTTTTACAGGCGGAAGTACGGCCTGGCATTGTAACGATGGGTAAGTAATTATAATTAGAGAAACACAGATATGGGCTTTTATCAGCACTTCAAGTTGCTTTTTACGACGTGGCGCATCATTCATTCACTTCTCAGAAAACAGTAATTGTAAGCTCTTCTGTAGTCGACACAAATTAGGCTGCCGATTTGCATCAACAGCCGCTTCGATCACCAACGCTTACACCATGACAGTCTGAGACGTATTCTGTCTGAAGAGGAAAGAGCTACGTCAGTAAGACAATAAATCATGTCACAGTTAAACGTGCACTGTGTAACTCATCTACCATCTGCTCGTCTTCGTGGGGATGCTACTGCTTTGCCCGGGATGTTCCAGAGTAAGGCATTAAACCTGAAGTTACAGGTCAGATCAGCGGACAGGTGACACGGCTCATAGTAAGAATGCATGTTTGTAACGGTATTTCGGAGCTATTAAAACACACGTGATTAAAGAAATGCAAGATAGATATGTTTAATACCATGATGCAGATGGAAGACTCATAGAAAAGCTACGTATGGTCCCTTTATGTTTATCCATCACCAGCTGATGGACTAACAATGCGAGTTGGAATGATAAGGGTTGTTAGCCATACTCTGTTACAACAAATGTAAACTAGGGCTGCAACGATTAATCGAATAATAACTATAAAAAAAAAGAATCATAGCCCTATCTTGATAAAATTATCTGCACTATACAGACTCTAAATACCTTTTGATAACAAAGACAGTGGCTTTATTATATCAAAATGAAAAACAAACATATATTACACTTTAATTGTGAATATTCTCTATCTAGAAGTCTGCAGTCACCATAGTTCACCATAGTGAACCATAGTTCAACTTTCATTTGGCTATATTTTAAGTCTAAATGTATAATACAAATAACCATTGGACTAGTCGACTAAAACAAATGGTTTGGTTGAACTCTAATACTATCCATACCTCGCACTTTAACCTTTCATTTTATGCATTTTAGGAAACAACAGACAAACTGAATGGAAATGTTCCACTTCCCATTCACTTCAACACAAGTAAAGAGTTTGTCCTTGATCAATATCCTTGTATCATTAACTTTCTATGCTTTTTTAATCTGGGAACTCAGCCTTTTAAACTCAGAACAGAACCAGAACCAAACATATAAAACTTTAACTTTCCGTCTGAACAAGCGCTTCATCTACACATAAGTAGATTTGATTTGAAAGTAAAATGCTCAGTCTAAAACCTTGACATTAAGCTTGCTGAACCCGACGCCCGTCTAAAAGAATTTCTCTGTGAATGTCTAGAGTAAAATGTTATCAAACTGAGATATATTCTCTGTCGCCGCGAGGGGTAAAGGTGGAGACGAGTGAAATTGAAGTATACATTTCAGCGCACCATTCCCTGTTGGCATTTTGACCCCACTTTGAACAAAATCTGCGTGTGCAGCGAGCAAACCCTCAACAAGGCAGGCTAAAAAATGCATCCTGAAGCTATCTCTGTAATGTATGTTCTATGATTATACAGTATCAGTGGGTTTCAAGGGCTGATCATAGTGATAGACATTAACTAAATATTCTTTGAAATGGTCAAAAGTAATGTCGGTGTAATCCCTCATTCGTCCAGGCGTGTTCCATAGGAGAAAAAAGCTTCAGTTGTAGTCATCTGGACTCAGTTAGAAAAAATAGACGTTTCGACTCTCATCCAAGAGTCATTGTCAATAAAAGAATTTAGATCGAGAACTCCGATATTAATACTGTTCTGTGGTAAGACCCGCCCATTGGGCGGAGCCTTCCTGAAGTAGAAAGAGTTGTTTGTTTCAACAGAAACTCCCCCCTTGTATCTACCGAGCTAACCTATTCAGAATTTTAATGGCCTATTAGAATCCTCTTTGTCTTTGTGAGACCCTGGCTCAACCACCCTGAGTACCTGATTAGCATCTAAATGTCCTGGTCCTGGTCTTCTACCTTTCCAGGGGTTCAGTATTTGAAAGAGGAGTCAAGGAAGCTATTTTTGTTAAAAAAGAAAGACCTTCTCTAAACAGAAATGGAGGGCTAAGATTCAATCACCCTGGTATCTATAATGGGTTACTGAACCCCTGGAAAGGTAGAGGACCAGGACCAGGACATTTAGATGCTAATCAGGTACTCAGGGTGGTTGAGCCAGGGTCTCACAAAGACAAAGAGGATTCTAATAGCCCATTAAAATTCTGAATAGGCTAGCTCGGTAGATACAAGGGGGGAGTTTCTGTTGAAACAAACAACTCCTTCTACTTCAGGAAGGCTCCGCCCAATGGGCGGGTCTTACCACAGAACAGTATTAATATCGGAGTTCTCGATCTAAATTCTTTTATTGACAATGACTTTGGATGAGAGTCGAAACGTCTATTTTTTCTAACTGAGTCCAGATGACTACAACTGAAGCTTTTTTCTACTATGGTCAAAAGTAATACACATGAAGTCAAAAACAGGAATAAGTCATGTACCTAAATCCATGAATAGGACAAATAGTATACATTATTTGCACTCTTATTGGCCTTTAAACACCTTTTACTTTGGCATATCATATTTTGGTGTTTTCAATGCCAGGATTTTACTTTTGGCTTCTTCTGCTGGCAACAGAGGGAATTACATATAGGTGAGATAAACAAATGCCAGCCTCCCTCCGACATGCTAATGCTGGCACGCAGTTTTAATGATAAAAGAGATAATTTATGGAATTAAAAAACAATGTAGAAGAACTCTGAGCTCAACCTGTGGTGTTTTTGATGCTCGGAGGGGAGAGGACTTTCTAAACAGGAAGTGTAAACTAGTGTAATGAAGCTAAATACAACTCGTGGTTTGATTTTGATGCGGGAAAATGTTATAAAATGATTGAAAGCTCAAAAAGTAAGTTTTGCCTAGTACACCTTTGCCAGTAAATAAAATAATGACCGTAACATGAATGTAGGCCTGTCACGACAACACATTTTGAAGTGCGATATATTGCAACAGAAAATATCACGATAAATGATGAATAAACACTTGCACAGTGGTTTAGTATTGATTGTGAGTCATAGACGTTAGTTATTTGACTCTTTACAGCTCAGATCTCACAAAACGTTAAAAACAATCAAACAAACTACACACTGTATTTATTCATTGAACGGTATAGTTAAATCTAAATGATTGTGACGTGCCTATGGACAGAGAATGATACAGAAACAATTACTGCTGAATTCCCCGCCTTCTTGTAGATGGAAACAACAGAGGCGCACAATGTCAGATATTTTACAAGCATCCTCTGAAATTGAGATTCATCGAAAAGCCAGACCAAAAGCAGTTGATAGGGCAACGACATCCTTCTCAATTCGATTTGCATTCTCATACCAAACGCCCGCAAAAACAAGACATTGACGTGCGGGGATGAAATCAGGAAATGCCCTTCGATTTATGTCCGGCGTTTGTCCAATTTTGAGATATTTGTTGGTATTTTCCTGACTCAGAGGTGACTCATCCCACTGTCTGCTGTATGTGAATGTCAGGGCTGTACAGTATCAAGTTAATGGATATTTCTATCTGAAGAACTGTGGACGGCGTGCTGATGAATAAAAGGTGTACAAATAAAGCTGAGCAGAACATAAACGCTGTCAAGAGTTGTAATAGAACTCGTCTGATAAAACCATGATCTGTATTTCTGAATGAACACTGACGAGAGCGTGTGTCTGTGTCTGTGTCTGTGTGTGTCTGTGTGTGTGTCTCTGTGTCTGTGTGTCTCTGTGTCTGTGTGTGTGTGTCTCTATGTGTCTGTGTCTGTCTGTCTGTGTGTGTGTGTGTGTCTGTGTTTGTCTGTGTGTCTGTCTGTGTGTGTGTGTGTGTGTGTGTGTGTATGTGTGTGTGTGTGTGTTCATTAACATCTCCTGTCCTGACAAAATAAAACTAATTATAATGACAATCAATCTGGAGTGGGGCAGGTTAGTTTTTATGCAGAATATGACACGATATTTTGTTGTTTGTGAAGGAAATTATGGTATTTCAAAAAATGTAAGCCTTTTTGGAATTTGCTAATTGTTTCCATACAAATTAATCTTGCAGCCCGAAAAAAAAACTACGATATATAATTGAACAAAGAAACATATCTTTGTTCTACTAGGAAACAACAATAAAAATGTATACTTTAAGGTTATTATTTATAATAGTGGAAATGTGTTTTAATGCCTTTTATATCTGTGGGGGATTTAGAAAAGCTCTTCTTTCTCAAAATAGTACAAGTGTGAGCCAGGTTTACTCAGTCGTACGCTGACGGTAAAGGCTGGATTTAGGAAACTTTACACACATATAATTGACATGAATAGATATGTCCATTATGAAAGGTGCTGGAGGTGAAATAGTTAGCTGCTCTTTCCACCTTAGTAATAAATAAACTGCTTCAAACTCTGCGGAAAGAGATTGCCATGACTACAAGTGGAAAGGGTCTTTTTAGCGCTCCTGTGCTGCCCTCTACTGGACACAAGGGAAATTAATTACTAAAAAAAGAGGAGGATTGGGGAGACTTTTTTGGTGACAGTTTGGGGGAGTAACTGTTTGTGTTTAAATTAGTATTAAATGACTAAATACAGAAATTAATACAATAATTACTTAAATACAAATAACAATACACACATTACACAGACTAGGTTAAATTATACAATAAAGAGAACCAACTGTTGCTCGAATGGAAGAATAGTGTTTAATGGTAGATAAATGTGTAGTTTCTCTGCATAAAAGGTGTTAACTTTTATGTTACTACAAGTTAGTACTGTTACAACTAGTCCTGCTACCTTATTACAACCGTTAAATAGCATGTTTATGTTCAATGTATGGCAACTTCTTCTGTTTCCACAAAAACTAAAAACTAATGTGAGAGTCAGATCTCTCCTTCACTCTGGAACTCCTCTAGGTTTCTACTTTTTCCCAAGGAGGTTTTTTTGTAGTTTTTCCTGGCCGAGAAGGAGGGTCTAAGGACAGAGGACTCTGGGACATCGTCCCTCACCACCACAGACATTGTCTGACTCCATCGCCACCACAGACATTGTTGATTCATTTCTCACTGCGGCCCTCAGAGGCAACTGTTGTTGTGATTTTGGGCCTTACAAAAATAAATTGAATTGAATTGAATGTGCTCTGAATTAGGGCTGGGTAACATGGTGATAAAAATGTAATTATGATTTAATTCTTGTGACAATATACTATTTTGGTCAATTTGACATATTGGTTTCAGAGATGTTTTCTTAAATTCTATTCAATTCAGCAGTTTATTTAACCAACAGAAGGTTATAAAATCAAACAATGAACAATAGAGGAGCAGATTATCCAACATCCGCTGGAAATAGGCAAATGAATAAATAGAGCATCCATCCTTAGACCCGCCTTCTAGACAAGGAACAGCTACAAAGACCAGTGGAAAAAATAGAACCCTTGTACCTTCTACTCTCATGTTTACTTGCAAATACTCCTATGACTTCCACCACATTATTCTGCTTCCACAAAACAGACTACACATCAAGATTCTCACGTTTTCTCTTGAAATGACACTTTCCCCTCACCCACATTTTCTATTGGTCAGCCTCAGCAATGCTCTGGGTGAGTGACAGGAGGATTTCACTGATTGAAATGAAGTGTGAACTTAAAGAAGAAGCAGATGGCTTTAGTTGCCGCAAGTTCACAAGAATCGTAATCAAATCTAAATCTGGCTCCAAGGAAAAGGAGATATAATTCATAATAGACACAATATCATTTTAACCATTGTGATACAAAGTTTTCATTATGTCATGCAATTTCACGTCCCTTTAAGCATAAAAGTCACATATATTTGCCTAACTATAATACTGTAATCTTCTTTCTAATACAGTTTGTCCCTTTCCCTGTTGTATATATGCAATCCATGGTTTAGTCCCTGTGGCTTTCTGTTTGCCTCTTCATATCAGGTGTGTTAAAAGAGATAGTGAAGGCATTTAAGATAAGATAAACACTATTAATCCACGGGGAGACCTTTCTTTGTTACAGTAACTCAAAGATGCCCCTGCTTAAAAGAGCCAGAAATAACAACTAAACTTCACATTACAATGGGGTCATAAGCCAATGCGAATAAATAAACAAATTATTAGATGGAGGATGGATTTGGAAAGGCATCATGCTTAAAGAATCAGTGTTTTATACAAAAAGTGAGGCAGATATGCAATTACAACCTAGAAATACAAAGCTAACACTGATGATTTACTGACATTAGACTGAATTAAGATGTAAAAAAACAAAACAAAAAGATGTAACTGAGGAGGGAAACGGATGCGAAGCAGAATCTCCCAGCTATAAACCTTCAAGCACTAAACTGGAATAACTACTGACATGTTATTTGGGCGTATTGGCGATTTCCTGACCGACTCATAACGATCAAATGGAAGTCTTTAGCCTAAACTCCCCGTGGACATCTATCACTTGTTACGTAAGCTGTCCCGCGGCCCGCCTGTCCAACCCGGAAAGATGAAGGAGAGGTCTTATTTTAGGCAGGGCTATCTCTGCTGCTCTTGTAGAAAAATGCTGGAGGCGGGATTTGCTGTATGTGCGCGTCCATTCACTCTCTCTCCCTCCCAGAGAGCTCTTCTTACACCATCACTGAGTCATTTTGCAGCAGTGTGGCTTCTCTGTTTGTGTTCCTGCACGTTAAAGAAGTCACATACAGAGATCTTTATTTTAAAACGGCATTAGCGATCTAATACGACGTACTGTAGAAATGGTAGAAACATCAGAAATACAGAGCTGATTCTCTAATGCTGGACATGGCAATCTGTAGTGCCGTTTTCTTTTACAGTAGCAAGCGGCGGGTTTTCGTTAACAAAATATTGCAAAAGTTTCGATATTGCAATAGTAGCTAATGCAATAATTGATATCCCAACAAAGTAAATCTATCGCAATAACACCAGGGTCCTCAATGTTGTAGAAATGTGCTGTTTTTCAAAGGGAAAAAGCTGGTTTTATTTCAGATTTTCCTTGATTTAGTCATGGTTTTGTTTAATTTTGATTTTAACTACTGGTAATACATCCAAGGCATTGACTTATTTTGTTTTAATCTAACTGAAATTACTGTAACAACAAGTTTAGTTTATTAAAATATTGCAAATGTAACCACTAGACTTTAACCAACCAAAACTGATCTTATCTTGCCCCGCCCACTTTTGCCTCTTTTTCTGCACTTCTTTTTTTTTCTCCTCATTATTTTTTGGGATTTTTGGCCCCTATGCTTCATTGGACAGGACAGATGAGAATGAAATGGGGGATGAGAGAGAAGGGAGGACATGCAGTAAAATAGCCGGAGTCGGGAATCGAACTCATGACCCTGATTCCCCGGAGCGGCTTCAGAACGACTTTGTGTCTGTGTAGATCTTATTTTCTCTCGAGGTCGGCAGCCTTCTGTTAACTAATACAAGCGGAAGAAGGACGGGCTTCTGGGATAAGGTGAATAACAGCACAGCATAACATAACAAGCAGTATTACGCCCTCACAATATAAATGAGCACACAAAAAAACACTGAGCAGGAAACAGCGTCGGCTCCAGCCCCTAAACAATGACATAAAATACAAACTAAAATCTGAACTCTCTATTTAAAATGTATCAGAGAGATTATAGCTTTGAATTGACACTAAATACTAAAACAAATGCACACTCTGTTATACAAGCTACTTTGTACAACACATGGAATGAAATAAGCATAAATATAATCAATTCTACAACTTGAAATTATATATTTTTTAAAACACAGAGGCAAAAGCTGTAAAAGAATCTCTGAACAGCAGAAGGGGGAAAACATAGGGGCGTTGCCACGGTTACCAACAACGCCAGTTACAGGTACTTTCACAGTAGAATGTGGGTTCTAACTGAAATATAGCAGTAATAGCTACCATTTTGCCGACATGCAATAAACAAAGAAAGAAGGATCACAAACAGATATAGTTTCCAATATTGTGCAGATCTACTTTTCACTTATAAGTTTTATCTTTTAATGGCAACAGTTTTAAACCCAATGTGTATGAGCACACAATCTTCAAATGCAGGACGACACAGGATGAAACAAACATCAGAATAGAAGATAGAGGTGTCTTTGCATCTGTCTTCTTTAACATCTCATGGCGTTAATAAGTTTGTTCTATGCTGAGGATATATCTCCCTGCTTTGCCTCCTGAGAGCTGAGCAATGCCGCTCGCTTGGGGGGGGGCTCATTTCACAAACAAATTTTTCACCATTTCTATGACAACTCTCGCCTTCTTTCACACAGAACATTATTGGATTCCTTCCTCAAGCGTTGTGAATTGAAATTGTTGTTCAGGAAATGTGCGACATTGCTTCTGTCTCATTTGCGATGAGAACACAAATCAATAGATCAGTTTTTTGCAAAGAAATAGTGAAATTAGTGTAATATTAGTGGCAATAGGTGCAGTGGAGATTGGTAGAAGTGGGAATAATAGCGAATCCCAAAGGCAAACTAGATTGTGTATTTTCTTTGCAGTCTTGTCATGAGCTTGAAATTTCAAACTCAATTTTGATGGTAAGGAATAGATTCAATACTCGATACTGATTTTGATACCACAATGATAACTTAACAGTAGTTTATAATAGTTTTGTAATGGTTTATAACTTTCTTTATGCCCCATGTGATAGTTCTGATAAAGCTCAAGACAATTCTACAACTCTGTTTATATGATTGTTTAAGTATTGATACTTGCTCAACTGAATATCAATATTAGTATGAGTTTCAATACTAGTTTCGGTATGCATTTGATACTTTTGACAATCCTAGATTAGAGTATTTGAATGGTTTTGCGTTCAAATTTGTCCTGGTTTAGTCCTGGTTTGGTCCTGGTTTGGTCCTGGTTTGAGCCTGGTTTGAGCCTGGTTTGAGCCTGGTTTGAGCCTGGTTTGGTCCTGGTTTGGTCCTGGTTTGGTCCTGGTTTGGTCCTGGTTTGAGCCTGGTTTGAGCCTGGTTTGAGCCTGGTTTGGTCCTGGTTTGAGCCTGGTTTGAGCCTGGTTTGGTCCTGGTTTGAGCCTGGTTTGAGCCTGGTTTGGTCCTGGATTGAGCCTGGTTTGAGCCTGGTTTGGTCCTGGATTGGTCCTGGATTGGTCCTGGTTTGGTCCTGGTTTGGTCCTGGTTTGGTCCTGGTTTGAGCCTGGTTTGGTCCCGGTTTGAGCCTTGTTTGAGCCTGGTTTGGTCCTGGATTGGTCCTGGTTTGAGCATGGTTTGGTCCTGGTTTGGTCCTGGTTTGGTCCTGGTTTGAGCCTGGTTTGAGCCTGGTTTGAGCCTGGTTTGATCCTGGTTTGATCCTGGTTTGATCCTGGTTTGATCCTGGATTGGTCCTGGTTTGAGCTTGGTTTTGTCCTGGTTTGGTCCTGGATTGGTCCTGGTTTGAGCATGGTTTGGTCCTGGTTTGGTCCTGGTTTGGTCCTGGTTTGGTCCTGGTTTGGTCCTGGTTTGGTCCTGGTTTGAGCCTGGTTTGAGCCTGGTTTGGTCCTGGTTTGAGCCTGGTTTGAGCCTGGTTTGATCCTGGATTGGTCCTGGTTTGAGCTTGGTTTTGTCCTGGTTTGGTCCTGGTTTGTTCCTGGTTAGAGCATGGTTTGGTCCTGGTTTGGTCCTAGTTTGGTCCTAGTTTGGTCCTAGTTTGGTCCTGGTTTGAGCCTACTTTGATACAGACTTTTGTTCCTGTTCTAGCTCTGCAGGTGAATAGTACAGAATTATTTTTTTGGCCCGTAGGCTTTATTAGACAGGACAGCTCAGCGTGAAATCGGGATGAGAGAGAAGGACAGACATGGCTGAAACTGTGATGTGTGCTGCTGCCTTAACCACTCAGCCACTGGGCAGCAGTTTTCTGACACCATACTTTTACCTCTACTTGAGTAATACATATTTATTTTGAAGTCGCAGTACTCTTGAATACAAGTTTTGAATACTTGGCGTGATAAAGGAGACGTCTTCATCGAGGCTGGTGAATAATCACAGATGTGACCCTTTTCGAAGGAGTCATGTGACCAAGTTGTGATCACATGTTTGACAAAGAACAAATTAACATAGATAATATTTAGATAATTTAATCAGTGAGCATATTGACAACAAACCTCCCTAAACCAACACAGACCCAGCCCACTGCTCTATGTAGGCTGGAGGATAATCAGAAATACATGTTAATATAATAGATCCGTGGATTGATAATCAGCTACAAGGATGGGTCAAACGCAGAGGACAATGAAGTGTACCTAAAACTTAATACAGTTTTTGCTACATTACCCACCTCTGGGTTTAGTCCCGGTTAACTTTCATGTGTTTAAATTGGAAACAAAAGTACAGCTCACCTCATGCAGTAATGTCAACGCTGTGAGCCAATATTCCACCAGTAGCAGTGCAATTAGCAGTACTACTAACAAGAATCACTGTAGGCTAAATATTTTGCATACTTGGCTTATAAAACTGTGTTTGTTCACCGCTGAGGTATTCACAAAGGCCCTGCAGAGAAGAACAGAGCCACAATGCCATCCGTGCCTCAACGCAAATCACAAATGAAGTATCAGCACCGGCAAAGACAAGGCTCCAGCTTGTTAACATCATTAGTGGGAGAGTGGGAGCTGTTGGGGGGTTGGCAGACAGACAAAGATCAATGTGTTGTGTCCCAAATCACTTGATAATAGTCATTAACGAGCCCATTTAAACTTGACAGGGGGGGGGGGGGGGGGCAAAGACCCCCGGGCTGTTTAAAGTTTTTGGGAGGAAGGGGCAGCTTTTGTTCCCTCGTTTTCTGATCCTTTAACTCTTGTAGGAGGCGGAGGAGGAGAAGAAAAGGAGGGAGGAAAAAGGAGGGAAGGAGGAAAAGGAGGGAGGGAGCGCGCTGGCCCGGGACGTCATTCTTTTAAGGGAGTCAACTCTGTGGATGTGGAGTGGACTTCCCCAAACTTCAACTTTATTATTGAAGTATCCCGCGGCGGGGCGATGCGTGCTGGGTTTACGCGGAGGCAGCGCGCACGAGCCTGAACGCAGCAAACCCCGGGGGGGGGCGGACAAGTGTGTGCGTGCGTGCTCGCGGGGTGTTTTGCGTTATCCGAGCGGGGTGCGTGACTTACGGACACGGGGGGAGAGATGGACGGCCGGCGCTGCTGGACGGCACTCTTGGCGTTGCTCTTCCACTCGGAGCTGTCCCGCGGGTCCCCATCGTCCTATGACCTCTTCCACGGGAGCGCGTACGCCGGGGCCGTGCACAGACACAGGAACAGGTAAGAACGGCATCATAACAAGCATCACGTTTGTCATCTGGTTTTGATTAACTTTTCTGTTCTGTTTTTTGTTTTTTTTGTTTTAAGTTTCACTACTGCACTGCGCGTGGCCGTTAATTGTTGCGCAGTGGCTAAGTTTAAAATAAATAAATAATAATAATTAAAAAAAAAAGAATTCCAACAATTCCAACGTTTTCCGCGTGCGTCAAGCTAGCTAACATGTTTGTTCTGGTTGTCTTTATCACGCACGCGTTAACTTTATCGAGCAAGTGTTTTCATTTCGTGTTGAAAGATGTAGATAAAATGCAGGAATGCGTGGTAATTAGTCCAATCTTAACTACATCAGAAAATAGTGCGTTTCCAGTCGTTAACGTAAATGAGCGGTGACAGCACGCGCGCGGCGAGGTGGCGTAAAACAATAACACTGACACGGGGGAACTTTTTTTCTTTTCGCTTTTTTTCTCCGTTGTTGTTGCAAAAGTTCGCCGAGTTTCTTTGTTAATCCTAAAACATCCTGTTCCTCAGAAACTGGTGCGCCTATGTGGTTCAGAAGAACGTGAGCTGCGCCGTGCAAAGTGGCGTGGAGAGCTTCCAGGAGCCCGCGATGCCCCCGTGCCCAGCCTACCGTGCCGAGTGCCAGCCGCAAGTCACGTGAGTGTGCCGGGCAGAGGAGGGAGGGAGAGAGGTGAAGAGGGCACCGGAACCGGAAGGATGCAGCAGTCTGACAGGGCTAAGCTAGAATAACAAAAAGTGAAAGTTATATGTGAGAAAAGAGAAAGTTTCCAAAATCAACAATACCCTTTTTTTCTTCTTCTTCATTTAAATGGGAACCTCAGTGTGCCAAAAAAAACACGTAAGGCCTAAAAGACTTATTGTCAGGTACAAATTCTCATATGGGAGTGTCTTGTCCTGGGGCGATGATGGAAATGGTGGTTTAAAAATAAAATAAAACGTCAATGTATTCACGGTTTTATTAAAATAAGTAATTTCATTAACAGAATCAGCTTGAAGGGGTTTTTACTTCAAAATACTGTTGTAAAAATGTATTTGTTCCTTTTCAATGAGTCTATAATATAATATATTGTACAATGTCTTGTGCAATATATCGAGATCCATATTGTGATACTATGTGTTGTGTATCGCAGTGATTCTCAAACTTTATACACTACGTACGTCCTAAGATAATAATTTGCTTTCCAACTACCACTAGATCTAAACCCAGACTATATCAGGCCTAAATGTGGACAAAACCAGGTCCAAAAGAATACTAAAGTGGGTTTAAAATGCTTCTAAACTATGGATGATGTAGTTCTAAACGAGTAACCCAAAGGAGGACAAAAATATGAATACATTTGTCTCTAAAATGATAAAACACTCAAAGGGCCTGAAGCACCGTTTGAGAAACACTGGTAGAATTGTGTGGGGTCCTGTGATTCCCAGTCCAACTTACAAAGCTACTGTAGAACACATGTGAGAAATATTGGTCCGTTTACCGATAGTATAGTATAGTTTAGTATTGTATCGTACATATTATAATAGGCCTATAGTATTGCAGTACAACTTGTCCCTAACCCAGCAATAGGGATGGAAGCCTTTAGTCATTTAGTTTGAATTAATTTGTCGTTTAAGTCTTAGTTGATCAAACATTTTGATTAATCTACACATTTTTCTATTAGGATTTTAAAGGTTTTATAAGGGAAACAGTAAAAAGTTGAGGGAAAGCAAGATAGCAAGAGTTTTCAGACTGAATGAGTTTAATCCAACTTTATTCACATAGGCCTATCCATGGGTTTCAGCTTCCTGTTTATAGGTGACATTCAAAAGATACCATATTTTATTCTATTTTGAATTATTAATTGATTTGTGCAAGATTGTTCTAGCTTTTCATCACTCTGAAACCCATGTTTGATGTTTAAGTCGACAGAACGATGCACAAGGTCGTTTATTCGTCGACTACACAGCCCTGCCTGGCACAAAGCTTGAATAAACTGGAGAGGTTGGTGTTTAAAAGGGCATCTCGGGTAAAGACGATTCTAAATGGAAAATGCAAAACACGATTGCACTGGAAAAAAACTGGCAAAAGCAGGAAAAGGTTGCATATGTTCAATAATAAATGTTCCCGTTGGCCAATACTCAACAGCCAGAATGCCAAGAATGAATAGACAATAGACATACATTATTTGTCATTGTTTGGCTTACATTTTGGAATCAAACCCCCGGCCGAAAACAAAATACCTGCTTTTCGACTGATTTGTGACTCTGGGCAAGTTACAATCGAATGAGCGCACATATCTTGGCAGAACAAATCAAAAAACTACAACAGCCAAAATAGCCTACAGAACAATTATTCAGACGGAGCAAAACATCTGTGTTTTAGTGCCGACTGTATTTAAATTGTGTCGAATTCAAGCTGGAGACCACACATGTGACCCCATTGTCCCGGTTTAGGGTCAAGTAAATGAGTTACTGCTGCGAATGACACAAACATAAGTGAATGAGCGAATGCACTTTGTTTTGTTTTACTTTTATTGTGTTGCACAGTAAACGGTTGTCAATTTTAGGGCTGTCGTTGTGGAAGTTGCAGTACAAACAAGTAAAAACACAGCGGTATCTGTAGTAATAGTAGCAGTAAAAGCAGTTATTTTATGGCGTGCAATATTGTGTTCACTTCAAACGACATTCAAGAGTTGGCTACTTTCTTCCCAAATCCAATAAAAAATATATATTTTTTATAATCATATCCTGTCATCTAGGGAAAATGTATTAACCTACCAATTTTAGCTTGTCTTCTGAATAAACTGGGCTGATATTTAGCGTTGTACTGTATATAAATAATATTCAAGGTTTCTTATTCATCGTGTGTCCAAAAAAGGAAAGATATGTGGAGAGAGCGGAACCGTGTGCTCATGGTCACCGTAAACAATGTCCAATCGGATTTTATTTGAGCCAGAGCTGGACAGGATAATGGGCATAACTCAAACTGACCATGTAAGTCCGGAATACTGTTTAATTTCATTCATTTATTACTACATTTATTTCTTCATCGGGGCAATGCTGTATTAAGTCAAGCAGAAAAGTAGAGCTGCTGAACAACTAGTCTCCATCTGTAGTTGAACATACTTTTGATGTACCTGGGCTTCTTATAACAGTAACCAGTGCTCGCGTGTTGTGTCCTCGGGCAAGACACTATATCCACCTTGTCTGTGTATAAATGTGGTGCATATGGGGGAGTGGGCCTGTCGCGATATATCATTCAATAAATAGAGATGGAAGGATATATTTTTGGGCTCAATATTTATCGTGTGTTCTTTTTTCTCGCATTTGTGGGAAATGTTTTGTTATTTTTTTACAGCACAATATTATTTTAACTGTAGAGGATCAAATAAATAACTTCTCAGAGACACGAATGGACACTAATATTTCATTCTGATGATTTTTTAACATATTGTCCATTTAGAAAAGGGTTTTACTGGTATTGTTCAGCTTTAGCGTTAATGTGTTTGTATAAAGTAGTTTTAATATTATTGTTTATTGTGATATTTTCTGTTGCGTTGGTGGTGGTTGGAGGTGTTTTACTCCTTGATTTAGTCTTGAGACATATTTTGCTCCTCCATTTTGATCAGTTTACTCCAGTTTACTCCAGAAATCCAGGGTTTTTGAGGAAAAAACTCCAACTATTGACACCAAGACCTCAAGTTCGTTGCCATCGTTGTTAAATCAAACTTTCTCAATGACAAAAACAGGCAGATAGCTTTACATTTTGATTTACCATTTTGAATTGAATAGCAAATTCTGCTTATAAAATAGTCAGTTAATTATTTTAGCTTGTATGATTATAGTGTGACCGGAATAATCAAGTTTAGCAATTAACCTACAATAAACTCTACTTTAGTCCAGTAAAGGTGATGGCATTTTAAAACTAGTGCTTTACAGTAAAAATACATTATCGGACAGCGTTCGCGTATTTCTCTCTTTTTACTATGCAGGCTTTGGTTTCTTTGGATCTGGTTCAACTCCTGCACAATGATAAATCCTATACAAGTCTCATTTGAGTATAAGTTACTGCAGATATGCGGCTTATGGGTCATGCAGTAAGTTTAATTGATGACCATTTTCACTTTTACTGCCTCGCTGCTTATTTCACATAAGAATAATAAACTACGCTCCGCCCGTTCAGAAATTTGGAAACCTAATCTAAAGGAATTTCAAGCCGTAACCAGAAGCTCGCCTCCCTCTGTCTTCCTCCTGATGAACAGCACTGCACAGTATAGATGATTACAGGGCATTTCAAGTAGAAACTTTATGACTCGCAATATGTAAAACAGTGTGATAAATCAGACAGTATTGGATGTGTCACGTCGTGTGGCAAGTCTTAATGAGATCTGGAACCAAGAACATTCCCAGCAAGTCTTTCAATGCAATAATTGTAATGAAATAGTGTCTACTAATTTGGCAAGTTAATGACAGTTAGAGAGTGAAGCATAATCAGATAAGGTAAATCGTCAACTAATTTAGTAATTGAATAAATGCTTACTTGTCTATTCAAAAGGCCCCAAACATGTCATGTGATGTGAAAACAAATGTTATAACTCGGACAGTGAAGTAGTTAAATAAAAATGACAGGACATTTTGTGTTTTTTTTTTTTTTTATGAAAACGCTCTTTCAACTGCAAGTATTCTCCACTAGAATGTTTTCATGCGGCTTCACTTAGCTTAATTTTGATCTTAATGTCATATTTAACCAATCTATTGATCAAAAGAATAACGGCAAGATTAATCGATTAGCTTGTTACTCGCAGCTCTAATGTATTTTCCAGATGTAATGTTCAACTTCCTGACACGTTTCTAAACTGCAAAATATGAATAACGTACTCACTCCACCTGCACAAAGGGGCTTTCACACTGGTTTGGTCCTGGTTTGGTCCCGGTGTGATCCCGGTGTAGTACTTGGTTTGGTCCCGGTGTGATCCCGGTGTAGTACTTGGTTTGGTCCTGGTATGATCCCGGTGTAGTACTTGGTTTGGGCCCGGTGTGATCCCGGTGTAGTACTTGGTGTGATTCCGGTGTAGTACTTGGTTTGGTCCCGGTGTGATCCCGGTGTAGTACTTGGTTTGGTCCCGGTGTGATCCCGGTGTAGTACTTGGTTTGGTCCTGGTATGATCCCGGTGTAGTACTTGGTTTGGTCCCGGTGTGATCCCGGTGTAGTACTTGGTGTGATCCCGGTGTGATCCCGGTGTAGTACTTGGTGTGATCCCGGTGTAGTACTTGGTTTGGTCCTGGTGTGATCCCGGTGTAGTACTTGGTTTGGTCCTGGTGTGATCCCGGTGTAGTACTTGGTTTGGTCCTGGTATGATCCCGGTGTAGTACTTGGTTTGGTCCTGGTGTGATCCCGGTGTAGTACTTGGTTTGGTCCTGGTGTGATCCCGGTGTAGTACTTGGTTTGGTCCTGGTGTGATCCCGGTGTAGTACTTGGTTTGGTCCTGGTGTGATCCCGGTGTAGTACTTGGTTTGGTCCTGGTATGATCCCGGTGTAGTACTTGGTTTGATCCTGGTATGATCCCGGTGTAGTACTTGGTTTGGTCCTGGTGTGATCCCGGTGTAGTACTTGGTTTGGTCCTGGTGTGATCCCGGTGTAGTACTTGGTGTGATCCCGGTGTAGTACTTGGTTTGGTCCTGGTGTGATCCCGGTGTAGTACTTGGTTTGGTCCCGGTGTGATCCCGGTGTAGTACTTGGTTTGGTCCTGGTATGATCCCGGTGTAGTACTTGGTTTGGTCCTGGTATGATCCCGGTGTAGTACTTGGTTTGGGCCCGGTGTGATCCCGGTGTAGTACTTGGTTTGGTCCCGGTATGATCCCGGTGTAGTACTTGGTTTGGTCCCGGTATGATCCCGGTGTAGTACTCGGTTTGGTCCCGGTGTGATCCCGGTGTAGTACTTGGTGTGATTCCGGTGTAGTACTTGGTGTGATCCCGGTGTAGTACTTGGTTTGGTCCTGGTGTGATCCCGGTGTAGTACTTGGTTTGGTCCTGGTGTGATCCCGGTGTAGTACTTGGTTTGGTCCTGGTGTGATCCCGGTGTAGTACTCGGTTTGGTCCCGGTGTGATCCCGGTGTAGTACTTGGTGTGATTCCGGTGTAGTACTTGGTGTGATCCCGGTGTAGTACTTGGTTTGGTCCTGGTGTGATCCCGGTGTAGTACTTGGTTTGGTCCTGGTGTGATCCCGGTGTAGTACTTGGTTTGGTCCTGGTATGATCCCGGTGTAGTACTTGGTTTGGTCCTGGTGTGATCCCGGTGTAGTACTTGGTTTGGTTTGTGTCGGTGTAATCCCTCATTCGTCCAGGCGTGTTCCATAGTAGAAAAAGCTTCAGTTGTAGTCATCTGTAGAAAAAATAGACGTTTCGACTCTCATCCAAGAGTCATTGTCAATAAAAGAATTTAGATCGAGAACTCCGATATTAATACTGTTCTGTGGTAAGACCCGCCCATTGGGCGGAGCCTTCCTGAAGTAGAAAGAGTTGTTAGGTTCAACAGAAACTCCCCCCTTGTATCTACCGAGCTAGCCTATTCAGAATTTTTAATGGGCTATTAGAATCCTCTTTGTCTTTGTGAGACCCTGGCTCAACCACCCTGAGTACCTGATTAGCATCTAAATGTCCTGGTCCTGGTCCTCTACCTTTCCAGGGGTTCAGTATACCATTATAGATACCAGGAAGATTGAATCTTAGCCCTCCATGTCTGTTTAAAGAAGGTCTTTCTTTTTTAACAAAAATAGCTTCCTTGACTCCTCTTTCAAACCATCTTTTCTCCCTGCTTAAAACCTTCACCTCACCGTCTTCAAACGAGTGATTAGAGGCTTCAAGATGGAGATGCACGGCACTCTGAGGTCCTGAACTTGTATTTCTTCTGTGCTGATAGAGCCTCTTGTGTAGAGGCTGTTTCGTCTCACCTATGTAACGTTCTTTACAGCTTTCTTCACTGCATTGGATCGAATAAACTACATTGCTCTGTTTTTGAGTCGGCAACTTGTCCTTAGGATGAACCAGTTTTTGTCTTAAAGTGTTTCCTGGTTTAAAATAAACAGGGACTTCGTGTTGTCTAAAAATTCTCTGCAGTTTTTCCGAGAGTCGAAACGTCTATGGATGAGAGTCGAAACGTCTATTTTTTCTAACTGAGTCCAGATGACTACAACTGAAGCTTTTTCTACTTTGGTTTGGTTTGGTTTCTCCCTTTTCCTTTTCCTGAAAATAAAATCAAACCATATTTATTTTGCCAGCAAATAAATAAACAAACCAGAACACAAAACCGCTACGTTCTGAAATCCATCTTTGTATTTCCTGTAGCTGAGCAACAACATATTTTATTGCACCTTTTTGCTCAGTTGCACACTTGTTTGTAATAGAAGAATAATATATTATGTTTTATCACACAAGAAGTTTATCTATATCCAAACAATACATCTGCCTTTGCTCCCCATGAAGTAGCTGTCTAGCTTTTGTGACTAACAACTATTGGCAATATGACAGTTGACAATAAATGTGTAATAAATTCCTCTTCAAAGCATACAATAATAATAACTCGTATATGTCCATACATCATTGGCTTTTATGATTTACTTTTAGCTCAAGTTGAAATACATCCATAACAAATATAGTTTTGACAAGCTTTTCCTTAGTTGTAACGGGAGGTAATTAGCATTTGTTGTAGTCATTTAGTGAGTAACAGTTGTCAAGAAGAGTGCACTGCAAGTTGTTGTGTTGCAAACAATTATAATTTTGCTGGAGGAACCGCAGGTTTGAAAATGGCATGTGGTATGTGCTGTGATGGATTCAGTCGGTGAGCTGTGGGAGTGATTTCTGGAAAGTCCGGGGGTCACGAGAGGAGCACGGCTTTCTGCACCAAAGCAAAATTGGCATCAAGACTCGAGACAGTTTCACTTTTCACATTTATAGTGCTGTTCAAAAGTAATTTCAAGAATGCTATGAACAGACCATTTTGAAGTGCATAGTGTTTAAAACCTAAGGAGTGTCTGCCAAGCTACTGCTTCTATCTCGCAATGGTGAAGATACTGTGCCCAGACCAATTGGTAACAACAGTTTTGATTGCAGTACTCTGCAAAAGCCTTTCAAAAGAGTGGCGTGATCAGAACAAAAGAGAAAAATACATAAGTAATAACGTGCACAGTGCATAGACCTTTTTAGCTTCATATTTTGCAAACTCCTTTTTAATAATGCTGCAACAATTAACAAAGACGTGACATTATAAGTGTGTGTGTGTGTGTGTGTTGGTTGTTCAAGGGGCACCGTTTGGCTAGTGCAGTGCTTTGAGAAGCTTCGAGGCAGTAGTTTCAATTTCAGTCATATCTCTCTTTCACATAATGACGTTAAACTTATCTGTTATATTCATTCAGTTGAAAACATCTATTCTTACTCTGAGCGGGGTCACCTCTTCACAGATCTGATCTGTAAGTTGGGCTGGTGCCTACAAACGGGTACTTTCAAAATGAGTGAAAGTACCCGTCAGTGACCAGGGACCCACACCATGAGGTAGGAAAGCGTGAGCGCTTTTCCGAAAATGTAAAGTTTAAGTTAAATGCCATACTGTGGACCAATTCAGGCAAGGGAATAACTCCATGGAGACAAGCAGATGGCACTCCACCTTTTCACTTCAGTTTAGTTCTGATTTAGTCTTTTTAAACTTTCGGTTTTCTAATACTTTGTTCTTTGATGCGGTCTGAACAATCTGTGGGTTTTTTCCTGGTGTATCAAAATGTTGTTTCTGATCAGATCTTGACGGAATGATGATCTTTCCACTGGTCCTTGCTTTTTATGAAACCTTTTGGAGCAAGTAAGAAATCAGACAAGTTACATTAGTTTTTGTCACACTCTTGATACTGTAGATGCAGTTAGTGATTTAGTCCCAAAAGTTCTGGTCGACGTTCATGTGATTTTTGAGCCATTGCTGTTTGCTATCAGAGTGAGATGTGCGTAGTCTCATTCCTCCACTTTCCAGATGTTTTTCTTGACATCAGCGGTCTACAGGGAAGTGAGGTCATCTATTGTTTCTGTGGGAGCAGAGTGCCTCGGCTTGAAAGATTTAAAGTTTTCCTTGCAGCGGGGTAAAAGTAAAGACTCTTGCAAATATATTTCATCATATAGATCCACTACAGTATATCTGTCTTTGGGCCGTTTAAGGCTGTATAAAGACACTCCCAAGCTCTAACCATCTGCAACAAAATAGTGAAGGGTCTGCTTTTATTTTATATAGTTACATAAGCCAAGGTAAATATACAGTAAAAAGATTGGGTTCTGACATCAAACAATATGCCACGTCAGTAAACATTGCTTGCTGGAAGTGCAACATATTGCTAAAGACAATATTGAAATAAACGATAATATTGAAGACTACAATTACGCAGGATATTAAAGCCCTTTGAAAAAATATATCTGTACTAAGTAAAAGTGTATATTGAACCCAATACATAAAGTAGCCATAAAGTCATAGATAATGTCATCAATCTCCCTCTGCAAATAAAATAAAAAAGTTCCCCACACTTGAAAATACCCCAAAATATGTTCTATTCTTCTATTTATTGAACAATTAATCAATAAAGAAGTTATTTTACCTTTTTAATGTGCCTTATATTGCGAGTGAATAGCTACAGCTATAGCTATTGCTTAAGCTTACTAATTGGCTCGAGCCATGGAATGGAATTAATTCCATGGAATGCGAGGAGTCATTGTTCTCGCCTGGTTTCTTATTATTAGGTCCGAGCGCCACAAGCTGGCGAGAGGCCTATCAGTTTCATAGGGCTGCGAAAGTGTACACGAAATTGAGCCCATTTCCATACACTCACTTACGCACTCCTCCTCTCATGCACGCCCTGTGCATACTAATTAGTATTAGGAAAATGGAACATTACTGTTGTAAATTGGCAAAGCCGGTGCACTGAAGGAGCGCTCCTTTGCGCTAAGTAGCTCACGAATACGTTCCCCATCTCGTGCACGTTCCGTGCATATAAACATGTAATGCAAACATTTTACATTATTACTGTATAGAGGGCCAAAAACACTAAGTGCCCACTCAACATTTGTGAAAGTACCTGTCAGTGACGCATGAGCGCTTTCTGAAAATGTATAGTTTATGATATTTAAAAAATAGGAATATTTTCACATCGGAATATTTAGGCCCGAGCCCCAGCAGGGCGGAGGGCCGATTGGTCCTGCAATGCTGCCGAAGGCACTGTTCGACCGCCCGCATGTTTGGTACCCCGTCGCCCCTGGCACATACAGTGAACTAGCCCATGCCGAAGGCATGGATCATAAATACTTACTCCTGCTATGACAGAAATAGTCACCAATGAGTGAATGGGCACAGCCCATTCACTCATTGGTGACTAAAAAATAAATAATACCCATTCATAATTAATAATAAATAATGAATACCCATGTAACAAGGATTATGGAGAGACTTATTTGCATAATATCCGTGTTAGGTACTTGAGGCAAAAAGATTGGGAAGCTCTGGATTAGAGGACATTTCCTCAGCATCATTTGCTTTTCTCAGTTTCCCCAAAGTCTCCAACTGCCCTCTTCATTTCCCGCTCAATCCTAAACGCTCACTTTATACAAGATTCCTTAACATATTTTTGGAACAACTACTCGAAGGCACTGTGAGGTTATGTAGTTTCTTTATTTGCACCAAAAGTTAAAATGAAGACATAAAATCAACCAGTGTTACAAGTGTTGAGGCAATCATTTAATATAAAAAAAATAATCTATTCTGTTTAGGGTTCCCAAAACCTTCAAGACAATCAATAAAACAGTGATGAACAGTGTAATCTGTATCTGTGAATACAGTAATCTGTGAATGAAAATGTACAGCATTAACGCCCGCTCTTCTGTGATCATGAAGAGTAAATGAATATAAGGCAAATTGTAAATTGGGAAATACATTTAAAGGTGGTATGGACGATTTTTTTCAGCAAATTTTTTTATCATATTTCCTCGTGGCGTGGATAAATCATTTGTCCTGCCACGTATCAATCATAAAACGCACCTAACGCTCACCAGGTTCGTCCCCACGTTTCCGCGTGCCTAAGCGCATGGATCTATCATAATATAGTTCCCTCAGTGTACGGGGCAAAATAAAGACGGAGAAAGACGAAAGAGCTGACGCAGAAGTGGACAGAAATCTACGGGAGACGAGAGATGCGATGCGCTCCGTTGCGCTAATAAACAAACGCGCGTGTGTTGTATCAGTCCACACGGGGGAGTGGCCTGTGCACTTCCGCCTGCGTTCTCAAATCGCCGAAAAATCGTCCATACCGCCTTTAAGTGTTCTAATTGAATACATTCTACAAAAAGAAAGTTTAAAAAGTTACTTTCATTTTGAGATGTTTTTTTTTTTTGTATACCGTGTTTTAAAATTCCTAGTGAAATGTGAACAAAGCCTTACTTTTTCCATTCAAACCTGCAGCAGTTGATTACATTTCAATGACAATTACAAAAGTCTAAAAGGTTTCAATTTTACTTTTGAGATGTGAATACTTGTGTACATTAACCTTGGCAACTTGTGTATTCCTTTGGGGCAAGTGTATTGCTTCAAATTTAGGGTGTAGTAGTAGTAGTAATAGCTAATGTGAATTAAAATAATAGAAGAGGTAATGTATTGTAAAAAATAGAAAACATCATGAGCACAGCTTATAGGAAGGTATCAGACCATTCCATTAGACAGCTGGAGCAGTCCTTTTGCTTATCAGCATTGGCTCCACAGGTGATATTCAACCAATAATGAAAGCTCTCCTCGTCTTTCTTGCACAATAGAAACTTGCCCAGGACAACATATGCCTGTGAAAATACACAAAAGATTATATTATTTTATATTCATTTAGAGTGAATGAATGCTGAACAACCAGTACATCAGGTGTGACCAGATTTCAATAACAAGAACAATAAGAACTAAAAGCTAAAAATTAGATCATCATTTAAACCCATCTATCATTCTTCAGTAAGTTTTCAGTGAGATGTGGTAATAAACCAAATGCACACAGGTCTTACCTTGTCAAAGCCTTTGTCCTCCAGTCTTTGACCCAGGACATCTCCAATGCCAGCAAGAGCAGTCACAGGCTTGTCTACCATGGACTCTGACACGAAGTTCCTGTGCTTTTGGGACGTGGACGACATGGCTGCGTTGAAGTCACGCACTGGTTTTAGAAATGCCACAAAGCAGAAAAATGCAAACCAAAAGCAAACTCGAGGCTAATTTTGTGTTAAAAAGTGTGCCCTATGCAGACAGTTCTGAGTTCTCTTAAATGTTCGATCTTAAGTGATTGTTAAAATTAATATAAACAGTCTTTTAGGTTCAACAGGTCAGTGAGGCACTCTTATAAAGCTAGTCTATGGGCTATGAGCAGAAATGTGCGCTAAACACATCCTGTGCTAAGGGTTAAAGCACACAGCAAAGACTGGTCTGGGGACAACTGCTGTTGTTTGTTGTTGTTATCATCGTTGTTGTGGTTGTTGTTGTTTCATGGCGGTTGCTATCCAAGTGTTACATTACCGCCAGACTTTATTCCTTAGACTTTATTATTCCTTCTCGTGGCGGTTTGGTGCGTCTTTTTGTGGCTTGGTGCAGTTGTTGTTGTTGTTGTTTTATGGCGGTTGACATCCGAGTGTTGCATTACCGCCAGACTTTATTCCTTAGACTGTGTCGTAGTCCTGTTGTTGTTGTTGTTGTTGTTGTTTTATGGCGGTTGGCATCCAATTGTTGCATTACCGCCAGACTTTATTCCTCAGACTTTTCGTAGTCCTCAGACTGTCGTAGTCCGTAAAAGAACTCCTTCCATTGTTGTTGTTGTTGTTGTTGTTGTTGTTTTATGGCGGTTGGCATCCAAGTGTTGCATTACCGCCAGTCGGCCAGGTTCAATTATCTGTTGTGTTGTTGCTTGATGACATCATCAAAGAGTGACTGGAATAAAGCAATCACTATTAGTTACTATAGCGGTCACTATTAGTTACCTCGGACTTTATTCTTTATTCAAAGGCGGTCGCGATCAAAACACGGCTGCATGGGAAGGCTTTAATTTATGTTGGATTTGAGGTGTCTGATGTTGTGGCCTATGTTTTGGTCCAATGAGTCCAGAGTAATGTTAAATACTACTTTAGGAAAAAAATCCTGATCTAATCAAAATCTCAGTCACAAGCTCATTGTTCTTTAGTCCACTTTCTTCAGTCGTTGTGAGGACATTCTCCAGTTCAAATGTGGCGCTGATCTGTGATCTGTGGAGCTTAGTTTGGTCTATGGACAAATGGGGTTTTCCTTCTGAACATCTGCCTGGGCTCAGGTTTCTGCAGATTCTCACACCTCTCTTGAATAGTTTTCCTCCAAAGCTTTATTCAGACTCTGCAGCCCTTCCTGGTATTTACTCCTCTGCTCCTCCAGCTGCTCCCTGGTCTCTGTCACCTCTCTCTCCAATCGAGCACTGTTCAGAGTCTTCAGGTGAATCTCAGCTCCTCCAGGTTTATCTGAGCCTCCTCCACAGACCACCTGCACGCCTCATTCATCATCTGTTTCTCTTCCTGGACATTCTTTAATTTCTCCTCAGATTGGCCCAAAACGTCTCTTAGATTCTCCTGCACAGTTGTATGGTGGCAGAGAAACCAGGCTTTGCAGGAGAAAATCCGTCAATGTTTTTCAGCTCATTTTGAAGGGCTGTGATCTCCATCGTCAGCCAAGCCATGTTCTTCTGAGCTTTTGCCTCCTCTGCAGATCTTTCATACTCTGTTCTCAGAGCTCAAGGTCTTCAGAGTTCCCCCTGAAGAACTTGGTTCAGCCCTTTTTCCTCTTTCAGCTCATTCTGAAAAGCTGTGATCATCCATGCCATTGTCAGCCATCTCCAAGGCTTGAATTATTTGGCGAGGGTTTGCGAGGTCACATTTGGGAGTTTCAATTCCTCCTGCAGCTGCTGATTCCTATCTGTCTCCTCTTTCTGATCATATGTTCAGTGATCTCCTTCCTCAGGTCCTCCATGTGCATTTGACCATGGTCCTTCTCCTCCTGCAGTTTATTCAGCTCTTCCTGCAAAACTCCTCTCTCTCTCCTCTTTGAGATGATTCTGCAGAGCTGTTTTCTCCAGCTCCTTCTGGTCCAAAGCTTGTCTTGAAAGCCACTTCTGCTCCTCCAGGTTCTGATTGGCCGTGGACATTGAGCTGGCCATAGCTGGTCTTCAACGCGTCCTTTACCTTTTCAAACTACTCCCTGTCGCCCTTTATCTGGTCCCGCAGGCTGCATCTTTGCATTTTGCAGAGACTTTGGCGTTCAGTTGTCTCTTCTCCTGCAAAAGATACTGATGTCTCCTGCTCTCCTTGTATCTCCCTCAAAGCCTCAGGTTTTAGTGCAGAGGTCTGGGGTTCCATCTGCTCTTGGACGGACCTGGAGCTGTCAGTAGAGCCGTCTGCAGTGATGCTCTCTGCTTTTGCTCTTTCTGCAGTTCTTTCTGCAGAGTCTCGTTCTATTTCTCTTCCTGTTGGTCCAGGAGCCAGTTTCCTCTTGAAAATGTTCATGTTTGGAGCTTAGAAAATAAAATAAAACTTCTTGTGACACCAGGACATTTAAAAAAACCACAGATATACAACATATATTTAATGTCACGTAGCAGTATCAGCACAAACTTGTAAACTTTCCCTCTATAGCCTCAAAGGTGGTAATATTATTGCCATAATTGTCAACACAAAATGTTTGCTTATCATGAAATAAAAGATTGTGAATTGTGAAGCCCTGATACATTTATATTTGACTATTTATTGAAAAGTAAGTCGTTATTGTGACAAACATAACCGAGGATTTTCTTTTCAACTGTGGAAATAATTCACAAAATAATATTTATATTCAATGGAAACAAAGACCACAACCCTCAAACCTGCTCAGTACATAACACGGCACTATTTCCTTTTTTTTTATGATATTTTCTTTTTGTTTATCATTTACAGATACAGAACACGTTTTCGGCCGACTTACAAGATCTCATTCAAGAGAGTGACTGATCTGGAGTGGAGATGTTGTCCGGGTTTCACAGGTCCAGACTGCAAAGACATGAAGCCAGTGACCAATCAACCAACTCACCCGGGAACCCAGTCTTTCATACCACAAAACCCAGCATATCCCAGGCACACACAGAGTATGATTATGTTTTCTGTTCATAAATCTCCAGTTAATCTGCATGATCCAAAAAATGTACTGTAAACATTGAATAAAATCATCATCATCACTTTACATAACAGCTAATACTTTGGGCCTAATTTGAAGTAAATTAAAAATGTTACAGTATGATGATAAAAACTGTGTGAAATAGTGCTGAAATTGTGGTCACCAAGGCAAATGAAGATGATCGTATGATAAAATTCCCTGCATCTGACATAATTTTTTTGATAATCCAGGTATTTCTCATATTACAATATACAATTTGATAAATCTCACTGCAAACCTCGTGCGATTCCAGGGACCGAGCGCAGGGAGACGGGCCAGCAGGAGACGAGGCACGGCAGCCCCGATAAGGTTCGCCTTTTGGAGGACGAGGTTCAACGCTTGTCCCAAACCGTCCTGGATCTTCAGTCCTCTCTGACGGGACTGACCAACAATATCAAAACCAACCTGGAAAACGACACCAAAAAGATGCTTGAAACATTATTCAACGACATGCGACCGCCCGAAAACGCCACAATACCGACGCAAGTGGAGAGTCCTGCAGTTTTGGATGGACATCAGACCAACAGAGGGGGACTTGTAGGGGATAAGGCGATAGAGAAGATACTCACCAGGTTGGATGACATGAACACGGCGTTAAAAAGCAAAGACGAAGCTTTGGAGGATATAAAAGGAACTGTGACGAGTCACGAAGGCCAACTGCGAGTTCTTATGGATGCATCGCAAGCACAGACCCCCACAATACCCGAAATGGATGTTGTCCAAACTTATATTGACGGAAAACTCGACAAATTCAAGAAAGATGTGAACCAGAAAATGCAGGAACAGCTGGTGAAGCTTCAAGTCTCGTGTTACGACAAGATTCAGTCCGTGCAGAAGACGTGTGACGACCAAGCTACGACTCTAACCAAGCTTGTAGAAGTTAAAGAGAACGACCTCAGGAAGGAGATTCGGGCGTTGCGTTTGGAGTTGGCCGCAAACGACGGACCCGTGAGAACGCAAAGGCAGACGGATGTGGTGAAAGACGAGAACAACGACCATAAAGAATTGTGGCGGGAGATCGATCGCATAGCAGAAGCACACCGCATACTGAACGTACGCATCGACAATGAGCTAGCTCACCTCTCCGGCCAAGAAGGAAACGGCGATTTTACTCCGTTGATCGAGGAGTTGGAAGCGCGGGTCAACATCACCGAACAAAACGCAGAGACGCACTGCTTTTACGTGGAGGAAAAGTTGACACGTACCATCACGGAGGAAGCAACGGCCATTCGAAAGTTGATAGATGAGCGCTTGAACGGTATGGAGGACCAGTTTACGAACATGCTAGTGGAGATTAGCAACAACTCGTTCGCGGGGATGTTTGGCGACCCCGCGGTTGGCATAAACACGCAAGTCAACAACAACAAGGTACTGATTCAGACTTTGGATGACAAGATCAACGCAGTCGGGGAGATTTGCGCTACAGGATGTGCGGGTTCTGGGGACGCAGAAAGTGTAACTTCCTCCTCCGCAGCGCCCCCTACTGGTTTCACCTATTTCATGAACGAGATAAAGCGCTACAGGAACGAGCTTGACGTTCTGAGCAACAAAGTCCACGTCAATTCGGAACGGTTCAAAGATCTCGAGAGAATTGTCGAAGGGCAGAAGTCTGACAACGGAAGACACAACAAGATGCTGGTCGACTTCCAAAGAGGACTGCTTAACCTACAGGACAACGTGATGAGTTTGGCCGGAGTTGTGACCGGGCTAAGCGAGAAAACGACCAAAAACAATTGCGATATGCACGCAATGAATTCCACTTGCTGTCATTCGGACCGGAGTGGCATACCGAGGCAAGACTACGACGCAACTACTGCCGCCGGACAAGTTGACAGCCTTACGAAAAGGATGGATGCACTGACATCTCAGGTACTTCCCAGATTGAACCAAGGCCTGAAGAACAACCAACGGGTTTCGGATGGTCTTTCAACATTAAACGAGCGAGTATCAGCCTTAGAGAAAGTGTGCGGACGATTGGACGGGTTTTCGGAAAATATCCAAAGCGTGAAGGAGCGATTGGAAGGAAGCGTCTCGGGACTTAAGGACTCATGTGGAAGTCACGGGGCAGATCTGACAGAAATGCAGAGGGCAATACAGAGACTCCAGGCTCAGCTGTCTTCACTGGCCAAGCACGTGTCAAAGGACATCACTGCAAGGGAGCCAGGTAAGAATGCCTTTTGATTGGTTTATTGTCGAGGAAGTTGTCAATTTGGTGTTGCTGCATTTACGTTTTTTAGCAAGAAAACGCAAATAATATCAATAGTTACATTTTTATCTTGACATTTTTTTGGAAGATTAAAAAATGGCCTGAAAAGAAAATGTTGCTGCTTAATGGATTCTACGCACACAGATCTGTAATATTCCATTTAGGTGAACTATGTAACTTTCCCAGTTGATATTCTCGATGAAGACATTATTGCAAAGTTCCACTGTATGGATTCAAACAAATCTTCTTTTTGGAGACAAGAAGAGGTCGCCACTAGTTACAGGTCAGATCTTTGGAGAGGCAAGCCTGCTCACAGTAAGAATGCATGTTTTTCAAGATATTTTTGAGAAATAAAAACACCGGTTATGGAAAAAATGCAAAAAGGACACCAGAAATTATTAAAACATAATTTCCCTTCAAGGTTGAAATTTAGACACCTTAAATGTGTCAAAAAAAAAAGTAATATTTTAACTTTACAAAGGCATCAACACATTGTATCATGTATTATAATCTCTGTAAATTCGTTTCACAGTTGACTCTATTTAAAGTCTAACGAGGTACTAATGTAATTATAGGAGCATGAATATAATTTGTGACATTGTTGTTGAAAAATAACTTTGTGGAAAAATGGCTGACAATGAAATGTGATGAAACCAAAAGTCAGCCAGTTCACCCCCACTGCCCCGCCATACTCCTATCTTAGCTGTTTACATCATCCACCGAAATAACAGAGAAGACATATAGGAATTTCCGGCCCATTCCTGGTTTTGAGTCACATTTTTGTCCGATTTAGTCTTTGCACAGTGCCTTTCTTGTCCGGAGCCGTGGTCAGATTGTTTTTCTTGAAATCTACCCCGCGTTTCTGAGCCGGACTCTCCGTGGCGAGTAGCGCTCTGTCGAATGGTACAAAGAGATGAAAACAACCTGTGTGTACCAGCACAGACAGACTTTGGTAAGAGCAGACAGCCGAGACAAGACGCACATCTGAGGAATCAGAAATCACATACTGAATAAAACAGAGAGCAGTAAAGTGTCTTCCTCTGTAGTGAGGGGTGGTCTTTGTAGCTCGATGTTTTATTCTTCCGGACATAAGCCTCCTGTATATCAACATATTAACTATTAGAGGCGGGCAATATATTGAAGCTTGGCTAATATTCTGAATTAGAGACACAATTTGAATATAGTGTACATGATTTATAGTGAAAATGCAACAAAAAGAGCTGATTCAAAATTAATACAATTTTAGTCTTTCAAATAAATGCGAGGTGATATTTCTAAACTTTTGTGATTAAGTTTATGTTGATGTTTTGACGCATATCTGTTTGATTGACATATCGTCTGGCTATTGTCATCTTGGTACCCAAAAAATAATCGAGATATTCATTTTTGTCAATATATATAAAAGAAAATCATGTACTAAAATACTCTAAAAAGTGACTAACTATGTTGCACAGAAAAAAATCTTGTAACCAAATAAAGATTCTAGAAGTTTTGGGGTAGATGCTCTGTTAAACGTATTTTTTTTTTCTTTACTAAGCCCCCTTGTGGCCGGAGTTAGTATTTCTGTGTTACCTTGCAATGGTCATTGCTTCACAATTGTTATTTTGGATATATGCCGAATTTTAATATTGAGTGTCTATTTTCTATATTAAGAACTATGAAAAAGGCAGCATAATAAGCTATTTAAGAATGAAAAAAATAGAATAATTAAGATGGTAATTGTTCATTTTACAGTCAGATCATCACCAAAAATATTGCGGTGTACAAAACGGTTTAACATGTAAGATTAAGCAATACTCTTTTTATATTTTTTATGAGGTATGTAAATATGGAGTGGTTTGAACTTGGAAAGGCAAGATATTATTTTGGTGACAGCACTTTTAACCTATTCAAATTGGAATGACCTATTACACAAACGTACTATTATTTACTGTCATAGGTTGAATATACTAGCACACCGCCTGTTGAAAACGGTATGGGCAACAGTGACAGCTAAGTTCACAACAAAAACAAAAATACTGAGTCGGTAAATGTTAGAGGACAAAATGCCCCATTAGTGCACCGCAGTGACAGGCCGCCGGGAAATGTGGGAAAGCGGTGCTGCCTTATACTATATTTTAAATGAGTTATTCTGTGTCTGTTGAGATGCTTTTGCTATTGTTTTATTCAGGTTGAAGTGCGCTATTTGCATTGGAGCTAAGTAAACAAATGTCAGAAGCTATAACTTTAGAAAGGCAAATTAGGTCCTTAGACAATCTGGATCTAGGTTTTAGTGCAAACATATTAAAAAATTAACTTTTATAAGAACATCAATGTTACTTTGGTTTCAACGTTATCTTGACAGCAGTTTTCTGGTCTGATGACAGTTGTAATTGAGTTGTCAAAATGCCTCTGTTCTTTCTGTAGTCGTTCAAAGTCTAATATTATATAGGTTTAATGGTTGCTATTGGTGTTCAGCTTTGTCTCAGCTTTAGGGGATTGATGTGAATATTTGTAAATTGATTTTGATTCTAAATTTGGCTTGACACTCAATACAAATGTTTTATATCACAACGATAATTTTAAAAAAAAAACATGTATTTCACAGACAATAGACTATAATAGATGTTTCTTTAATGTTATTGTGTCAAAACTTTGGACAACGCTACAAGGAGATACCTATACTATACTATAATCAAACAAGGTGAAATCCCTCCCAAATAATACTCAAATATTCCAAAATATAACCAGAATGCCTCCATGTGACTTGAGTGAGTTGTGATTATTGTGTCTGTCTTGTCAAGGTTTCATTCCCAGTGGACCAAAGCTCCAGTGCTCAAGTCTGTGTCTGAGCTCTGAAAACCACAAAACCATTCACTGTCACAACCATGAAGCTTTTAACAAAAGGGTTAATAAACATATATATTATTTCCTAAATGGCAAGTTTAATAATACTTTGTTTCCCCTTGATGTAGGATCATGCCTGTCATAATGAATGTACACCAACACGTACCACAGTAATGTAGGGTTCAGTTTAGCTTGACCTTAAAAAGTATTAAAATTATGACTTGTGTTTGTCTCCATGTAAGATAAAATGTCAACTTACATCTATGCAGAGAGACAGCTAGGACTGAAAATAAGATGAATAATTTTGAATTTTCAGTTCACAGTGCACATTTAACGCACAACCAGGAGCATCAGGGGCATAAACACTGAGAGAAGATGGACTGACATATACAGTACATCCCTTGCAGACTCAAGGAGATATTTCTTTTTTTCATCTTCTACTGCTTGATTCTGTTAGGGGTCACGGGTGAGTGGAGCCTTTCCTGACTTTGGGCCTTAGGCAGGGTAAAGAGATATAGTTTTAAGATATAAAAGATATTGCATCTATTCCACTTTTGCTACAACTGAAGATCCTGCAGCCCTAATAGTACATGCTCACCTACATTGGCTATAAACCCATACTATGGCTTAGGCTAAGTTTCTAATGCAACGCTTTAAACGCAGAGACATTTCTCAGATATTCACAACGTTCCAAATGGCCTGTGAAAGTCTTCCCCTAAAGCAGCCGGATACTCATATCCTCACAACGTACAGAGCTGCCCCCGTAATCTTCATCCATACGAGTTTATTATGTCAGATTAACATCTGTACAAACACAAACCTCTTCCTGAAGATAATCCCCCAGAATGTATCGGGCCTGGTAGGTTTCCATGGTATCGGGGAGGGCAGAATCGGATACCTCGAATAGCCACGGGGTATTTCCCAATGTGGGCGGAGACGAGTTCAGTCCTGGGCCTCATGATCAGTGTCATTCAATCTGTCTGAACTGCAACAGGCTCAAGCCACAGCTGAAACTTCTGCACATCCACAGTTTAAGATTCAGCGTACAATTCCTCTTTCTTTACACCACAAACAGGAAGATGGAAGATGGATTAGGTATGGGCAAAATGTAGTCTGGAATATTGTTTGCAGATTTCTTGTTAAAGTAGCCAATAATTGTACTCAAGTAACGTTACTAAGAGGAAGTACAAAGTAGTGGTCCAAGAAATGACTTGAGAAGGCTTAAAGTAATTTATTTATGATTTATAAGGACAAAAATTGTGGTATTTTCAAATGAGCGGTGCTAGAAACATAAATGTTTAGATAATTGAATATACCGGTAGTCAACACCGACAATTATCGACTTACAACAAGAAGAGTAACCAAAACCTTTACTCAATTTAAAGTACTGTCACTTCAAACTAATATAATATTACTTATATAGGTGTAAAAGTAAACAGTCTGAAAACTACTCCAAAAAATAAAATGTAACTGAGTACTACTGAAGACATTATAGGATAGAATAAATAATAAATACCAACCGACAATAGTCAAAATGAAATATTATATAGCCAAATTCCCAAAGAGATAGTTTTGTATACATTTTGTATTATTCACAAAACATCATATACATTTTCAGTTATAATAATGCAGGAACAGTTCCAGTAGCTTTATTGACTATAGATTATTATACTTTTCTTACACAAGACATGTTTACTATGATATATTTGAAATACTTCTTTTATGTTTTGTTGTGGTGAACCTGTTGCACCACTGAAAGAGTAACAGCAGTAACGACATTGAAAGAGTAACAGCAGTAACGACATTGAAAGAGTAACAGCAGTAACGACATTGAAAGAGTAACAGCAGTAACGACATTGAAAGAGTAACATCAGTAACAACATTGAAAGAGTAACAGCAGTAACGACATTGAAAGAGTAACAGCAGTAACGACATTGAAAGAGTAACAGCAGTAACGACATTGAAAGAGTAACAGCAGTAACGACTTTGAAAGAGTAACATCAGTAACAACATTGAAAGAGTAACAGCAGTAACGACATTGAAAGAGTAACAGCAGTAACGACATTGAAAGAGTAACAGCAGTAACGACATTGAAAGAGTAACATCAGTAACAACATTGAAAGAGTAACAGCAGTAACGACATTGAAAGAGTAACAGCAGTAACGACATTGAAAGAGTAACAGCAGTAACGACATTGAAAGAGTAACATCAGTAACAACATTGAAAGAGTAACAGCAGTAACGACATTGAAAGAGTAACAGCAGTAACGACATTGAAAGAGTAACAGCAGTAACGACATTGAAAGAGTAACAGCAGTAACGACATTGAAAGAGTAACATCAGTAACAACATTGAAAGAGTAACAGCAGTAACGACATTGAAAGAGTAACAGCAGTAACGACATTGAAAGAGTAACAGCAGTAACGACTTTGAAAGAGTAACATCAGTAACAACATTTAAAGAGTAACATCAGTAACAACATTTAAAGAGTAACATCAGTAACAACATTGAAAGAGTAACAGCAGTAACAACCTTGAAAGAGTAACATCAGTAACAACATTTAAAGAGTAACATCAGTAACAACATTGAAAGAGTAACAGTAGTAACAACATTGAAAGAGTAACATCAGTAACAACATTTAAAGAGTAACATCAGTAACAACATGCAATAGTTGTAATGGTTGCGATAAAAACATTTGTTGGTAGTATTATACGCAGTTATATACAGTATATATAGTGCTTGTGTAGAAATATTTGAAATGGCCTTTACTTGGATACAGGCCTGTTTGTTTACATCCGAGTGTGTGGCCTTGTGGAACCACTTTGGTGATTTATTTTCCCTGTTTAATGCCTCATTGCTGCAGCCTATAACCTGCACCCCAATCTTTCCTACTCCCTTTATGATCATGTTGAGTTGTGAGCTCCACTTTTTCTCGCACCGTTACATGGCTTTTTCACTCCGCGACCGCAAAAACCTCGAACCTTGAAACCACCGTGCACTGCCTGTACCTCGGGCCCCCCCCTCCCCTGCCGTCCCTCCTATACTTTTGCGCACATACCGACCTCCAGAGATTCCCATTGGGTGACCTCAGCCTAAAGACTTTGGTCTGGTCTTCATTAAGTCCCTGAGTCACTGCTGGAGAGGCCCCGGAGCGCTCCAGTCCACACCCCGATCCAGATGTAAGCTCTGCCCCAGATGTGATGTCATGGCTGGGGCCCCCGACGCCGGTCACCTCCCTGTTCCCCGCTCAGAGCCGGGCCGCGGACCAACGCACTGGGGTGATAGAGACGGGGAGACCGCAGAAAATACAGAACACAAAGGCATTTTTAAATTCGTTGCCAGATACTGTGGGTCTGCTATTGCAAAATGTTGATATTCGATCCCGTTACCTTACATGGAACAATGCGATGGAGTCCTGGCACCAGTTAGAACACTCCAGAGTGAGGGCAGCGGCTCACAGGCTTTTACTGCTAAAGACCGGACTGGAGGTGGGAGATATGTGCAACGATTGATTGTATCGCAATTGTTGTTTTGAAGATTTGCAAACTTAGAATATCAGGTGTATCGTCTGTAATTAAAACTATTAAAATAACTCAAAAAGAGACAGAAAAGTCTAGTTTAATCATTCAAACAAGTATATTGTGATATTTCTGCCATTTTGTGGTTATTTTATGGCCCATTCACATTTTTTTGTAGGGATGTACCAATACCAGTATCGATGTCTGAGCCGATACTGGGAAATGTAACGGATCGAGTATCAATGAACAATCTTCTGAGACTGATCTGATACTCCAATTAGTCTTTTTGAGAACACAAACATATTTTTACCAACTTTCACCCAGTAAATTGTAATATGTGATACCTCTTTTTATTATTGTTATTTATATTTTATTACAAAGTCCAAGGCAAATGTAAGTGTGCATAATCTTATGCCATTTTATATTGTAGGATCTTGTGGTATAAGATCTTGGCTGTAGTTTAATATATTTAAGGTTAAAGTACACTTTATTGTCCCTGTTTGTAAATTCGTCCTCTGCATTTGACCCATTCTCCTCTGGAGCAGTGCAACCTTCTCGCTGTGAGGGGAGAATGCTAACCACTCTGCCACTGTGGTAAACGTGTGATATGGAGCAAGGATAAATGGTCCCACATAGACACACATTCAGACACCAGTGTGCACAGACCCTGGGGGTGAGGCGGGTTAAGTGTCATGCCCAAGGACACAACGGCAGTTTTCACCTGAGGCAGCTGCAATCGCACTGCCAACCTGTGAGTCAGAGGGTCTGACCGCTCTAAGAATGTTCAAGAATGTTGGATGCAGGACAACAACTCTGACAAATAATGTAAGAGAAAAAGCCAGTTACCCCAGAGCAGCGCCAGGACCCCAAAGCAGCAATTATGGTCAGGGGCACTTACTTAAAGCTCACTGTACATGTGGTGCAGGATAATACACGGAACATCTGGAAGAAGAAACCTACTCTGATATCTGACATTTTAAAAGGACAATAGAATGGGAAGAGAGGAAAAAGGAAGTTTCGCACAGCGTTAGAAGGGAATTTCCTAATTTATCACACACTTCTGGTAAAAAGAAAATCCCATATAACTCACTGTATCTGTTGTTAACAAACCCAGTCCTCTCTGACAGCTCATTAGTCATGGGACAGTGAAATTATGAAAATGAGTGGCTGAGGAAGAACTACTACAACATATTGCCATCAGTTGCCTTGGTGTTGCAGACATACCACATTTATTTAATGACATCAACACTGAGAAATATGAGCAAACAAGTTGTCATCTGTTGAGCTCCTCATAGACCTCACCCAATTCCACTAAACAGCTTTGTGTTTGTTACTCACCAGTGACACAAATCAAGAATAGTTTGGTCTTTTCCATGAACTTAAGCTGTTTTTTTGTCTTTGTGATGAAAGTTACATAGTTAAATTGCAACTAATACACCTCTTCTTTCCATAGCTCCATAGATGCAACGTTAAAACTATTTATTTATGAATACATTGAGAGTTGTTAAAATAAAACGTGGATCATCATCATATTCTCTGATTCATCCCTCGTGTAGTTTTGAGGCAATCCCACAAGATCTTTGCCAGAAAGAACAAGGAAAATCTTTGAAAAATGTAAACTCTATAAACCTCCCTGCGCGGGTTGCTCTGAACAATTTTGTTTTGCTATCCTCCAGACGGTCATATGTAAACCCTGAAGGATGCGCTGAACAAAAGACGTTTTGTAATAGCGTCAGTGACACAAGACCGTCTTTGCCCTCGCTCGACGCGCCCGCCGAGTTAAATGGAAGAGTGTGACTTGGTTTTCTGCAGCGTTGTTGGCACCGTTTTACCCACAGCAGCTGCAGAGGACCGGGGTTTTGGCCTTTGAGCTTGTTTAGTATTTGTCTTGTGCCAGCGGGGAGTTGTGCGGCGTTCTTCTGTTGTGAGAGTCGCATCGTTTAAAAGTCTAAGAGCGATGAAACAAAGTCGAGGGGAAATTGGGGGAGATGGTTAAACAGCGCCTTCAAAAGCATAAATCGGTGTTAGCGATACAGAATGGTGTTTAATTATTCAGTGGGTGGCTAATTGTATAGTTTCTCCTTCTCTGCGGTTATTGCTTTTGGGGAAATCATTCTCCCATTTGATCAATAGTGGAGTTTTATGGCTCTTCATTGTGGCTTTTGGCAGAATCGCTTCCCATTGACTTTATTAGAGGTTTAAGTTTTATAAGGTTGTGCTGTAAAACTATTTGGTAAACAGATTTGAAGACAAACATTTTACACACACATGCTCGTTTTCTTCAACCTTTAGTTGTTTAGTCCATTAATCGGTCGATGATGTAGTGAATGATCTTTTTTTATGTGAATTGTACTTCTAATCTGCCTTTTTACAGACAAATACATTGTTTCCAATAATTCAATAATGCCTTTTCATATGGATACAAATATAAGATAAGATAAGACAAGATATTCCTTTATTGTACCAACATGGGGAAATTTCATTGTTGCAACGCAGGTAGATACGGAGGAAAAGAACAGATAACTTATAGGAAGTTTAAAAAACACTCTTAAAGGCGCAATGGACGATTTTTCGGCGATTTGAGAACGCAGGTGGAAGTGCGCATTCCACTCCCCCGTGTGGACTGATACAACACACACATGCGTTTGTTTATTAGCGCAACGGATCGCATCACATCGCTCGTCTCCCGTAGATTTCTGTCCACTTCTGCGTCAGCTCGAACTGTCTTTCTCCGTCTTCATTTTGCCCCGTACACTGAGGGAACTATATTATGATAGATCCATGCGCTTAGGCACGCGGAAACGTGGGGACGAGCCTGACGCGGCTGCAGGTGAGCGGTAGGTGCGTTTTATGATTGATACGTGGCAGGACAAATGATTTATCCACGCCACGAGGAAATATGATACAAAATTTGCTGGAAAAAATCATCCATTCCACCTTTAATAGAAGAACTCTTATAAACAAAACTCTTACAAACAAAACCTCTCATTTCTTAATAAGCATATGTTAATATGTATAATTAATAAGTATATATTAATATGTATAATTAATAAGTATATATTAATAAGTAAATATGTTGAATTCTCTGTTTATTCTTTTTTTTTTTTTTTTTGGCATAATTCTTGCTCAAAATCACCTTGCTTAAGCTAGTGCGAAAAGTAGTTAAATTATAAACCCATAAACCCATTATAAACACATTTTTAGTCAAATCTTGAACATACATTTTAGTAGTCCAACTTGTCATAGACAGTTTAAGACACTATGTGAAAGACAAACATGAATAATACTTATATAATTTTAATGATTTTAGTTGTGCAGGATAAATCTTGATGGACTTTTTCTACAAACCCTCACATTGTTGTGCCCTAAGGCAAGGGATTTTTAATAATGCCTGTAAAATCATCGGCCTCGCCTGGAGCGTCGCATGCTTGCCTACTTCCCGTTCATATCCTCGTAGAACCAACGCAATTAATCCCCGTTCGAGCTTATTTCAAAATAGCCGGAGTGCACTTTTTCAGGCACGTACTAAAGTGTATTAGTCAACTCTTCCTCCCACTTACAATGATTTACCGTGTATGACTTTGCTGCTTCTTTCTTTGTGTTGTTATTCTAGCTCGAACGTCTCCCCGCTGTACGACTTTCCCCTTTTCTCCCGAGTGAACTATAAAAAGAGCTATGGACAAAATAGGTACTTTGATTTCACGGATCACTGCGCTGCAATTGATCACGCTAGCTCTGTATCTGTGTAGCATCTGGGGAGATTAACCGGCAGCTCTGAAACAACCAAACATGAAAGGTGTTTTGAAGTCGAAGGGCGGGCGCGAGCTGAAAGAGTATCGGACAGAGAGAAAGCCACACACGCTGAATATATTCGTGGGCAGAAGTTTGAATTAAACTCGTCTTTCCATGAGAGAAAAGAAAACGGAGCTGTTCCGTAGGGCGTCCATACTCGAACCGCCCATCAATAATCGCAGAACAGGAAAACGGGGCGGAGGGAGGACAGAGTGGTGGGAATGAAAAATGCATGTCACGAATCGGGTCGTTTTTTTTTACATTTGGTGTGCGTGTAGCCGCCGCACCTCTCCCCGTACCCCTTTGACACCATTTTTCCATCGCACGGTCAGCCTGTCGGCTGCAATACGCCCTGATGCGCTTCAGCGGCCAACGCGGCGAGATCAAGAAGGACCCGCGCCCCGTTCCAGCGCGGGTCTGAGAAACAATCGCGCAGTAGGCTGTGGCGGGATTAAAATGGATTCAATCAAAGAGCGTCCTTCTTATATTTCAATTATGTCATCTCCTTTATATTCATAGGTTTCAGCTTCTTGTTTGAGGGCTTTTTCCCATTCGTAGATGTATTATTTTGTTGTTCAGTTGTTACTCGCTATGGTAACATTTGTCATTTTTAATAATCCTCAAAACATTGATATAACCACGTGCTGTCACATAATAGCTCTTATGTAGTCACGTTTAGATGTGTTTGTGTGATGAGTGTGGATGTAAAAAAGTATAGCCAGATACTATATAATTAAAGTATTGAAACTAGGTACTCATTTAAGCAAGTATTGATACTAAATAAATTACATAAATTGGACAAAATGTGATCTTTATTGAGTAGTTTTAGAATGGTTGTGATTTTTAGCTGAAATAGGCCGCATGGTAGTAAAAAAATACTATCGTTTTTAGTTTTTTTCTTTATTACATGACATTTTGCCCAACAAAAATGGGTTTATTGAGTTTTTAAGACTACTTCTTAACTATTAAAATCAAGAGCAGTCATTGGTTTGTCTGCAAGTTAAGATTATAACTTTCATAATAATGATTTTGGGCCAAATAATGAGCAACTCCATCAGCAAGACATGTGAATTAAAGATTATTACACTTTTATTTAGGGCTGAAACAAGTTATTTGTTACTACGGTAATCAATTTGTGAAATAATTGTCAACTAGTAATGGAATAATTATTATATCTAGACTTTACACAGACTACAAAACATGCCATGTGCTGAGAGCGGAGGTTTTATGACACAGAAGAAGCAGAATTAGGCAAAAATGACACCGGAAGCATGTTAATTTTGTATTTTTGTTGCAATAACGATTCTGTTTGTAGCTATACTCCAGTAGGATGACCCCAAGCTTCATTACTTAAGCTTAATTTGAGTTAAATGTTATGGATTAATAAAACACTTGTTAGATGCAGCGCTTCTTTTATTAAAACATTCATTAAGCCAAACACAGACACTACACCAGCCGTTCTCACTTCTCGGCCGGCTCGTTTGGAATCACTGTATGAAATCAATTAGACCGAACAGAAACTATTGCAATACTCCATGCAGTCATTGCATAATCCTCCATCTTTGTAACATTTATAAGCGCCTTCGCCGACGCTCTGCTCTCGCCCCATCGCCCCCTTTGCGCTTCTCGTCTGCGCGCTTGTTTTCTCTCTGCCCTTTGCGGTTTCTCCCTTCCGAGTGACAGACTAGAGGCTCATGGGAAATATGCACTCCGTCAGCTGGCATCCTAGAGGAGACATTGGAGCGGAAATGAACGAGAGGCTTTCTGATTATCTCACTACAACGCCGTGATCGCTGGCTTTAATTTGCTTTTTTATTATGCTGCTCGCGGCTCAGAGGTAGCTCGTGGGATCACTGGCAGTAAAAGGAACGACGTGCCGGTTCATAATTTGTGTTTGATAAGTACAGATTGGTTTATTGCTTTCGTAATCGTGCGCGGTGGGGTGCAATTCACAAATTCTTTGCAGTTGTTTGAGGCCCACTTCACGTTGGATTGAATTAGAGTTTAATACCGTTAGCATTTCAGATATACCGTGTACTTTGGGTCTGTCACTGGAGAGGCTCTTATGTTGGTTATCAGCTTGTTTTATTTATGCCACAGGATGAATTGTTATAGCTGCTGCTCACGGGAAGCATCAAGTTAAACTAATAGTGACATATGCCAGGCAATGTTTGCAGCTAAGTTTTTGTTTTGTAGAGCGGGATCAACAATAATCATTCTCTCTTCATACATTTTTTAAGTATTTTGTTTTATTGTAATGGCTCGACTTGTTTGTCTGTGGTCCCAGTGTGAGTGTTTGTAAATGCAGCACCAAGTTGTAGAAGGCTATAAAAGGTTGCTTGAATAAATATCTAAATTATGTATCAATAATACAAAATGTGAACCATAATAACATGCAATTTAATCCTGAGCACAGGGTTTTGTTTACTGTCGATCAACATAATACCTGGCACATTATTATGCGGTATAAATAATGAATTTAACATTATGCACTATTGATACGATGGTTTTAAGTCGTTTTAAAGGAGTTGTTGTAGAAGTTAAAGGAGTTGTTGTAGGAGTTAAAGGAGTTGTTGTAGAAGTTAAAGGAGTTGTTGTAGTAGTTAAAGGAGTTGTTGTAGGAGTTAAAGGAGTTGTTGTAGGAGTTAAAGGAGTTGTTGTAGAAGTTAAAGGAGTTGTTGTAGAAGTTAAAGGAGTTGTTGTAGTAGTTAAAGGAGTTGTTGTAGTAGTTAAAGGAGTTGTTGTAGAAGTTAAAGGAGTTGTTGTAGGAGTTAAAGGAGTTGTTGTAGGAGTTAAAGGAGTTGTTGTAGAAGTTAAAGGAGTTGTTGTAGGAGTTAAAGGAGTTGTTGTAGAAGTTAAAGGAGTTGTTGTAGGAGTTAAAGGAGTTGTTGTAGTAGTTAAAGGAGTTGTTGTAGGAGTTAAAGGAGTTGTTGTAGGAGTTAAAGGAGTTGTTGTAGAAGTTAAAGGAGTTGTTGTAGGAGTTAAAGGAGTTGTTGTAGGAGTTAAAGGAGTTGTTGTAGAAGTTAAAGGAGTTGTTGTAGTAGTTAAAGGAGTTGTTGTAGGAGTTAAAGGAGTTGTTGTAGTAGTTAAAGGAGTTGTTGTAGTAGTTAAAGGAGTTGTTGTAGGAATTAAAGGAATTGTTGTAGGAGTTAAAGGAGTTGTTGTAGGAGTTAAAGTAGTTATTGTTGTAGGAGTTAAAGGAGTTGTTGTAGGAGTTAAAGGAGTTGTTGTAGGAGTTAAAGGAGTTGTTGTAGGAGTTAAAGGAGTTGTTGTAGGAGTTAAAGGAGTTGTTGTAGGAGTTAAAGGAGTTGTTGTAGGAGTTAAAGGAGTTGTTGTAGGAGTTAAAGGAGTTGTTGTAGAAGTTAAAGGAGTTGTTGTAGGAGTTAAAGGAGTTGTTGTAGAAGTTAAAGGAGTTGTTGTAGGAGTTAAAGGAGTTGTTGTAGTAGTTAAAGGAGTTGTTGTAGGAGTTAAAGGAGTTGTTGTAGGAGTTAAAGGAGTTGTTGTAGAAGTTAAAGGAGTTGTTGTAGGAGTTAAAGGAGTTGTTGTAGTAGTTAAAGGAGTTGTTGTAGGAGTTAAAGGAGTTGTTGTAGGAGTTAAAGGAGTTGTTGTAGAAGTTAAAGGAGTTGTGAGATAGTTTCAAGAAATCCTTTTAAAAATAATGACAGTTTATTTGATCATTTTTGTATTCAATATTTTAGTCAATTGCGATCAAACGTATTATTCTGAAAGTTTCACTCTCGAAGGTTTTGGCATCTGAAAAAAAAAAAACATATTTCCATTTTCATACAAAAGGTTGTGGTTTGTTCACATGGTTGTTTTGGGTCCTGGGTAAAGTAAAAAGTAGTGGGACAATTAACCACTCAAAAGGTATTTGGAGAAACTGAGTACTGTGGATGTAAAATGCATTAGAATAGACATAAATTAGACATAAAGAATAGACATAAATTGCAAAAATAAATTATATCTGAAGGCAAGGCATAAGAAAGAAGTGCAAATCTTCAAATAATTGACTAATCATGACAAGTCGACTATAAAAGAAAAAAATTGTAATTGTATTTTGGACGATACTGACTCTAAAACACATTAGACACCTTTGACAATTGTTCTGGTTCACGTGTCTTAGTTTCTCTCTTTTTGTTGGATATTTACTGATTTTGATTTGTGTCTTGTTTTTATTCCAAAAATAGATTTTTTTTTTATTACAAAGACAGAGACTTTTATACCTTTATCCGGTTAACAATATTGTGTTTAAAGTCTCAAAATACAATAGAAATAAGCGCGTGACTAGTCGCAGACAACTTCACCACTAGAATAATCGAGTTGCAGCTCTTGCCGTCAACATAAAGCTTGTGTCACTATAAAACTACTCTTATAAAACAAACTGTTACTTCAAACTAAACATGACTCAAGTAGAAGTAAAATAATGGCGTCTGAAGAGCACAAGTTACTCAAGAGTAAACGAGTGCTGCCCTCGATATCGTCGCCTTCTATAGATCCTGTATTTACAAGTGTTTTTATATAGTTTGTGTAAGACTAGACATTTGAATTGGTGATGAATGTGGTTATTAAGAAATCGAATGTCCGTCCCACATAACATACCCTTTTCGCTCGTGTAACTACAACGCCAGCAGCATTAAGTGAACATTTCCTTTATTTCATTGCCTGCCTCGGTGCATTACAGCAACACTGCAACATGCGCCTCGCCTGCTCTTGTCTGAATGTTCCCACTGGCTTTTAAAAATAGCAACGCAAAACCAATTCAGGGGACACCAATATTGGATATGACGTGTTAAATTTGACAGGTGACACAGGGACACCTCGTGCTGACACCTGGAACGAAATAAGAAAAAAAGCTGACAGGTAATTATTATTTTGGTGTTTTTTCCTCTGGACATAGAAGTCACAGCGTCTCACAGCACATGTCCGGCTGCCTCAGGGCGTCGCTGGGTAACGGTCAGTTGTTCTGGTTTCAAATACAAATGTGCAGTGAATGTTATTGTGCTGCGGAAGGGGAAAGCTTAGAGGTGTGCTCCAAGTGAAGGGAACATTTGAACAAAGAGTTGATGAGAATTCACAGCGAGGCAGAATGTGTCCGAGCACTTTTTGACAGCGTTTTATGGAGGTTTCTTAAGCTGTGGACAACGAGTGCAATGACAAGACTAAATACAGACTAAAACAAATCAAATCAGGCAAAAAACTGTACCGAAACATAGCTGAGTGTAATCATATTTGTTCATCTTTCAGTAGTGTGGATGTGGGAGATATATGTGGGATAATTGATAATATTGCAATTTCTGTTGTCTATGGTTGAAAATATTGAAAAATATCTCAAAAACAATTAGTTTAATCCCCAAAACAAGAGTATAAAGTGGTATTTCTGCACTTTTGTGGTTTTGTGCAACACTTTTCTCCAAATATCGTAAATACCAAAAATCTAGTTTCTCTGATTTGAGTTTTTATAGTGCCGTTCACTTTAGCACTTTAGTTTCATACTTGGGGTTCTCCGTGCTGTTTCCATGGATGTATCGGCTGTTTCAAAGCAGAACGGAGGAGAGAGCGGCGTATTTTGAACATACAAGTTTGTGTGAAAGAGCTCAGAGGACCTGCAGTATGAAACATAATGAAGTCCAGCGATGGCGAAGACACGGAGGCTACAAGGCACAAAATGCTAATGCTGCAAAAAAGAGTCACTGCCCAAAACACCGTGTTCTTTCACAAAACAAAACTCTTCCCAGTCACACTCATGAGTTGAAAACACACCGCAGATTCAAAAGTTTATAATTAAATATGTAAATCCAACAGATCATCGAGGCATTAAGGTAATAATCAAAGCTTTTTTGTTACCAAATTAGTCGATTTACTCAATTAACCGTTGCAGCCCTACTTCGAACTGAATCCAACAATTACAATGTTGGTCGGAAAAACATGGCAATTCGATATTTAGTCAAAATGGTTCGGCCCTAGTTCAAAATGACAGTTCAGAAAACAAGTTTCTTAAGGAATACAATTGTTTTCTTCTGACATAGATTAGAAACTGAAATTTAAATGTGTTTTGTGTTTCTGTATCGTTCCCTTAAGTGTTGCCATGATGATGTTTAAACTCGATTGTGACACTAAGGAATAAGCTCGATACTTGATACTGGTTTCAATACCAAAAGGATAAGATAATATGAAATACAGTTGGACTCAATGTTGAACACAAAATGCAGCACTTTCTTTATGTCACCGTGTGGTCTTATACTAGTTCTGATAAAGCTCAAGCTCATACTGAAGCTGTCCGGGAAAAGGTCTCATTTAGTCATTTATATAATATTTTTGTATGTATAGTTTTAGCTTAAGATCAGATTTTTGTCTCATCTCTCATGAATCACATCTTTTGGATTAATTAAAGATTGACTTGGCAGGAGTGAACATTCTAAGATTAAACATTCCCGTTCTTGTTTCTTTTCCAGGCATGACGTTAAGACCGGAGCGCCCGTCCTCTTCTCCCGACTCGAATCGGGGCGTCAAACAAATCCACATCCCGCTCATCCTCCCCCCGACCAACCCCAGGCAGCCGGGACGTCCCACCACCACAGTCCACAAGCCTAACGCCAGCCCCAGCCAGCCCTCCAGCCCCCAGCAGCAGCTCCCGGTCCAGCCCGCGGCCCCGGTGCGTCCCGTGGTGGAGACCGGCGAGGCGGGACCCCCGGGGTACATGCGCAGGGTCACAGTGAGGAGAGGGTCCGAGGACTCGAGCCGCAGCAGCAACCCGCCGGTCACTGGGTTTGCTGGAGCTCCAGGTGAGGACGAAATCATCTGAAATACTAACTTTAATAGATCTTTCTTTGTCCAGTAGTTCATCAGGCTTCATGAAATACATTTGATGACTGTGTATGAACTAGGGTTGAAAAATATACAAACTAGAAGTGGGCAATATATAGATATTTTAATAATATTGGGATTTTTTTAAGACACACAAAAAAATGTGAATATTGAGTTCAACATTTATAGTAAAAGTAGTAGTAGTAATAGTTATATATCTGTACTTTGGTGATTCATTTTGCAGATATGACACTAAAGGCATGTCATTACTGTTGGATTGACATCATTCTCCAAAACAAAATTGAGAATATATATTATTTTTTGTCAATATCATCCACCCATGATACAAAAGTACTGATATTGCAATATTAGCTAACGCAGTCAATATCAATATCAAGCAAAATCCCCAAGCTCCATCATTTGACATCTGACACAAATGTCTTGTCTTTATTTTGAGAGTTGATGATTGTGTCCAAAAGTATATCAGATCTTGCAATAATATAGATATCGCAGTATGATACATATTGCACACATATTGCACACAGCCATATTGCAAATAATGTTTTATGTCATGCAGGGGGAAATTTTGCTTGCAAATGGAATTCACAATTTTAGTCATTACAAATTGTTGTTTTATTGTTTATTTTATTGTATTTATTTATCTATGTTTCAAACTTAGATCACATCCTCTGCAAAGAACAAACCATGCTATGAAATGCACAAAAAGGACAGTAAATAATTATTCATGAATGATACACATGATTATAGCATCATTAAAAACAGCTCAAGACGGTTCATTTTATAATATTGGAGCTTGTATTTAACAGCACCTTCATATCACCATTTAACTGTTATCTAACGTCGCTGATTTGATCATTCTCATTGCTTCAAAACTCTTATTCCCTCCTCAAATTGTGTATTTCATGTCTCACAATACTTTTCAGCCTCGACTTTATTAAACTAAATCCACTCCAGGCCTGAACACACATGAGCAGTTCATTAGTGACGCATGCTCGACTTTTACTCATCAAACCACTGCACTTTATTACCCAAAACATCTGCCGGTTACAGTAAATCCGACTTATAACAGTAAATCCGACTTATAATGAACTGGAAAGGATTTAGACACGTTAAAAAAAACACAACAAAGGGGTATACAGTGCTTTGCGTCACCGCAGCGACTGTCGAGAGCGAACCCACGTCACTCCCGAGAATGTCATGTAAAGTGCCATCGATTCTCCGCCGGGCCTTTTCATTGTGAGTCTGTTTGTGAAGCGTTTCCCCGCACCTGCCTTCAGCCTCTTCACGAGCGCCCACATCGACCGCAAACGGTTCCCCGAGACCCGTCGATACCAGATCTCATTGTTCTCAAACCGAGCCACTCAAAGCCACAATTACCCGTCGTGAGAAGTTTTCCAGCGTTCAAAGTTCAAGCCGCGCCGCAGACTGCGATAGAAACAGATTTTTGTTTTTTGCGACGTGAATGTTGTAGAAGAGTGTGTCCGCCACGCGCAGTACGACATGAACTATCTGCGTATTAGAGGGATTAGCGATGTACGGAACACACGGAAAACAAAGAGGTCAGATCTGTGGAGAGGCGAGCCCACTCACGGTGAGAAAGCAGGTTTTTCAAGGTGATTTTGAGCAATAGAAACAGCTGTAATTGAACAAATGCAAGATAAGTGAAATGTCATGCTGTGGAACATTACAGGGTAAGTAATAACATCGTCATGGAGACAAGCAGGTACCAGACCGTCCAAAATGACATTGTTTTGTTTTATTTGGGCATTAAAGTTTCAAAATAGTCGCAATTGCCAGATAGAGCTCTTTGTGTTTTTGTTGACTGCACTACACGTTTCACATGTTCATTCAACATCTCATCTACTTTTTAACACAATCGTAGCAGCATTTAGATCAGTATTTTAAACTGGACAATCTGTTTAAATGCGTGGACCAATCAGAGCAGGTGATTTTTGTGCGTTTGTGGGAACAGGGTGGAGGTGGAACATCTGTTGTACTCACATGATTTTAAATGAACAAGGAACAGTTACACGACTAGAATTGAACTAAATTACAATTATAAGGTTCAAAAATGTACAAAAAAGTGCAATTAACCAAAAAAATCGACTCTACTACTGCATCGTGAGTATTTGCACTCAGTTACTTTCCACCACTGCCATTCGGACCTGGTCAAATGCACTAAAATCCTCATCTTTAGTGATTCTCTGCTTCTTTTGCAACAACATTGAAGACAAAATGTTTACTTGCCGTCCCGCTAGCGTAGCCCACCCACAAACACATGCTACGCTGAATATTTGACCCTATCCGGATCAGTATTAATACCCGCGTGTGTTATTTCTTTCAGGTTATCCCCCTCCTCAGCCCGCCGCCCTCAGACCTCAGCCCGCCGGCGGACGCCAAGGTGCTCTTCATTATTAGACAGACTGGCTCGCGTGTTCTGGGGCAGCCGTTTTGACGCCATCAGCGGTGAAAGTGCAAACGCTGTAAATAATTTGCAGCCGGGGCGAGCGTGTGCGGGAGGAGGAACTGGATGTGTTCGCTCGAGCTCGCGTGGGGGCGGACCGCGGGAGCCGGCGCCACTTACAAGAAAGTTTTTGGCTCAGCTCGCCGTGTAACTTTTGATGGCGATTTGGAAATGCCATTAGAACAAGTAGGAAATAGTACGCGGAGGGGGGCAGGAATGTGCGAGCTTCTTCAAGTTCAAAGAGTTTATTTAAAGACAACACTGATGGTTGGTTTGTGTGCACTTTGCAGTTCCCGTGGCGGCGGAGCAGCCTTGGAACCAGATGTATCAGGCAAACGCACCAGGTAAAGTCAAATAAAGACAAACAGGGCTCCAATTTATGGTTATTTTAGTTTTTTGGGTTTTCTCTGTACGTTGTATAAATCTGTTGTAAATTGTGTCTTCAAAAATACATCATCGAACAAATTAAAGTGACTGAAGGCTTCAACACGGAGGATATTCATAAATACTGGTCAAAAAAGTGTTTTGTGGATGTATTTTTTATAACATTTTGGTTTAATTATGTCATTGTCTTTGTTCTAAACGTTCAGCATGTGTTTTAGAGTCTGTTTTGTCCAAATGACGATTGAGATGAACAAAATGTGAGCTTGATTATTTGTGTACATCGAGTGTTTGCATGGGTGGAAAGTAACTGAAGGTAATCGAGTAAATTTTTTGAGTAATTGTACTTTTTTGAGTAGATTTAAACCTGTACAAGTACTTTTAATTGAGTAAAATTTTAGCTTGTCATTGTAATTCTATTTAAAAGTTGCTGTACTGTATTTGCGTCTTTCCACACATCAGTTTAAACAATTACATTTTTCACACTTTCCACCACTAATCTAATCTAATCTAATCGCTGACCAGTCTCTCAAAAACATACAGTTTATAGTTTTATTTTTCATTTAATTTAGTCACTTTTTTCACATCTTATCCATAAACACAGCTCATCCTGACAGATAATCACGCAATCTTTTTATATCAACATTTCCTCAGGTGAAAACACTAAAAAACATGGAATCTGTTGTAAATAATTGAATAAACTCACAGTCACTCATCCTCATCAAACATATTTAACAAATTATACTTCTCACATTATTCCCCTTCATCTCACTCAGAAAAGACAGTTGTGGAACATAAACTATAAATATAAATGTGACCGTTACAGAACCTGTCGTGTTCACAGCCTCCGTGGACTCCGCCCTCTTCTCGGAGCCCTTCTCCTTCTCGGCTGGACTCACTCAGGCGCCTTTCTCTGGAGACTTTGGTCTGATCCGGTTCAACAGGATCCTGGTGAACGACGGGAGGCACTACAGTCCACACACAGGTACTACAGTCCACACGCGGGTACTACAGTCCACACGCGGGCACTACAGTCCACACGCGGGCACTACAGTCCACACGCGGGCACTACAGTCCACACGCGGGCACTACAGTCCACACGCGGGCACTACAGTCCACACGCGGGCACTACAGTCCACACGCGGGCAAGTCCACACGCGGGTACTACAGTCCACACGCGGGTGCGGGCACTACAGTCCACACGCGGGTGCGGACACTACAGTCCACACGCGGGTGCGGGCACTACAGTCCACACACGGGTGCGGGCACTACAGTCCACACGCGGGTGCGGGCACTACAGTCCACACACGTGGGCAGCGGACACTACAGTCCACACACGTGGGCAGCGGACACTACAGTCCACACACGTGGGCAGCGGACACTACAGTCCACACACGCGGGCAGCGGGCACTACAGTCCACACACGCGGGCAGCGGGCACTGCAGTCCACACACGTGGGCAGCGGACACTACAGTCCACACACGTGGGCAGCGGACACTACAGTCCACACACGTGGGCAGCGGACACTACAGTCCACACACGTGGGCAGCGGACACTACAGTCCACACACGTGGGCAGCGGGCACTACAGTCTACACACGTGGGCAGCGGACACTACAGTCCACACACGTGGGCAGCGGGCACTACAGTCCACACACGTGGGCACTACAGTCTACACACGCGGGCACTACAGTCTACACACGCGGGCACTACAGTCTACACACGCGGGCAGCGGGCACTACAGTCTACACACGCGGGTAGCGGGCACTACAGTCTACACACGCGGGCACTACAGTCCACACACGCGGGCACTACAGTCCACACACGTGGGCAGCGGTCGCACTACAGTCTACACACGCGGGCAGCGGGCACTACAGTCCACACACGCGGGCACTACAGTCCACACACGCGGGCAGCGGTCGCACTACAGTCTACACACGCGGGCAGCGGGCACTACAGTCCACACACGCGGGCACTACAGTCCACACACGTGGGCAGCGGTCGCACTACAGTCTACACACGCGGGCAGCGGGCACTACAGTCCACACACGCGGGCACTACAGTCCACACAAAGGCCTGGTTTTCATGGAGACTAGCTACATAGTGCACCTTTAATGTGTGAACAAAGGAATGTGTTTATGATGAAAAGTTTATGGCTTCAATTTATTGTGAGAAAAAAAAGTCATATTTAAACATTTGACTGATTCTTTATTCCTTCATGTCGTCTGCTTTGATAAATCCACAAACTTAGATTATTTTTAAACACAGCATGTTTTATTGTCTTTCTGTATAATCCCACATCTGTCTTGGAGTGTTCCATTCATGTGTAGTCATCTCGAGACTGTTTTATCGCCTATAAAAAGAACATATGTTTGAGGATTACATTGAATCTTTGACTTTTAGAAGAACAAAATGCATGCACTTTTATAGCTGTAAAATATCGTTTAAAATGTTATCTTACTTGAATCCTAACTTTAATTTGCCAAGAAAGTTGTAAAAATACATATAATTAATAATAATAAATTATCCGGGCAGGGGTAAAATATCCCTCCAACATGATACTTTTAGTGCTGCTCTGGGCGTTTCAAACTGGGGGAGTTGTGCTCTTCGACCTGCTCACAAACTTAATCCATGGCATTCCTGAATTAGAAACACTATTGACGCGTGTGAATCTGGCCCTCAGGGATCTTCACCGCGCCGGCGGACGGTCGATACCTGATCTCCGGTTCGCTGACGGCCAAACCGGGCGAGCGCTTGGAGGCGGTGCTCTCCGTGTCCAACCGAAGTGTCCAAAAACTGCAGACCTCCGCCGCTCCCTCCCCGTCGCCCGCAGCGCCCGGCGCGACCACCGGAGGGAGCTGCGGCGGCACCGTGTCGTTCAGCGTCATCCTGAACCTGCGCAAAGGTGAGCGGGTGGGGCTGGTGCGGACGAGGGGTCAGCTGGCCACGACGGACGCCAGAGAAATCCTGTCCACGTTTAGTGCCGTTTTTCTCTACGCGCCCAAAGCCCAAAGTTAGCCAAAAGGAGCGAAATACATGCGTTGGCGGTGACGTCATACAGCCGGGACTTCCCCATAGCGGCCATTTTAAAAGGGGCACGCGATATATAAAAACCAACACGACTGCATCCTTTTCTACGACATAATGAGCTACGAATACTTTGATTCTTTAGACAATAACAGCAAAACTAAGGTACACGACAAAGCTCTCATTTCTTGGTCTGACAACAGAGCGATGTCCTTACATAACGCAGGGTTTTGGCATTTTGGCCTCATATTTCCTGGATTTTGTATGTAGTAGACGTGCTGTTGTGCCCCTTTCAAAATGGCGGACGCGGTTGCCACTGCACAAGTTCCAGGATGTGCGAGCGCATGTATAACGGAACAGTTGTGGATTGGACTGGACTGGACTCGGAGGACATGTAGCAGAGCGTCACGGCGGGAGTGTGGAGACCTCCAGTTCTCCTGGAAATGTATACGTTTTACACCTGTAGCGACAAAGCAGGATTTGTGCCTAATATATTGAATAACCTTTTTGTACCTACTGTATTGTAAATGTCGTGTTTATAAATTAATTAATTTACGTAAAGTTTATTTTGTGAAAGAAAAATACTACTTGTGAAAACACATTTTTACACTTTTAGGGCTGCAATGATTAACAGACCAATTGTGACTAGTATTTTTTTTTAATCGTTTTCTAGATGAACAAAACAAAAATGAATCAAACAAAAATACTTTTTTTTTTAAATCACATATCATTATTGAATCAAAATGTTGAAAAAGAATCAACAAATACACTTTATTTCTAAATATTTTTCTAGAAGCCTCCAGTCATCATATTTCAACCTTTATTTGGTTAAAAATGTATTTAAAAAGCTCACAGTACAATAGAAATAATGGTTTGACAAGTCGACTGATAAATAATCACTGACAAGTCGACTGCTAAAATAGTTATTATTTGCAGCCCTAAAGTTTAGAAAAGTGAGGTGTTTTAGTGAATGATCAACTTTTGGGTCAAAGAGGACATGAAATGAAATGTAAAGTGCTCGATAGTATGCCTCGGAGGGACGGCCAACTGTGATTCATCATGTGCAGTAGGACGGGCAAAAGTATAGAAAATCAAATACTAAGACAGTATAGTATCGAAGTTAGATACCCATTTGAGTATCGGTAGTAGTATAGATACTGGGGGGAGGGACAGGACAAAATGAGACCTTTCCTCAACAGTTTTACAATGATCTTGAGCTTTATCAGAACAATTGTAACATCACACGCTATAACAAAGAAAGTAGTTATTTTGTGTTGAAAATGATGTCTAAAAAAGAAGAGCGTTTTAAAAAAAATATTATTGTCATATTGAAATCAGTGTTGACGCCTCTTCCTTTGTATTGAAATGTTAGTATCGTGGAAACACTCATTTGAAGTGCTTACATGTGGTCAAATGGGAAAGTTTAGGGTTTGGTCACGTTCAGGAGTGGAAAGTAACAAAGTACAACAGTAAAAGTACTGAACTTTAGGGTTAGGGTTACATTTTACAGTGGATACTTTTTACCTTTACTGCATTTGAGAGCAGAATCTGTACTTCATTACCTGAAAAGTAAAAGCATTTTTCTTATGATTTTAGACCTGCTGAAATGGCAGAGGGGTTGATTTTTAGCACATTTATGGTGACATTTTGCTTGTACTTTTATCACTTACACAAAAATATTAGGCTTTATATGGGTCAAATGCAGTGTGTACCATAATCATAACCTCAAACGAGCAGACAATCAGCATTTTTGTTTAATCAAGATCACAAGTTTAGTTGAATTGAGTTGTGTGAATTATCTTAACTTTTTACTCTTGAATCACATTTTTTTTGCTCCTCCATCTGTACTTTTACTTGTACTTCAGGGTTGAGTCATCACTTTTGTCCCTCCGAAGCCGACGATCTCGCTCTAATCCCACTTCAACGTCGTGAGTGTTGAGTGTGAATCAATGGTAGCCCAGAAGGGACATATGACTTGCAAAAACTGAGGAAACAAGTCACACACAATCTCGCAACAGTTCAAATTTATATTTATATTTCATTATAACTTCCACTAGCTTTACTCACTAGTACAGTCAGCAACAAGTTCTCAACGCAACTTGGGAAGAAGCAGTTCTGCACTAAACTAATCTACCAAAGTAAAACAGAATAATAATAGTAATAAAAATGAGGGAATTTATCATCCCTTGTTCATCTCTGCCAAATATATTTATTTCAAGTTCAAATATTGTTTCAGTAAAAGTTTATACTCATATCAAGATTACAAATATGTCATAAATTGTCTTTTCACAATCTTGACAATTTCAAAACCACGCGAATGAAATGGATATAAGATAAAATGATATATAAAGTGCTTAAAATAACCTGTGAGACTGTGCTTCTTCTCCGGCAGCGCCCGGCGTCTCTGGGCTCTGCCTGGAAACAGGAAGTAATGACACTGTGCTGAACAACGCTTTATCAATGTTTAAATGTTTATTTTTCTGAGACGAACAAATGCAAAGAGTGTTATTTTGATGCAATAAATGAACGACGGAAAAACCCTTTGGTCTGCGTCTGATTCTGTTGGACTATTCTCATCATCGTTTGCTTTGGTTACGTCGTAAATACTGCAGAGAAGCAAAAGTCCATTTACGTGAAGCTTTTAGTGCGACGCTGCAGACGGACAACAAGACAAAGAGCCACTTTACTCCTTTTCTTCAGTGAACGAGGCTCTACTCCAACTTAAAGACTCTGACATTTAAAAACGTCCTGGCACAACTTTTGAAATGATGACTTTCTTCCTATGAGCCAGATTAAAGATCATACGACGGCTTTAGTAAGTAAGAGCAAGTAAAATATGACTCAAATTGAGAGAAATGTTGAAATAATAACTCAAGTAAGAGGAAAAAAGTATTGGAGAAACTAAGACTTGATTAAAGAGCAACAGTTTGGATGTAAAATGCGTTAAAAATCTGAGTTTATGCACCGTATTTCCGCACGAAAAGTCAAAAAGGATCATATAAAGCACACTGACGGTTTTGAGGAAATGAAAGGCTTTTAAGTGCGCCTTATAGTGCAGAAAATACGGTAATGAACGGACAAAAGATGAAATAATGCAGATGTTTTTTAGCGTTTCCAAAGTGCTTCTTACATCTCTGAAGAGGACGTAAGAAGCACAAATGTTTAAATCCTTTCATTGCGTTCACGTGACAGTTTCGGCCACATTTTGAGCACTTTCCCCGCCCATGTTTGGTTTGAATCGGTTCATCGCCATGGCGACCGTCCCGTTTACTCACCGTTCGAGTGCTGGATGTTCGACTGTGACTGGAGACAAGAAAATCACCCACGGACTTCAATTAGAAAGTTTATTTAATACAAATCTGACCGGTTTGTTAGCTTCAGGTCATTCGTCTCTTCTCACAATAATATTTTGATCTCTTTTATTTTACATACTTCAAACCACATTTGTCTTTTTACAAATGGAACACAGCGTAAAGGTATTCAGACACGAACAGAGCGAGCGTCACCTTCAAACGAAACGCAAAATGACACGAAATCAAACACGAGAACTAACAAAAGGCAAAGGTGAAATCAGCGTAATACAGTGAACCGCCGACACACAGCAGCGAGAAAACCCCCAACGATGATTAGATTATAGATCATTTTATCATATAGCGTGTTCCCAGGATTATAGAAGATGGGTGTGATGTCTCCACACAAGATGCTTCACTTTCATAGAAAGAATGGAAATCCTTTTGTTAATTTTTAGAGATAAATCTACTTCACTAAGCTTCATAGATATTTAGACTTCATACGTAACGAGCAGGCAAACAAAATTAAGCACTCCATTTATCAATATCGATACTAAACACACAAAAAAAACACTCAGGAAAATGTCATAAGCGACCAGTGCGTGTTAATAGATAAAGAAAACACATAGGCTAGTTTAAGACCTGGTTCAGACCCAGATTTCTCCTGTTTTAGACCGGTTTTGGTCTTGGTTTTACCCTGTTTTGAGTCCCGACTTAGTCCTGGTTCAGTTCTTTCAGTTCTGTTCACTTAGTTCACCGTGAGTTTAGAAATAGTCCTTTTAAATAAACCAGTTTGAGTCACGTTTAGTCCAAAATAAGTCCTGAAAATCGGAAAAAACTCAGGATAAATTGCAGTTGTTTCTTCATCATTTTCCCAGCGCTCGGCATCAGAGCGACAAAGTGAAATAAATGAAATAATGTCGACCTATAGTGGCGATTCAAACAAAATTAAATAAAATAGCTGTCATTAGAAATTGTGCTTCTCCATTCTTTTCTCGCGCGTTTCTCCCATCGCGAATATTACTTTTTTTTCTTTTTTCTTTTTACCACGTTTACTTATTGTCACAGACACACGAACGCGACCAAGCTCTGAACAGCTTCCTGTCCTCAGTCAAGTATTTCCTGTTTGTTTCCACACAAAAATCCCGGCGGCTCTTCCCGTTCTCACGGTTACCGCTCAAAACACTCATCGCATCATAAACGCATCGTACCGACAACCTCACACTCTTCAATGCTCGGATTCACCACTAGGGGCGCCAAAAAGGGTGCAGTTTTTTACATTTGCATTAACTTTTACAGCGCGTCAACGTGAGGAATAAACTTGGACTAGATCGAGAGCAATTTAAGTCTGAATCAGTTTAAAATTGGGCTGAAATCACGATAAATGAGTGAACGCACCTTCAGTTTTCTTCATTTACTTGTCGAATGTGGCAAAATGGTCAAAGTAAGTGCATTTTAAAAGAGGTATATTATTGTATTTTTCAGAAAATCTAAGCCATGACCAAAAGTAACAACGTATAAACCCTTAAAAATAAAGAAAATTGTTGCTACTTTATTTGGGGATCATACATTTTTAAACACTAAATCAGTTTTTTTTAATTCAGTTACATTAATGGCTCCATACATAAGAAATCAACTGTTAATAAGTGCAGTCTTTGTCATGTAAATGCTTTTCAGATGAAGTAACAGTAAATTGTCAAATATTTTCAACTAAAGCTCATTTTGGACTGAGGTGCGTTCACACAATTTCACGATCACGGACTTGAAAACTGCGACTAAACCAGGACTAAACCTGGACTAAACCTGGACTAAACCTGGACTAAACAAAAGAGCAGAACAGGACTAAACCGGGTCCATATCCTGGACTAAACCGGTCTCGGTTTAGGACCGAAGTGTGACTGCACGCTTTAGAAAACTCCAGCAGAGAATCCAAAAACACAGGTGAGCTCGAGGTACGAGTTTAACGTCTTCTGGTGACACGGCCTCAATCCTGATGCAGCTTATCAAAGTGCGGTGAATTCTGACTCGGTTTGGACGCCGTGATACACTCACACACACACACACACACTCTCGCACACACACACTCGCACACGCACACACACACACTCGCACACGCACACACACACACACTCGCACTCACACTCTCGCACACGCACACACACACACTCGCACACGCACACACACACACACTCTCGCACACGCACACACACACACACTCTCGCACACGCACACACACACGCACACACACTCTCGCACACGCGCACACACACTCTCGCACACGCACACACACACGCACACACACTCTCGCACACGCGCACACACACTCTCGCACACGCACACACACACTCTCGCACACACACACACCTCACGCGCACACACACACACACACTCACACACACACACACACACACACACACTCTCGCACACACACACTCGCACACGCACACACACACACTCGCACACGCACACACACACACACTCTCGCACACGCACACACACACACACACTCTCGCACACGCACACACACACGCACACACACTCTCGCACACACACACACACACTCTCACACACACACACACACACTCTCACACACACACACTCTCACACACACACACTCTCACACACACACTCTCACACACACACTCTCACACACACACACTCTCACACACACACACTCTAACACACACACACTCTCACACACACACACTCTCACACACACACACTCTCACACACACACACTCTCACACACACACACTCTCACACACACACACTCACACACACACACACTCACACACACACTCTCACACACACACACTCTCACACACACACACTCTCACACACACACACTCTCACACACACACACTCTCACACACACACACTCACACACACACTCTCACACACACACACTCTCACACACACACACTCTCACACACACACACTCTCACACACACCTCCCCGCGGTGACATCGCCGGGACAGAAATCTCACACTTTAAGCTCTTTGTTCCAAATCCAGTGTTTTTTCCTTCATAAATCTGAACATAAACGATGCATGTTTTAGAATCAGAGCGCGACACAAGCCTCATTTTGACTGTAAAAAACTGAAACGTCATCATTTTGAGAGGTACAGAAGGTCTAGAGAATTCCAAGACGCGCAAAGTCTCTTTTCACCCTCTAAACACCACGGAGACGTCATCCTTTTGCCTGGAATGTTACGCACTGCGGCTTTAATCTCGACGCCCAGCAGGGGACGCTGCCGAGTCAACTTATAGGTCAGATCCGAGGCGAGGCGGACCCACTCGCGGAAACAATTAAGAGGTATTTCTATAGTCATTTAACGGCCAAATATTTAACAAAAGCTCGTTGACTTTAAAGCCAAACTGCGGAACATTCCAGGCTGACCACCTCAACCATGGACCACTTCTGGATTCATGACAAAGCAGAAGAAATGACACATTTTCACCTCAAAGAATTTAGTTTCGACTCAACTAAAATAAATAACAGTGTGTTTTCTGTGTTGCCGGTGGCGTAGTGGTTTAAGGCATTGCACATATGCCATTTTTTTTTCTTTTTCTACTTTGGCACTGTGGCTTTGCTCCCCGACCTCGACCGTTTGCCGATTGTCTCTTCCCTCTCGTTGCTCATTTCACACTGCAACAGTCCAGAAACTGTATCGTCTTAAGTCGCTGATGCACTCTCATTCTGACAAAGCTCGTCCCAGATTCTCCGTCACGACCAAAGGCAACAAAGATCAACAATGTAAACAAACCGATCAACATAAATAAAGTCCCACACACGCCATCGACCCGAGCGCGCGCCACATCAAAACAGCGATAGACAATAGCTGCATCGCGTCTTCTTTTTTTTTCTTGTTTCAACTTTTCACATTCTAAAGAACACCACGTTGTGTCTCTGCATTTTCACGTTTTTAGTACAAAACAAACAAAAATACCTTTGTCAAAAGCTGCGATCGACATTCTGACAATTCAATAAAGATTAGTCGAGGTTAGAGATGAGATAAAATACACGTTCTAAATATCCGCAAATAGACTTTACTACTATATGATGTATTGTTAAACGTAACGTACACCAGCATTTTTATATACATATTGTTACTTTTTTAAATTAAATTATAGCCGTCTTCATCAGTTTGAGCGGCCAACATTTTTTATTTTATTTTATGACCTGTGTTGTTTTGTATGAATTAAATATATATTGCAATTTATATGGAGTAAAAATAACAGTTTTCAAGCGATTAAATGAGTCATAGATCAAAATAGTCGTTATAGCGTTTTTCTTTCTTTCTCTCTTTTTCAGATAAAAAGCAGACGTTTGTAGTTATTGCGTGTCTTTCTTGCGTTACCGTGGCTTCCTCCTTCTGTCCAAAATGAAATGGGAATGAACAGAAGTAAATGAATGAGTAAATGGTAATCAAAATCTGATCATTATCTGATTTCTGGTTGTCTTAAACTGTCAAATCTGATCAGAAAGACCGACGTGAGTTTAATCGCATCAGATTTGACTCTTAACGTGTCATTTTAATCATCTGACGACTCCAAACTCGTGTTAAAGTCACATTTTGAGTGTGCGCTGATCAGGCGTAGTCATAGCAACAGAACACAACGTAACTCCATCACTACGCTGCGTAACGGCGTGTAATTACAAAGTACTAAGCGTGTAATTACAGGTTGTTCAGTGCCTTTTTAGTTCTGTATTTGCGTTGTAAAAGCAGCGACGTGTGGACCTTTAATGTAGGAGATAAAATGGAACAAAGTGTCGTGCAAAGTGCGGGCGTACCACATTTTGATTTTCTAAAAAGGCGCGCCATCTAACTTTTCTGCCGTTTGATTGTTTTGGCTTTACCCGGAATGTTCCACAGCTCGGCATTAAACATACTCATCTCCATATGCGGCTTTGTCTGCGATTTGTTCTATTACAAGTACTTTTTGGCCAATTAACACGCCTGTAATTGAATAAATGGAAATACCGTGGAACATTTCGAGTAAAGCGATAATAAATCTCGACGCGGGAAACACCAGAAAGGCTCCGTAGTGCACCTTGGAGTCAGTTTGAACGCCGTTTCCGCTCTTGAGTGAATGGTTTTGGTCAGCAGGAGGAAGGTGCTGGTCCTGGGGGTGGCTCGGTTACGTGAGCTGCAGTGGCGTGTCCCGTCTGCCCCCCCCCACACACACCGTCCCGTTCAGGGATCAGAGGAACTCGTCCGGGTTTATGTCCGGCAGAGGTTGTCTCCAGTAACAGAAGGAGCTGAACTCCGGCAACACGAAGGCCTCGGTCTGCTCTTTGCTCAGCAGCGGGAAGACGTGCTCCACCAACTCGCTCAGTCTGCAGTAACTGAAAGACAAGAGACGGAGAGACGTCGCGGTCAAGCAAAGACAGGACACGGTCACACACAGACAGGACACGGTTACACACAGACAGGACACGGTCACACACAGACAGGACACGGTCACACACAGACAGGACACGGTCACACACAGACAGAACACGGTCACACACAGACAGGACACGGTCACACGGTCACACAGACAGGACACGGTCACACACAGACAGGACACGGTCACACACAGACAGGACACGGTCACACACAGACAGGACACGGTCACACAGACAGGACACGGTCACACACAGACAGGACACGGTCACACACAGACAGGACACGGTCACACACAGACAGAACACGGTCACACACAGACAGGACACGGTCACACGGTCACACAGACAGGACACGGTCACACACAGACAGGACACGGTCACACACAGACAGGACACGGTCACACACAGACAGGACACGGTCACACACAGACAGGACACGGTCACACAGACAGGACACGGTCACACAGACAGGACACGGTCACACAGACGGGACACGGTCACACACAGACGGGACACGGTCACAAACAGACGGGACACGGTCAAGCAAAGACAGGACACGGTCACACACAGACAGGACACGGTCACACAGACAGGACACGGTCACACACAGACGGGACACGGTCACACACAGACGGGACACGGTCACACACAGACGGGACACGGCCACACACAGACGGGACACGGTCACACACAGACGGGACACGGTCACACACAGACGGGACACGGTCACACACAGACGGGACACTGTCACACACAGACAGGACACTGTCACACACAGACAGGACACTGTCACACACAGACAGGACACTGTCACACACAGACAGGACACGGTCACAGAGACAGAACACGGTCACACACAGACGGGACACGGTCACACACAGACGGGACACGGTCAAGCAAAGACAGGACACGGTCACACACAGACAGGACACGGTCACACAGACAGGACACGGTCACACACAGACAGGACACGGTCACACACAGACAGAGCACGGTCACACACAGACGGGACACGGTCACACACAGACAGGACACGGTCACACACAGACGGGACACGGTCACACACAGACGGGACACGGTCACACACAGACGGGACACGGTCACACACAGACGGGACACGGTCACACACAGACGGGACACGGTCACACACAGACAGGACACGGTCACACAGACAGGACACGGTCAGACGGTCACACAGACAGGACACGGTCAGACGGTCACACAGACAGGACACAGTCACACGGTCACACAGACAGGACACGGTCACACACAGACAGGACACGGTCACACACAGACAGGACACAGTCACACGGTCACACAGACGGGACACGGTCACACGGTCACACAGACGGGACACAGTAACACGGACGGGACACGGTCACACGGACGGGACACGGTCACACACAGACAGGACACGGTCACACACAGACAGGACACGGTCACACACAGACAGGACACGGTCACACACAGACAGGACACGGTCACACACAGACAGGACACGGTCACACAGACAGGACACAGTCACACAGACAGGACACAGTCACACAGACAGGACACGGTCACACACAGACAGGACACGGTCACACACAGACAGGACACGGTCACACACAGACAGGACACGGTCACACACAGACAGGACACGGTCACACACAGACAGGACACGGTCACACGGTCACACAGAGAAAGGACACGGTCACACGGTCACACAGAGAAAGGACACGGTCACACGGTCACACAGAGAAAGGACACGGTCACACAGACAGGACACGGTCACACAGACAGGACACGGTCACAGACAGGACACGGTCACACACAGACAGGACACGGTCACAGACAGGACACGGTCACAGACAGGACACGGTCACAGACAGGACACGGTCACAGACAGGACAAGGTCACACAGACAGGACACGGTCACACAGACAGGACACGGTCACACAGACAGGACACGGTCACACAGACAGGACACGGTCACAGACAGGACACGGTCACAGACAGGACAAGGTTACACAGACAGGACACGGTCACACAGACAGGACACGGTCACAGACAGGACAAGGTCACACAGACAGGACACGGTCACACAGACAGGACACGGTCACACAGACAGGACACGGTCACACAGACAGGACACGGTCACAGACAGGACACGGTCACAGACAGGACAAGGTTACACAGACAGGACACGGTCACACAGACAGGACACGGTCACAGACAGGACAAGGTCACACAGACAGGACATGGCATCGGTAAAAGACGTGAAGTAGCGATGCGTGCAGAGTAAACACTGGAGCGATTAAAATACTGTATTTTCCGGACTATAAGTCGCACCTTTTTTCTTAGTTGTGGCCGGGGTGCGAATTATACTTATTTATACTTATACTCCGGAGCGACTTATATGTGATATTATTTGTTATTTTCACACCTGCAACTGCATTTCATACTCCAGTGCAACTTATATATGTTTTTTCCTTCTATTTTATCCATTTTTTGGCTGGTGCAACTTATAGTCCGGAAAATACGGTTAGTCAGACACAGTATTTGAAACTGAGAGGCAGAATCAGAACTTTCAAGAGAAACAATATTACATCGACGCATGTCTACAGTAATCTGGACACTTCTCTACTAAATATAATAAAAACACATGGGAAAGAAAGGGTAATCTTGTTTTGACGGATGAAGAGTGGGAAAAAGTATGTTCATCCCAGTTCAGGACCTCAAAATTTTGCTGGGAAAATGTGTCACATTTTTTCAGAACACCGTGTCAAAGTGCTCATTATTCACAAGGAAATGCAGACTGTTGGAGAAACTGTGGCACCAGGAGGTAAACCACTACCACGTGTTTTGGGACTGACGTTCACACGCACTGCGGACTGTTTTTGACATCGCCATCTTTGGGACTCAAATCTCCTGACATGGACACAATAAATGGATACTTCTGGAATATACTTTTGGCAACAGGAAAAAAAGGCCAACACAAAAAACAGTTGATAGAAATATTACCAACAATCAAGGACTGAACAGAATGGAAAAACTAACACAAATGTGACCGACTCAATGGAACTCTTATTTTAATGTGTCACGATTGTGTCTTCTTTGTTTTCTAGTTTGTGTCTATTTGTCATTTTATTTTAACCATTTTTCCACTCTCTGGTTCTGTGTTTTAGGTTTTAAACGTTTAAAAAATGTTAAGAAATAAAAGGAAAAGAGATGGGCAGGTGGATGGACTTACGAGGACTTGTTGCCCTTGGTCTGCTCCTGGATCAGTTCTCCTCTGGGGTTCACCGTGAAGATTCGGCACACCGGGACCCCCACCTCCTTGTAGGCAAACACGTCCTGAAGACAACATATTAGATTAGACAAAGATCAGGTTTAGGTTTGGTTGGAAAATACATATCTTTTAAAAGTGTTGTTTGGAGACGAGTTCAGACTTTGGAGGAATCTGTGCATTTTGTGATTAAAAAACTCTATCATTGCGACAAATAAAATCGAATTAAACTTTGATTGATGCAAAGAAAGAAAAAAAATCTCTATCTATTTGAGATTTGTTAAAAGTTGAAAAAAGCATTAACGAGACTCATTATTGCAGAATAATCGGATCGTAGCCTCGAGCTAATTACCTCAAGAGAGACATTTTCGAGTGACTTTCCACTCGGACTGGGCAATATGGGGGGGAAATGTAATCAAATGTAATGTCCATCCTGATATTGATCAATCACAATGTTTGGATTGAATCTCAATCATGACTAAACTGTGATTAATCGCACACTTTAGCGCACTTGTTTTGAGTCCAAGAAGCAGAACTTTATCCGTCAAATATCCGATGTCGACGTGTACTTTTAAATATTATGACCGTCTCTGTTGTGCAGCAAAATCTCTCATTTATATTTACTTTTTTAATTACTTTCATGTTACTTTCAGCCCCTACACAACTTGAACACCAAATAATCAATGGTGCCATCCCAGACTAATGGTTAGAAAGTCATTTGAGTGGACAATTATGTACGTCACTGCTCGAAAGTGGAAAATGATCACATTAGTGACATCAACTGCTGATTTCCTGTTAGTGCCATCGACTAATGCATGAAATGGGAGGAGCTCTGGTGAATGTGCGTTTTGTTTCACATAGAGAGAGAGACAAAGACACACAGAGGAGGATTATGTGAAGTCGTTCTCGTTTGTTCAGCTGACGATGTGACGCTGTGGCCCGGTCTGAGCGGGTCACAGGGGCCGCGCTCCGCCTGTGAACTCAGGCGCATGGTCGTCACAACAACGGTGTCACGAGTGTGTTTAGGGGCGCGGTAACAAACACTGTATGGAGTAACTGCATCCGCCGCACCGAGACACGAGCAGCGGGAACGAGGGGAGGGAGCAGAGGCGGGGCATTCAGGCACATTTTATATAATGTTGTTGAGTCATTCAGCTTTATAATCATGTGCAATACTGTCATAATCATGTGCAATACTGTCATAATCATGTGCAATACTGTCATAATCATGTGCAATACAGTCATAATCATGTGCAATACTGTCATAATCATGTGCAATACTGTCATAATCATGTGCAATACTGTCATAATCATGTGCAATACAGTCATAATCATGTGCAATACAGTCATAATCATGTGCAATACTGTCATAATCATGTGCAATACTGTCATAATCATGTGCAATACTGTCATAATCATGTGCAATAGTGTCATAATCATGTGCAATACAGTCATAATCATGTGCAATACTGTCATAATCATGTGCAATACCGTCACAATCATGTGCAATACTGTCATAATCATGTGCAATACTGTTATAATCATGTGCAATACAGTCATAATCATGTGCAATACTGTCATACTCATGTGCAATACTGTTATAATCATGTGCAATACAGTAATGTCAACCACTCTGGTGCTATATTTTCAGTCCATATAACAGCTGTAAATAAGAGTGTTATTTTTATTAAGAGTATAAGAGTTGCTGGAGTTTTTTTAAACAAGTTTTTTTTATGTTTATTATTATTATTATTATAAGAGGTTTTTTTAAAGAGTTTTTTTATATGAGTACTTAAAGGAACTTTATGTTTTTAATAATAAGAGTTTTTTTATACGAGTTTTATCTGATAAAAAATGTAAAAAGTTATGTTCGAAACGGTTGACATTTCTGCACGTTTGTGATTCATTTTACAGACATTTCACCTTTGCCTGATATAAATAACCCTCAACTAACACGTTTAAAGACATGTTTTGACACATTTCTGTTGGACTGACGTAATATTGTCCGACTATTGTGACCTGAAAAGGTCGCTCGGCCCTGGGAGTGAGTCGTGTTGGATGTCGTGTCATAAACAGGGCAATATCAGCAAAGATGATCGATGATTGGTACAAGTTGTAATCATGTTATGATCGTCACATTCTGCTGCGGCTGGGAATATCGAGATTATTCGCTTAAATCAATCGTTGTGATTATTCAGGTCACAATATCATCGTCAACAAAGCTAAAATAGTAATAATCTGGATTATGCTAGAAGTAAAAAATAAAAGCACATTAACTTCAAATCACTGCTCAAAATCCATCCGTTCAAACGTGCATTTCCTTGATTTTGATCACATTTATTCTCCTTTAACAGTGCTTCTTTGTGCGTGTACAAGTACAATAGTATTATGTAAACGTTCAGAAAGCTCTAGACTTTTCACGGTTTGTCCACGATGACATCAACAGCGGATGAGCGTCAAATTGAGATGTTTTTTCTCACAATAACGGTCACATTAACATTTGATATTGTGACATTCCTGGCACTTGAAAGTCGTACTAATTTAGAAGATCGTCGTTGTCCAAATGTGAATCCAGCCAAACGCCAAACGCTCCATTGCTTGTCGTCACAGATCAAGGCTGCATAAAATGATTTAAGTCAAAAGAAAAAAAGCTCCCGTTCTCCTCTGCGTGCACTGAAAAGTCTGCCTCGTGAGAAAAGAATCCCGACTCTGAGCGTAAAAACCATCGTCCAATTATTGAGACATCACCAAAACAGTGAAATCTTAATTTATTCCTATTTTAAACATGTTGTTGAATAATTACAGTTCCTCTAGTGCAGTGGTTCCCAAAACGTGTGCGTCTCGAGGACCCCAGAACTTGAGAACTAAGCAAACAAATCTGTTCACTGTAGTAGGATATTGTCAAATATTACTTTACATTTTCTTGTTTTAATGACCGATTGATTAGATGTCTAATTCCCTCAAATTCAAATAGTATTCAGCTTCAGTTTCTTTTATGATATGAACCCTTCTCTAGCGCCCCCTGGTGAGTGAGTGCTGTATGTGACCTGCTTTTGAAAACACACATTTCACATTGTGATTTATAGAATAATTAAAACCACATATTGTTCCCTCTGTAGCGATAACCACCGTCTTTTACAAATTCAAACGCTTATACAATTGTAACGTCTCCCTCAATCACAATAAATAAAGTATTCTCGGCGCTTAGCTCTCGTTCAGAATGTCTTATGCAGAGGAGATCTTTCTATTTGATACAGGGAATGGAAAACCAGAGTCAAGCTGAGAGAGACGTCACACAGCGATCAAATACGCTCCCTCTTGACAGCGTTTCACTCCAAAATATCTCTGACGGAGCGCTGCAGATTAAAAACAAAACTGCCTTTTACGGGTTTTTGATTTCTGAAACTGCTCGAGTTTCCGCCGCACTAGACTCATCTCCGTTTATGACCTCACTCGACGCCGATATGATGCGTTTGCCCGGCGTCATCCTGATATTCCTGTGCGGAGTAACCGTATCTCGATGGAGACGCCGTGACCCGCTGTAGACGAGTGTGTGTTACTCACATTAGTCCTGTTCCCAAACGCGGCGTGGAACGGCTGCTTGTTGAGCTGGAACAGGTTCTTGATGTCCGTAAGGCATTCGATCTTAAAGATTTCAGGTTTCTTCTCGATAACTTCCCTGGAGGACGAATAGAAAGGACTTTGATTAGGACTGGTGGCGATTTTGAAGCACGAGGCAAAACAAGGCGAACGTGTTCTTTCTCTCGCTCTGATGTTGAACACGGACAGAGAAACTCGTCTGGGATCGTCTCAGGAGCTCATTTCCACATAGTTCTCACCTAACGACGTCTCTGATTGGGTAAAAAACCTGGACGTTGTTGACTTATGGTTCTCATCCCACAAAATGCCTTTAAATGCATCTTTTTGTCCGATTTTATTCCACAAATAGCTGCTTTTACGATGCACAGTATGAAGTAAAAGGCATGCAGGCACTTTTATATCTGAAGTTACAAGATTCAAGTCAAGTGCAGGTCACAAAGTACAAACTAGACTGTAGTTGTGTACTGTAATCTGTTTTATTATCTGGTTTGTGACGCAACAGACGTTTCGCTAACACTTCAGTTTGGGTGGTTGCACATAACAATTAAGCCCTTATTATGCCTTATTCTACAGGGTTTTGTCGTCCCTAAACAAAAGAGCACCCACAGTTTGTATAAAGAAGAAATACATAATGGACTGTACATTCTGAAATACTGACACATGACACAGTTTAGTGTCACGAGACGATACAAGTCATAATACAAGTCATAATACTCAGATCCTGATACGATACGTGTCCTGATACATGCACATCCTTTAAAACCAGGGTTAAAGTTGATTAAATTTATGTTTTTTTATGTAGAATAACAAAATGCATTGGAATTCTAATATCAGAATACAATTGCCATATGAATAGTTCAAGATTTCAGCTGCAGATTCAGCCTAAATGCAGCAGTCACAAGTTAATATCAGTTTAATTTATATTGTTTAAGAAATTCTGTATCGATAAGATAAGATATTCCTTTATTGTCATACATCACAATATTGATATTTTGAGTATAGGTATAGTCTAGAATAGGTATATTTTTGTATATTTTATTTTCTAAATGCTCTTCACTGGTGTTTTCATATACCATATGTGGTACACGTTTTGTTTGGCTTAATGCGCCTTATAGTCCGGTGCGCTTTATATGTGAAAAATGATCTAAAATAGATCATTCATTGACAGTGCACCTTAAAATCCAGTGCCTTATAGTGCGGAAAATACGATGCTGGTTTACTGAACGGAGCAATGAAAGGTTTGGACAACAATTATGCCTGAGCTAGAGCCCTAATCCAAACAGCTGAACCTCAGTACAAGTGTGACTGCGGATGTGTTTTACCTGTGAAAGGCGGAGAAGAGGCTGCTGGGAGAGAGCATGAGGGGCCCGCGGGGCAGAATGATCCCACCGTCGTTGACCCACAGCAGGTAGCTGCGTGTCATGTCAGCCATCCCAATCGCCCGCGCAGAGCAGTACAGGAACTTGTAGCCGTTCCTGAGCGCGGACACAGAAGAGGGCTCATTAAGGAGCGACTGGACTCAACACCATCACCATCATTATCATCATAATCATCATCATCATTAGAGAGACTAAGAATAGATGAGACACTCAAAGTGCCTTGGGAAATGCTGCAGAATGGAGTCGCGATACAAACATTTGAATTCAATTCAGATGCTAAGGAGAAGCTTTGAAACCGATTTTCATACCACAATGACAGAAAAACACTGTTTAATACTGCATAATGTAACACTCAACACTTGATAGGGCTGGAAAAGGCAATTATTTTAGTAGTTGATAAGTCTGCGATTATTTCTATTATACATTAAGACTATTTAAATACATTTTAACCAAATAAAGGTTCAAATGTGGGGACTAAAGGCTTCAAGACAGAGAATATTTGAGAATAAAGTGTATTAGTGATGAAAATCTGAGATTGTGATTCAATAAAGTTGCTGTCTTTGTTGGAAAAGGTCTTGTATGTGCTTTTAGAGTCCAGAATAACGATTATCCAAATACAACCATGATTATCTAACAAATCACAATTAGTCGATCGATCGTTGCAGCCTTATTATAGCACTTTTGTTTATATTATGTGCTCTAATTCTTGTTCTGAATAGGACTAATTTTCCAACTATATAAGTTTAAAGTAGTCATTTAATTGGGTCAAAAGCGAGTGCATTTTGGTCAGAGCCAGTGGCAAACAGTCTGTCTTTTTCCAGATAGTTTGTTCCTCAGATTAATGAGCGCTGTACGACACTTACTCGGCAACAGAGTGGTAGAGTTTAGCGATGCCCTGATGAGTCCAGTCCTTCCCCAGCTGAGGCAAAATCTGACCGAATACATCAGACCTAAACGAGAGGGGAAAAATCATATTAGGAAAAAAAACAATAGGGCAAAAAAAACAATTTTGATTTCCAAACAATAACTTAATTAAACTTATCTAAATAAAAAGTAACAGTAACAAATGAGTGCTAAGACTATCAAAATAACTTGGATATCACCACGTGCTCTAATTCTATCTCTGATTAAGACCAAGACCATGTTAAAACTATCAGGAAATGTCCAATTTGTCCTATTTATTTAAGTTTAAAATAGTTATATAATTGAATGTATTGGTTGCAGTTACAATTAATTGAAATGCAATATATTGCTGCATGAAACTATTTCGATAAACGATCATTTTGAAACCTCTTTATGCCACTGACACAACTCTAACGCCGCAGAATCCCAGCAAAAAACCCTTTTCAAAACGTATATCTTTGAAAAATGTGAGCTGCCAGCAAAAATTACAAGGCCAAATGATTTAGTCGTTAGTTAGTATTTGTAATCTGTCATAGAAGCGACTTATTCAACTCTCTAAAGCTCAGATCTTACTGTGCTTCATCAAAATATCAGCACATTAAATTCCCAGAAGAAAATGTACTCACGGTAAATATTCAACCCCAAAATCATTGTTCTGGCCATTATACATTGAACGAGCAGCTCTAGCATCTTGGATTTTCTCATTTTCAAACTCAACAAACACGAGAGCATCAGGATTTAAGCATATGAAATGATTGATTATCACCATATGTCCACGTACAATCTCTTGGGAACCACTGCCTAGCTCTGTGAATCCTATAATGTGTGCGTTTAACGGGTTTAAAGAAGGTCACGTCATCTCCTCATCGATACTTTTCATTCTAAACAGCAAAGAGAGCGACCGGGTAATGAGAGCGCATCAGCCATAAGAGCGGAGCTGTCTGCTTATGGCCGAGCGTGGCCTCATGTCCAAATGCAAATAGGCTCATTATAGCCACTGTGCTCTTCCTTATTACTCAAAGAGAGCCGCACATGTCACAGGTTGGCCAATGGGGTCAAGGCGGATAACAAGGTCCGGTCAGCGCGGGCGGCCACCTCCTGTTCCGGACACAGCGCGGTGTCAAGTTTAGCTCCAAATGAGAACCCGCTCCTCACTTTGGGGATAATTAAACGCCGAACGTAAACAGAGGCAGGTTTATGGGCTTAATCAAGGCCGGCTTCTCAAACAAGGGGTAATGATGAGGCTTTCAAAGACGAGGAAGGTGTTACAAAAATTGAATTAAGCGATCATTAGATGCATAATCTTTGATGTTAATGTATTGAGGCAAGAGCTTCATAAACAGTCTTGTTAAAAGATGTTAGAAAGTTACACCAAGTTGACACAAATTTGTTTTTATATAGTTGTATATTATACATAAATGACTAAAGTTTAATAGTTGATCTGGATAAATGGGAAAAAATGTAATTTTGGGACGTTGTTGGAAAATGTTTTAATTGTGATTGTTCTATTTCTAGTATTGCCCTCGCAATTAGATATAAAAAAACTAAAATTCTGTTCAAAGTGCACATTGCAAACAACTCGCTGGGAAGATCACGTCTGAGAAAAGGCAGAAACATGATGGATTAACTAATACAAGAACCCCAGAACATATTTGCAAAGCCCTAAACCTCTGGCAAAAGAAATATTTTTTCTATTATCTAAATTATTGCAGCCTTTGCATTTTGATAATCGTGCCAACTCACATAGTGATTTCCATTCAATTATGATAATGTGCAACCCCACAAAAAAAAAAACAATAACAATAAATTGTATAAATATATGCAGTCCGGGTAATCACTCTGGGTATTTGCTTTGACTATTTGTATAACTTTAGATCTGCTGCAGTTTTATAAAAACCCAGTGTTAAAATAGAAATGATAAAATACACGGCAGCTGTAAAAGTAGCGCAGCTCGAAGCTTCAGCTGCTGCCTCTGAGGCCGAGAGCGAGCGAGGTGTAAAAATATTCCCTCCACCTGCAGTCTGAGTCACCAGCGGCTCCAGCGCTGGCACACTTTTCTTTTCTGAATGAACCAGAGCGCAGAGCACAGCTAAAGCCACTCCATAACTATAAATGAAACTTTGGGTATTTTTATCCAATTCTCTATTTTCCATTACAGTTTGAAATGACAATAAACATAATGAACTGCTTTATGTAAATGGTTTCACATATTTTGTACATTTTTGTTTTAATTCTACATTATTTGCAGCCTTATTTAAACAATACACCCTCTTGTAGTTAATATTTGTTTTGCCAATGTTCCCACGTAAATGTTGCTGTGATTGTATTGAGCACATACTTGGTGATGGTGCCGTCGATGTCTGAGATGATCACTTTGTCGTCCCAGTTCCACAGGTAGATGGTGCCCTCGCAGCGACACGTGCCCTGGTACTGAGTCGTGATGCTGAACGTCACATCGTTCGGACCCTCCCTCAGCTTCAGACTGGCCTAAAACACACACAACTCCATGTCACACATCTGCAGCACCAAATTTCACATGTTTATTTGTTCATATACACCGTTTGTTCAATATGTTGTATAATTGCTGCGACATGTGCGCTTGATGGTTTAAAAAAAGTCTATAATCACAACTGAATAGCAATACAAAGCCCTGATAGTGGCTTTAGAGTGAACTGGTTTTACACATAGGATTTGGCGTTGCACTGTTAGGAACTATTTCTATGCTCTCAGAATAAAACATTTTCTCCCAAAAAATAAATAAATAATAGTAATACGAAGAAATAATAAGAAAAACATTAATCAATCTATATTATTTGATTTTAACAGATTTATATGTGTATTCTGAAGACAAAACATAAGTTGTGTTGAAATATAATAATATATATACCAGTATATGTTTTAATATACATATTATTTAAAATACTACATTAAAATATCTCGTGACGGGTGTACATTCTGTGTATGAGGGAGGACATGTAACATTCATTCATCATTCTGGGACTTTCTCTCCTCAAAGGAATGCATAAGCACAGGGCTTTGGAGCCACCTGCAGGACAGTTATTATAAGTGCAATATAGTTTACAGACGACCAGCAGATGGCGCTCCAGTCTACTAGAGGAATTTGAGGCCTGGTTGAGATAGTTTACTGACAGTATTACAGGAATGATAATATGAAGGCAGGACGTGTTCTATCCAGCTGATTTATATTTAACTATAAATAATTGGACAAAGGTTTATGTTTATATGTGATGGAAACGTCCGGAAAATCATACAGGTTTCACACTGCAAGGAATGTCACCATAGCGATTAACAATGGAAACACAATTGTCTATCGAAAGTGCTCTGATGGCGTCAACAACAGGACAAATGATTGTGACTGTGTTCTCCATAAGTATGTTTCTGTTGGACTTACGATCTGGTCCGAGGAGAGACGTAGCGACTTCCTGTAGGTGAGCTGGGTCGTGTGGTGCTGAGGTTCTGCGGACTGAAGTCGGTCCTGACACGAGGCGGCGCTCACCTCCTTCGACTCCTCATCACTGGACGAGTCTCCGACTTTAGCGCTGCGCAAAGAACATGACAATTCAATAACTGCACTTTTAAAAGCCTTAATAAAGCACGAACAAAGACCTAAATTATCATGAGCAAATAGTTTATTAAATATGATTCTGCCTTTGTAACTACTTAATTATAACCCCAACTCCTAACCTCTTAAGTAGTTACTATGCTTAATAAAGTAATTGTTGCTTATGAAATTAGTCTTTATTTATATTTATTAGGACGATTAAGGTGTAGTTATTATAAAGTCGTACTAAACAACATTTATATACTATAATTTCATTCTACTTTGTTCGTGTGTATGTATGAATAATTAATAATTGTTGTTTTTTTCTTTCTGTTTCTTAAAGTCTATTAAGTTCTTTCACTTCATTGTAATATTCTGTATATTTCAGTCACAACCAAGTGCAGTATTTGTTTGTCTTACATTAAGGGCATTTTGTCCTGGGGAAGCGATGGTCCTTCATCTAAGTGGGATTCCTCCTTGGTTTCAAGCTTTGTCTCCGACTGTTTGACAAAAACAAAACTATTAATTCTTAGAAAATAAAAAAGGCAACCAAAAAAAACAAAAAAACAACACCATACAGAAAACGTATTGTCAAAAACATGTCATATACAACACAGCTATTCCTCATCAGTCATCACCGTGTCTCTTTATACATTTCATTATTATGTTTAATTTAGATGGGGATATGTCATTTATACCTGTTTGATTGTACTGTCCGCCCGTTTTCGCCAGAACCACCAGCGTCCTGACTTCTTTGGCATTTTCTCTTTCATCCAGGCCTCTTCTGTAGCCTAACGATTAAAAGACGCATCCATTTAGTAAAAAAAAACATTATTTTCAAACCCAGGATCTTATTCCTTGTGTACCTTTGGTAAGTTTTTCTGAAATGCTTGAAGACTTAAAATTAAGGGTGCAGCGAGTGTCCAGTTATAATATCTGCAGAGACAGACGATAATTCATTATTAAAACTTTGCTTCTATAAATACACAGTACTTGTACTAACGGTAATAAACAGTAACTTACCGATTTCCTATCTTGACAACCAGATTGGGGTTATCTATAATTGCCGGGTTTTCAGCAAACTCATGATAGGTAATGATATGCTCCATGAACCTTTCTGTGGCAGGAGAAATGTTGAGATACAAAGGGCAGAGAGTGAGCAACATATCTCAAGGTAAAAGGTCCTTAACGACACAAATAAACCTTTTATCTATGTTTTTTAACTTTCAAATAACATATAAACTACATTTTTATGTCATTTAAGTATTTTTTTTTCCAATTAGTTTGGTTCAAAGTCATACAAATTTATGGTACAAATTCCCTCAAACAACTTTATACTATGATTATAGCTTATAATTAATAAAAAAGTAAAAATGGACAGACAACATACAATGAAATACTGTTAACATGTTTATGTAAGTTGTTCGGAATATCATCGTAAACAATATGATAGGAACATTTAATTTGTTTCTGTTATTTGTTTCTTTTGCTTTTAAATTGCTACACTTACAAAATAAAGGTGTATTATTGTTCATGGCGAATACCTTTGGATATCTCTGCGTTCTCGGTGAGGCCCCCGCACAGGGACAGAGTGACGTCGGGCAGGTCTGAGGCCGAGTCCGACAGACACTCGGTCCCACTGTCCGCCGCCGCGCTGCCCACAGACTGAGGCGACTGAGACCCCGAATGCATCCCCGACTCCATCCAGTGTTTAGTGGCAGCTTCAGACTCACTGTGAAAGAGAAACGTACAAAAGGTGACATTAATTATTATTATTTGTATTATTATTATTATTATCATCATTAGTATTATTTATGCATTATTTATGCATTATTAGTATTATTATTATTTATACATTATTTGTTATTATTTATTACAGATATTTCTATTTACTAGTATTATTATTATTTTTTTAATTATTTTAATCTTTATTATTTATCATTATTATATTTATTATTGTTATTGTTATCATTTTATTTTATTATTATTACTACTTAAAGGTGCACTATGTAACTTTCTGCTGAGGGGTCCTTCTACAACCAGGCCACTTTCAAGTTTGAATGTATTTTATTAGTAATTAAAAATACTATTTAATTTGAATGCTGCATATAGTTGAATCCCGACCAGAAAAAGTTTTATAGTACTCTTTTTACTCTCATTTGATGTTTTTCAGTCAGGTTTTAGACCTCATCACAGCACTGAGACTGCTCTTGTCAAGGTGACAAATGACATCCGCCTGAACACTGACACGGGCAAAGCCTCAGTCTTAATTCTGTTAGATCTGAGTGCTGCTTTTGACACTGTCGATCATGGGATCCTCTTACAGAGACTAGAGGACTGGGTGGGCATCACTGGCACTGCCCTAAACTGGTTAAGGTCCTATCTGGAAGACAGGAAGTACTTTGTTGAAATTGGTAGCTGTGTCTCAGACCACATGACCCTGACCTGTGGAGTGCCCCAAGGGTCAGTCCTGGGTCCCCTTCTGTTCAACCTCTACATGCTGCCGTTGGGTCAGTTGATACGCAGTGAAAATGTGTCCTATCACAATTATGCAGACGACACTCAGATCTATGTTTCACTATCGGCAGGTGACTATGGACCAGTAGATTCACTCTGTCACTGCATCCAACAGATCAGTTTGTGGATGCAAAACAACTTTCTCCAGCTGAACTCAGACAAGACTGAAATAATCGTTTTTGGCCCACAGAAACAAAGAGAAAGTGTTAGCGGTCACCTCCAGAGTCTCGCTCTAAAACCTACAAACCAAATTAGAAATCTGGGGGTAATAATGGACTCAGACTTGAACTTTAATTGCCACGTCAAATCAATAACATCAGCAGCTTTTTACCATCTAAAAAACATTGCCAAAATCAAAAATATAGTGTCAAAACCAGATTTAGAGAGACTTATCCACGCGTTTGTCTCCAGTAGATTAGACTACTGTAACGGCCTGCTCACTGGTCTCTCCAAACGAGCTGTAAAACAGCTTCAGTACATCCAGAACGCTGCTGCTCGGGTCCTGACCAGAACCAGGAAGTATGATCACATTAGTCCTGTTCTCAGGTCTCTGCACTGGCTCCCTGTGGCTCAGAGAATAGACTTTAAAGCAGCTCTGCTTGTGTACAAGTCTCTCCATGGCCTAGCACCAAAGTACATCTTGGATATGTTAGTGCCATATGAACCATCTCGGACTCTGAGGACCTCAGGGACCGGCCTCCTGCGGGTGCCCAGAGTCAGGACAAAACATGGGGAATCTGCGTTTCAGTTTTATGCAGCTAAAATCTGGAACAGTCTTCCTGAAGATGTGAGACAGGCTTCTACTCTGACAATGTTCAAATCTAAGCTAAAAACAGTTTTGTTTAGCTGCGCATATGACTGAAAGGATTTTTTCTTTGCACTCTTCTCTTTTGTTTGTGATTTTATTAGTTTAGAAAATCAGTTGGATTGATAATTTTTAATTTAGTTAATTTTATTGTAGTTAATTTTTATCTTTGCACTCTTCTCTTTTGTTTGTGATTTTATTAGTTTAGAAAATCAGTTGGATTGATAATTTTTAATTTTGTTAATTTTATTGTATTTCTGTTTCTGTAATTTCTTTGTGATTTGAATGCATTTTTCCTGCTGTGTGAAGCACTTTGAATTGCCTTGTGTATGAAATGTGCTCTACAAATAAACTTGCCTTGCCTTGCCTTGCCTTGCCTCTTCTAATTTTTAGATGATGATCCCCATGGCCATGCTTTCTGGGGGCTACAGGGGAAATCTATCACGTTTTTTGGTTTGTTTTTAAAGGTAATTCTTATTGAGATGCATCTGGGGATGGACGAAATGTTTCCAGACACCAGATTGTTGTGTGTTCTATCTGCGTTCTGGGTAGTTTTTGCTCATAAAAACTACTGCAACAAACTGAAATCTTGAACTAGTATATAAGAATTGGGCAGTCTCCACGCCTACATAACATCTGCATTATTGGCTGCTGTATCCTCAAACACCATGTCAACAAAAGAAAATCCAAAATTCAACCCCAAGGGCAACATAAGAAACGCATCACTTTTCCTTGCGTGTACAAACTCGCCTCTTGGGAAAATATCGTGCAGCAACATCAGGCTCAAGTACATTCAAGTCATCCAGGTAAATATCTTCAGGGCCCTGGTGCTGGCTCCTCTTCGGGACTCCTGCGGGCAAGTTTCGGAAATGTCATTTTCCAGCTCAACAAAAAACACATTTGTAGAGAGATGTGTAGAAATGAGAATGAGATAAACAACGTACCCTTCTTCTTGGAGGGTGAATCGGTCAGAGGGTTGGGTGAAGGCGTGGAGGTGGTGACACCAGAGGGCAGCACATCCAGGGGCTCGGTGGGACTAAGTAGGCCCAAGGCGGAATCTGGACCAGGACCAGGACTGGGGTTTAAGGGGTCTAAAGGTGCAACGGGTGCGACGGTGGGGACGGGTGAGACACTGGGGACGGGTGAGTCAGTGGGGACCGATGAGACAATGGGGACGAGTGCGAGAGTGGGAACGGGTGCGACGGTGGGGACAGTAGGAACAGTGGGGACGATGGGTACGGGTGAGACAATGGGTACGGGTGAGAAAATGGGGACTGGTGAGACATCGGGCATGGGTGCGTCAGTGGGGACGGGTGAGACAGCAGCGGGGACGGGTGAGACGGTGGGGGCGGGTGACATGGTGGGGACGGGTGAGATGGTGGGGACGGGTGAGACGGCGGGGACAGGCGTGCGAGGTTCTGGTTTGACTATAGTGCACTGTGAAGTAGTAGCAGCAGCAGAATCGCTCGTCCCCAGATCAGAGTCTGCTTCCATGGCTTCTGAACTGAGGATCACTCGAAAGTGCGTGCTTTCTGTCGGTGTAATGGTGATCGTTCTCACTTCTGGTTTCTCCTTTTTGGTCAACTACAGGGGAAAAAAGAAAGAAAAAAAATAATAGATCAAGCTTACTATAAGGAGAAGTGAAATCATGCATTTATTGAAAAACCTCCAACTTATCAGAATGGTATCTTGAGATAAAAAATAATAAAGTATAAACAAGCCTTTCCCAATCATTTATTTAGATATATATTTTTTCTTTTGGGCAGACAATCTGTTATGCTATCTGTTACGGTTTTGACAAATTACTGGTAATTATTATGGTATCATATTCAGACTTTTACAAACTTAAACAATTTAACTTTTCTGGACATGTAAACTTGCAGCTCTGGAGCCCGCGTAGAGGAAGTTATGTTATGCAATGTCCTTATTTGCCACATATTGTAACACGTCCTGCCAGGCTGAGACTACTTATGTCCACAAAATAATGTGCTGTTGTTAAGATCTTTGTGTTGTAAAGATGAGTATTCAAACAAACCCTTGTTGTTTCAGGAAACTCTCCCCAGGTCCACTGGATGTGAGACTCCGCCCTGAGAAGGCTGTCCGAGGGTCGAACCATAAGCTCAGAGTCACTTTTGGGAGAGAAGGCCTCGGACAAATCGTGACTGCGAAAGGTAACGGTGTAAAATAAGACTTGAGCAGAACATGAGCAAAACTGTCTGCGTGTTGTGTGGTCGTGTACCTGTCGTCTGGAGGCCAGTCTCCATCTGAAACCGGATAGTCCAGGCTGTGTCTGGGAGAATGCTTTTTGGACTCCGTGTCTTTCATTGTGTTGCCTGAAGGTGACCTACAAGAGCAATAACGATTAATAAACACAATGATTTACTGTAATAATTCTAAATTGTTTTGTATCCACTAAATGATGTTAACACCCATTTATAAAACTACTTTTTGAAATGTTTATTCCATTACATAACAACCAGTATGTTGAATTTTATTGGGAATGTTTAAAAATGCTATTAATTTTAACAAAACGAGAATGGTTTTTCATCCAACATGGCAATAATACTAATTGTGCAACCCTACATATTTTGAATACGTTTTAAAGCCATTTAAAGTGTTGTATTGTATGCTCCCGTTCCTGAAAGCTGATCTGGGTCCATGTCAAAGCAGGTTTCCCCTCTCACTCTCTGTCTGCTCTCACGTTACCACCAGCGCTGCCATTAGCTGTAACATTAGAGTAGCATTGCACTGTCGAGGCCGGATTGATGAAGCAATTAGGCTGCACTGACTATGTGCCATGTAGATACTGCACATACAGTGTAAATCAATGACCACAGATGACAAGAGAAAAATATTTAAAGCATTGACTTTGAAACGGTTTTAAAAATAAGTGTCGGTGTCATGGTACTAAAACTTCAAACTCACTTTTGATACTTCATGATACGATTTAGACTAGATTCTATTTGATTTTACAATGTCAAATCGAATAGTATGATTTGCATTTTGGTTGCATTTTGTTCTGTTTGTGTTTTTTTTTTTTTTTGTATAGATGGTGGTGTAAACATCATCTTAACACAAACAAGTATATTATGTCATTATGGCTAATTGAGCACGTAGCATGGGCTCTAAAGACTTCATATTTAAGTTTTTAAACACTTACCTCGATACATGATTGGCTGTGTCCTCATCCGAGCTCATGTCCATCTCAAAAATCTCCTCGTTTTGCCCGTTGCCGGACGAAGCAGCAGGTGTGTTGTTAGCAGCGTTAGCATTAGCAGCAGACATGGGCGGAGTCAGCTCCTCTCTGCGCGGGTCGCCCTTGTGCTTCCTCCTCCTCCGCCTCTTCTTCTTGGTGCTCACAGTGCTGGAGGTGGAGGGTTCGGGGGGGTCGTCCGGGTCGCCCTGGTCGTCCTCCAGGTCTTTAGGGGCCCTGTGTTCCACCTCAGAGATCCAGAAAAGGTGGCTCTCGGTGGGGATCGGGGAGGTGGCGAGGTGGGCCGGGACAGCCTGCTGGAGATACAGGATCGCAGCGAGTTAGACAGCGAGTTGTACACGTCGTTAGGGAGCTAAATTATTTCTTAGATACTCTCTATGATACCCTCCCCAAATATTGTCATAACTTATAAAAGCGATGATAAAATTCAGCCTTTAGTCGTTTAGTCTAGTGCTTCTCAACCTGGGGCTCGCGGAATGATTTCAGGGATGATGTGGGGAATATTGGAAATGTATATCTTAAATATGGCTTTATACCCTTCAAATGTAGTTTATAAATGCAGATGGTTACATGGTACAAACGACACATAGTGTTTTGATCCCATATTTGAGATAATTGATGACATTTGGTCTTGTTAGACATGGAGTATCTGTTCCATATTTATTTCTGGGAGCTTTGGAATCAGCAGTATTTATTTTTATGTTATTTATTAGTGGCCCCAGGTTGAGCCGGTCTGCTTGAATTATTTAGTGACTTTCTTGACACTGAGATATAAAAAAATTCTATATTGCATTTTTATATAGAGGTTTGCAAAAAATATTTTCACAACCATATTTTCCAAACGCCAAACAATAAGATAAATCTACACAATAAGTACACAACACTAAACAGAGGTTGTTGTTGTGAATGAGGACATGTGACACACAAACATGACTCATACTTCAGCTGTCACATTGAGTAACTGCACACACTGAACTCATTACTCGTTCAGTTTACCCAACAGCTAAATACATTTTCTAACCGCACTGGGGAATCATTTATGTGTCAATCTTACGAGGCAATTATGTTACTCTTCCACGTTACATATCAGAAAGCAGCTTTACATTCTTCCTCTCCCTGAGCTGCGTGTTCTGGCACAGATGGCGGGATGATAAATTGTGTTGAACTTGTAAGAGCTCAGCCTCAGGCATTTTCACTTGTGGTATTAGCTGTCGGCAACAACAAAATCAAAGGGAAGTGTTTTAGGGTGGAGTATTGTTGTTATGATACCAAAATGTTGATTCAAATAAAAAAGAACAAGCTAGATACGAAATTACCACAATGACAACATATTTATATATTATATTTTTTAACCCTAACCCTTCAACTCTATCAATAGAGTCAGCCTTTAAAGTCTCCATGTGGTCTTAAACTATATCTGAAATAGTACAAAAGTTATACAGTAAAGGTTTTGTTCTGTTAATCTGATTATTATTTTGTTCTGTTTTTAAATTATCATTCATTTTCAATATTAGTTTTAGTATCGATACGTATCTGGGTATTGATACTATGAAAACCCTAGTGTATTGTTGAATAGTATGAATTAATTACACCCAATTTACGTTATGGATTTTACAGGCATCGACATTTCAGATGGAGAATTGTCATCTATCAAATGTCATTGTTGAAGCCATTTTTAATCAGAATGTTGTTCATTTGTGCTAAAAGAGAACGTATTGAACTTTGCATCAGCATTTTGACTCATTAGCAGATTATTTTACCACATAATTATTAACCGTGGTAAAATACAAGTCAGACAAAAAATAATACTAACCTAAACTATTGCATTTCAAGGGCCAGATTTGCACATTGCATGCAAAAATAAAACTTTTTACAAAAATTGTAAAAAAATAAATTGGCAAAAAATAAATCTTCAAAAAATGTCAACGCTTACATTTTGCTGTTCGATCTCTTGGACGAAAAAGGCCTCTCCATTGTCGCCCAGTTTCATGTGCAGGTCAACAGGCTCGCCGTTGATTTCAATGTCAATCTGAAACAGACAAAAGTGCACACCATTCAAACCATTAGCAACTTAATATTAGTATAACTGCTGTTCAATAATGCAACAACCAAACTGTAATTTCATATCCAAGCGTGATAATGATAATGATAATGCTTGGATTTCATTTGGCTTTGTATTCCCGGAGGGCACTGGGACCTCCGTGGGCAGTTGAAGCCCTTTTATCCCAGACTCGGCCCCGTACATGTTGATATTGTGTGTGTCGTGTCGGGTTTCACTGCTGCCAAACACATGAAACGCTCCATTCATGTTTGCCAGACGAATGAAACGTGATGCCACAAAGGAAACCAGTACGGACCAGGACAGACAGACCAGACTTACAGTAAATTAATAATAGAGTTTTACTGGAAACTGAATCAAAGTGTTTTTTTTTTATTTACTTTACCCGTTCTTAAAGGTGCACTGTGTAACTTTTCTGATGGAGAGTACGCCACCTGCTTCATATCATTCTAAATTAAATATATATATATATATTTTTGGGAGAAGTATTTCTTCAGTATTTGATTTAATCGAGTTAGTCCTGGTTTGGTGTATTTTCCTCCTGGCTTAGCCTATTTAGACCTGATTTAGCCTTTGTTTACACCATTTCTGTTGGATGCTGGTGTGAAAATCGACAAGTTAACAGCTGTTCTTTGATAATGATACTGAACTGTATGCTAAATAGACATGACTCAATGCTAATAGTAATGCTACTATCTACAGTGAGTAGCCAGAATACAATCAGCAGAGGCTACAAACGTAAATATTGGGAATAAAGCAAACATATTTTTTACCCTAGATGTGATATGGTGTGTTATTAATTGATTAATTTATTTATTTATTTATTGACACAGTGCAGCCTATGATCTTAGTTAAAAAAGCTGCTGGAGCTGAATGTAAATCCATGCTTATAAAAATGGACACAACAAGTAAGGCCAAATGTCACACTTTCCAAGGCATTATCTTGTAAAACTGGGGTGCCTCAAGGGTTAGTGTGCTCGCCAGAGCTTTTTATGCTTCACACTAATAGTTACTAAAAGCCAAAAGCCTACAATAGCCAAAAAACAATTGTTAAGTTCTCAGATGACACAATTATTCTCAGGATATTATTTACAGCCCATCAGTTTACTTTGATGAGGTGAAAGCCTGGTGCAAGGATCATCATCTGCTCCTAAACACAGTAAAAAAACTAAAGAAAGCATATTTAATCCTAAGAATGATCCTCTGGTAATTGGCAGCAAGCAGATTGAAGCAGTGAAGTCCATAAAGTGTCTGGGAATTTGTTTAGTGTCAGTTCTAAAATACTGATCACCTTCTACAATGCATTGTGGGAGACTTGAGAGCCTTGTGAGGTATGGCATGGTGGCCTGGTTTGGTGCGTTAACTTTGAAGGACAAAAAAAGGTCCTCAATGTTGGAAAAAATTATTATTGGAAGCGGTTATCACACATCTTTGGATTTATTTATTTTTTTGGAGGAAACCACAATTAGGCTCGAAAGGAAAATCTTTAATGACCAAGTAACTTCTTGTTCTCAGAATTTTAATCTTTTACATGCAGGCAGATAATTTAGACCCATTAAATATAAAAACAAACCGCTATAGGTTTTCGTTTGTCCTAACAACAGTAGCCCTGTTTGAACAAGAACCAAATGGTGTCGTTTTAAACGCATGTCCCTTTATATTTTTAATAATTTTTTTAAGTTCTGAATAATGAAATGCGTATTGTGTGAATGCCCAGCTTTTAGTGTTGTTGCACAATTAATTCAACCTTCTTTGGTGTCCGAGCGGGTAGAAATGGTAACCTTTTAATACTGTATTTATTGCCGTTTTTTTATTTGAATCTTTCTCTCAATTGTTGTACTGTATTTTCTTACGAGTTATAACATGGCTTATGAACCGTACATATCTGCAGCAATTTGACCAGTAAGCATAAATGATACAGTGGTACATTGCTTAAATTATGTAGCTGTGTAATTCTGAGTGACTTTGACTGTGTTGAATTTCATGTCATGCAGCTAAAGTGGCAATGTAGCCCAAGAATTTTCCTTTCTGGGTCAATAAAGTTTATCTTACCTTACCTAACCTTACTGTAAATTTATATTTTTGTATAATTTTGGGCTTGTTTGAGCCATTTGTGGAATCATTATCGTCAAACTTTAAAACATAAATGACAAAACATTAGATATAACATAACTTGGCGGAATGTTGAGGAGCAGTGCAAAACCTCTTGTGATACATTAAAGTCATTTTGTGTGTGAATTTGCTGCCAAATGGAAACTGAAAGTAGTTTATCCATTGTTGCTCCGATGCAGAGCTTAGCTAGCTTGTTTGCTCATGGCAAGGGGAGATAAAGGACACTTCAACTCATCTCCCAATCATTTTCCTCAACAGACACAAAAACCTAAGTCAAGACGCAATTCAACTGTCTGTATTGGTGATAAATGTGAGCGTAGTGGTACTGTTCCTGTTTATCTGGCATTCTGAAACTGGATTTTCTTCTTTTAGATGTCAGGTACAAAGTAAATATTTAGCTGTATCATGTTATATTTGTTTTTAGACTGTAGCAGCTTATTCAGATTTAAGCTGTGTTTTGAGCTTGTACGGGAGAAAATGTCATTATTCACCATTGAGTAATACATTTTTACCACTCGGTGCTAAAATTCAGAATGCTGTGGTGTCATAGTTACCTAGTCTCTCTATAAATAAACTTGAGATGACAACACATCAGGAGCATACAGAAAATAACATTACACAACCAACACAGGATCGGAACATCTATTTCTGCACTCTCTTCCCCATCCTCCTCCTACGCACACAGGGGTTGTGGAGCGGTTACCATGGAAACCACTCATTCATGCCTTCGATCGACTACATTGATATTTGGCGGGTGTAGTGAGAAAGTGCTACAGGCTCTGAAAAATCATAATCCCTGAAAATATGTTACAACCAATTATTATTTTCTGCATACTAAATCTAAATGGATGCTCTGGAGGCTAAAGTAAAGGAAATTTTCAATAAATATTTTCCATTCTTTGCTTGTGTTTGCGTGTCAGTGGGCTGGGATATTATGGGTATTTCAAATAAAATTCTTCCATTTATGTCAGATTTATGAGCAGTTAATCATGTTAGCCTTGTTCTTATAATATGAAAGAATATATTTAAGCATCTAAAACCTCTTGCACCATTGTCTTTATACAACAACTTGTAAATCTTCGGCATCTTATAATTGCTTGTGCACGTTATGTTAAAAATGCAGTAAATGACTATGCAGTGCCAGCTGAGAACGAGCTGGTTGAGATGTTTGTACCGCTCTTTCAAAACACAGGGAGATTCTTCCTCCAGTAGTGACTAAAAATAGCTCTGTGTTTCCCTGCTGTGATTAATGAGCTTCATCTGCAGGCAAGAATGTACAGTGACTACAAGATGGAGGAAAACACGGCACCATCTGCGGCGACCGTAACAGTGGGAGTGATTCAGATTCATGTTTATTAAGACTAAAATCGAAACAAGAAACAAGATGACTAGAGAAAGAGAGAAAATATTGCCTCATAGGTGAATGAATGTTGAATGCCTCTGGGAAATGGCCCAGCAGTGGACGAAATACCCTTGTACGATGAACAAGCAGTCAAATGAGGTCATGTACACGTACCGCTACTTCACATACATTTCCAGGAATGTTTTGCACACGAATGTTATCAATGTGGGTCAAACTGTGGAAAGTTGCGTATTTGTGATGTTGTTTTTTCTGTCCCATATAAGGATGTCTAGATTATTAGGTTAATCAGTATTTGTGAGTTTTCAGGTTACAATATAATCGTAAGAACTAAAACAATAATAATCTTGACAATTTCAGAAGCATTATGTAGTCTTTTAACGGAATGTATTCTCCAAAAAATACATCTAAATGTAATGTACTTTTTTTATCTGGTTGGATTTGTCAAACTAACTTTATTTTGCAAAGCTAGTCACAAACTTGAGGAATAGTGATGTGTTAGAAAAACTAAGATTTCACTGTTGTTTGGTCGCAGTAATCGAGAAGAATTGTCACATTTTGGTGTAATAAAATTTGATATTGTGATGTCCGTAGTGCTGTTTGTCCGTCCTTATTGTGTACTGTAAGTTCTGCAGTTGTTAAACACTTAGCCCAAGACAAATTCCCCTCTTGAACAATAAAGTATATTTGATTGATTCGATGGATTGAACACATTTGCAACAGTATTTTACATCGACTTAATAACATTTCACACTAACTACATGGAAACATAATTGTCTATTATTTTGTGTTGAAAACTAGTCTGGTCCAATCAATGGTCCAATAAAAAAGTGCTTAATATCATTCTGGTATCCAGTATCAAGCTTATACTTTCGAAATCAAGTGTGATGTTTTTGTATCGTGACTAGAGCTGTCATTAACATTTCTTTCAGTATTCATCCAGTCAACTGGTCAAACAATTGTTTCTATTGTACATTGGAACATTAAAAATAAATTATCAACCAAATACATGTTGAAATATGGTTACCAAATGCTTCTAGGGAGAGAATATTTACAAAATGAGTGCAATATTAATGAAAATTTCATTAATATCATTTATTAGTTTTTGACCTACTTTTTGCCACTATCTTTGTTATAAAAGGTCTGTATAGTGCAACACTATTAGTGCAATAGTGCGATTAAAACCTATGACTATGATTCATTTTCATAGTGGCCTACCGTATTTGTTGATTAATTGTTGCAGCCCTAACTGTGCAAAATAACAAAACCAGTGCCCAATACTCACCACTTTCTCTTTGGATCGCAGCACGCCCAGTTTGCCGAAGCGCACGTGGAAGGGTGAACACTGGTAGGTGCCATCCCTTTGCCGGACCACCACCACGTCGATGCACCCAGACAGCGTGGCCTGGTTTATGTCCTTGTACAGCTGCTTCACCGTGACCAGCACGTGCCCAGCCAGCTGCCCCACGTAGTTCATGGTCTCCGTCTGAACAAGAGAACACACCAGGACAGACAATTAGCTCAATGTCGATGTAATCACTCGCTTGTTCAATTAGCGCAATGGAAAACAGATCAACAGTGGTGGAGTTATCGGATTTCCTTTTCACCTGTACCTAGTCTAATACTAGTCCAGGCTCTAGTCCTGGTTTAGCCCGGGTTTAGTCCTATGTATGTTCTGGTTTAGCCCGGGTTTAGTCCTATGTATGTTCCGGTTTAGCCCGGGTTTAGTCCTATGTATGTTCTGGTTTAGTGTGGAGTTAGTCCAGGTTTGGTCCAGGTTTAGTCTAGGTTTAGTCTAGGTTTAGTCTAGGTTTAGTCTAGGGTTAGTCTAGGGTTAGTCTAGGGTTAGTCTAGGGTTAGTCTAGGGTTAGTCTAGGGTTAGTCTAGGGTTAGTCTAGGGTTAGTCTAGGGTTAGTCCAGGGTTAGTCCAGGGTTAGTCCAGGGTTAGTCCAGGGTTAGTCCAGGTTTAGTCCAGGTTTCGTCCAGGTTTCGTCCAGGTTTCGTCCAGGTTTCGTCCAGGTTTCGTCCAGGTTTCGTCCAGGTTTCGTCCAGGTTTCGTCCAGGTTTCGTCCAGGTTTCGTCCAGGTTTAGTCCAGGTTTAGTCTAGGTTTAGTCTAGGTTTAGTCTAGGTTTAGTCTAGGTTTAGTCTAGGTTTAGTCTAGGTTTAGTCTAGGTTTAGTCTAGGTTTAGTCTAGGTTTAGTCTAGGTTTAGTCTAGGTTTAGTCTAGGTTTAGTCTAGGTTTAGTCTAGGTTTAGTCTAGGTTTAGTCTAGGTTTAGTCCAGGTTTAGTCCAGGTTTAGTCCAGGTTTAGTCCAGGTTTAGTCCAGGTTTAGTCCAGGTATAGGCCAGGTAAAGTCCAGGTTTAGTCCAGGGGTAGTCCAGGGGTAGTCCAGGGGTAGTCCAGGGGTAGTCCAGGGGTAGTCCAGGGGTAGTCTAGGTTTATGGTGTGTTCACACTTGTCCTTTGGTCCTAAATTGCCCATTATAGTATTATAGTCCTGATGTGGACTTGTTTGGTCCCGTTTTAGTTCTTGTTAAGTCCTGATCTAGCCCAGGTTTTGTTTCTGGTTTAGATCCAGGTTGTCTCAATTTTGATTTTTGGTGAATGTGCAAGTGTGTCCTGTTTTGGTCCTGCTTTTGGTCCTGCTTTTGGTCCTGCTTTTGGTCCTGCTTTTGGTCCTGCTTTTGGTCCTGCTTTTGGTCCTGCTTTTGGTCCTGCTTTTGTCCTGCTTTTGTCCTGCTTTTGTCCTGCTTTTGTCCTGCTTTTGTCCTGCTTTTGTCCTGCTTTTGTCCTGCTTTAGACCATGTATACTTTCATACCCATGTGCAATACTGACATAATCATGTGCAATATTGACTTAATCATGCACAATACTCTGACATAAATGTCAATCATATTAGTGAAATATTATCCGTCCATATAACTGCTGTATATAAGAGTGTTACTTTTGTTACAATTATTTATTTTACTTTTTATTAAGAATAAGGTTTTTTTATATGTCTGTGTCCTGTCTGTGTCCTGTCTGTGTCCTGTCTGTGTCCTGTCTGTGTCCTGTCTGTGTCCTGTCTGTGTCCTGTCTGTGTCCTGTCTGTGTCCTGTCTGTGTCCTGTTTGTGTCCTGTTTGTGTCCTGTTTGTGTCCTGTCTGTGTCCTGTCTGTGTCCTGTCTGTGTCCTGTTTAAGTCCTGTTTAAGTCCTGGTTGGTTACGTCCTGGTTAAGACCTGGTTAACACTGCTTTTGTCCTGCCGGGTCCTGGAGTAGTCGAGCTTTTGGTCCAAATCGTTTCTGGACTTAATTTAGATCTGCATTTGTCCCGGAGCCTTGTTTAATCAGTTCAAGGTCTTTCTTAGAAAACCAGGCCTGAAATTACCTCTAGCCCCGTAGCCTCTGATCAAAACAACACAACTCTGTCCCAGTGGAGACATGCAGCTGAAAACTTTGGCTCAAACCACTAAGAAAAGAGTTCCCATAACAACCTCCCACACTAAACCCAGCTGCGTGACCATCTCCCGTTTACATTCACCCAAACTTATTTATTATCTACTTTTCTGGATTTTTTTTACCCTTTACCAATCGCAAAGACTGTCTGTATTCATCCATGTGTATTTAATTTGTGTAACTAGATTATTGATGCAAGATAATTTAGCAAACAAGTTCAGTTGGGTCAGCAGTGGCTTTATGAGGGCTTGTAAACAAACTCAGCTGTTCCCAATGCAGCCTTATGTAACCTGTCGATATCACACTGACCTTTTGTTCACACAGGGCCAGAACACAGAATCACAATGTAAAAGTGAGGCCGGAACAGGATAATGCAAATAACAAAAACAGAAAGCCAAGAACTGCTTTTCAACAGAAAGCTAAGAACTGCTTTTCTAAAATTGTCACAACATTTACATCAAGTGTAATGGGAATGAAAGAAAATCCAAAAATGTTTCTCTGTGATCTAGACTAATTGTTATGCTTTTTCTCACAATAATTGTAAAACTAGATGCTGTTCAGCGTAGCCATTGCGAGGGACTTCTTTCTTCTTTGGGGTTTTATGTTGTTGTCGTTGTTGTTGTTGCTTTTGATGGTGGCTGGCAGCCAAAAGTGCATTTACCGCCATTTACTTTATTATTTAGACTTTATTCTTTAGACTTTATTCTTTAGACATTTGGTGTTGTATGGCGGTTGGTATCCATAGGGTTACATTACCGCCACCTACTGCATGTTGTACATCTTAGACTTTATTCTTCAGGTTTAATTATGTTGTTGTTGTTGTTGTTGTTTTATGGCGGTTGGCATCCAATTGTTGCATTACCGCCAGACTTTATTCCTCAGACTTTTCGTAGTCCTCAGACTGTCGTAGTCCGTAAAAGTACTCCTTCCATTGCTTTGGTGTTACAAAGCCCATGAGGTCAAGATATGTCTTTGTGACTAGAATAGTTGTTGTCTGTTTCAGAGACCAACCGGCTTTATTCCAGGGAGACTCTTCTTCATCTTCCTCTCCTTCTTTGACGTTCGGTGCTTCCACCGTACAGCTTTATTCTTTAGGCTTCATTCTATAGGCTTTAATATTTCCACTGATGGCGCTGCTTGGTAGCCGTGCGTCTACGAGACTGGACGAGGACAGGAGACCACCCCCACCCCCATCTCGTCACTCTGATCACCCTGACTCCCCAAAAGTAGACCCCCATCACTCCGACTCCCATTTAGCGCCTTTAGCCTGTTTTCTATATCTGCCCAATCAAGTTCCTTTGTTCCAAGGAATCTCCCTGCAGCTTTAGCAATGATCCTGATCCTTTCAGTTCTGCTTTGAGTCTGAGAAGCACAGTTTACAACATCCACCATAAAGAGTACAAAATCCTCTCTATCCACAACCAGGGTATTCTCATTAATTCTGGAACCTGCACACTTGGGACCTCCACTCTTGAAACCTTCACACTTCTTGGGAGCCACGCTGGCCTTTCTCATTTCGCCCTGGCTGGGAGCAGCGCTGGCTCCTCTCTCTGTATTTACTCTAAACTCGTTACTTGAAACTTTCTTGACTGCATCTGCATAGGATATACCTTGAGAGACCTTTGTCAGAGACCAACCGGCTTTATTCCAGGGAGACTTCTTCATCTTCCTCTCCCTCTTTGACGTTCGGTGCTTTGGAAGTACAAAGCCCATGAGGTCATGGGACGTCTTTGTTGTTTTACAAAGCCCGTGAGGTCACGGGACATCTTTGTCGTTTTATCCTTTAGAAGTCCTTCTTCCATCACTTTGGCGTTTCTAGGCCCATGAAGTCAAAGCGCGTTAGAACATCCTCTTGCTCCTCATCCTCGGCTCAGTCTCCAACACCCCCCACCTCTATAAACGTTTACCCAGCCCTGTGCTACATAAGTAAGCAACCACAGCCTCGCCGGCTAAGGGTTGCCCACACTGAGGGTGCCCTCATTGACTACAAGAGGGCCCGCGCTGTTGTGCGGAAAACTGTGAGAACGGCCAAGAGTGCCTATTGGAGGCGGTATTGTTCCAAAATTGTGAGAGAAACTCGTCTCGGGGATGTTTGGGGGATGATTAAGCGGATGCATGGGGTTGAGCGCCGTCATGGGACCCCGGTCCTAATACTGAATGGTGTTGAAGCAGTCAGCGACGTTGACAAAGCTGAACTGTTGGCCAGCACCTTTGTGTCGGTGCACAGCTCTGACAATCTCTCACCTGCGGAAAGGCACTACAGGGAGAGTACTTTGGCCCAGAATTCTGAGCTGATTGGGCACCAGCCTTCGACTCAAGATGACCTTGACCTTCCGTTTAGTTTGTTTGAGCTAAGGAGAGCACTTTCTAAGGCGAGACAGACAGCCCCGGGTAAAGATGAGGTGTGCTATGACATGCTCTCTCATTTGACTGATGACACGCTTGGGCTAGTCCTGGGTCTTTTCAACCGTGTTTGGGATTCAGGTTGTGTTCCATCTGCGTGGAAACAGTCTACGGTGGTGCCGGTTCTGAAGCCGGGTAGGCCAGCGTCTGACCCTTCAAGTTATAGGCCGATTGCCTTGACGTCGCAGCTCGGGAAAACGATGGAGCGCATGGTTACCGAGCGGTTGGATTACTTCTTGGAGAGTCAGGGTTTGCTTCCCGCGCACCAGAGTGGTTTCCGTAGGGGCAGGAACACCATGGATTCCGTGTTGTGTTTGGAATCTGATATCCAGCTGGCCAGGGCTCAGAAAGAAAAGGTTATTGCGGTGCTCTTTGATGTGGAGAAGGCGTACGATATGGTTTGGAAGGATGGGCTCCTCATTAAGCTGCGGAAGTGTGGTGTGAAGGGTAAACTGTTTAGCTGGGTCCGGAGCTTTCTGTCTGGCCGGCGTATCCAAACCAGAGTGGGCGCTGCTTACTCTGGGGTCTATGGGGTGGAGAATGGGATCCCGCAGGGGAGTGTGTGTAGCCCTATCTTGTTCAATGTTATGATTAAGGACATCTTTGACGACGTGGATGGGTCTGTTGGGAGGAGCCTTTATGCTGACGATGGCGCTCTATGGGTGAGAGGGAGGAATCTCCGGTTTTACGAGGCGAAACTGCAAAGGGCAATACAGCAGGTGGAGCAGTGGACCCTGAAGTGGGGGTTTAAACTGTCCGTACGCAAGTCTCAAGTGATCTGTTTCTTCAATGGGCATAGGGACGTCTCCCTTCGACTGCATGGGCAGGTGCTCGAACAGGTCAGGGAGATGAGGTTCTTGGGGGTCACCTTTGACGAGAGGCTTAGTTGGCGTCGGCACATTGATGAGGTCAGTGGTAAATGCAAAAGGGTGAATAACTTGCTTCGTTGTCTATCCGGCCAGGACTGGGGGGCCAGCAGAAGGTCGCTCCTGGGTATTTATCGGGCCGTCATGAGGGCGGCTATTGATTATGGCGTATAGCCTACATGTCTGCGGCTGAGACTAACTCAAAGAAGCTTGATGTGGAGCAAGCCCAGGCCTTGCGCATCTGCTGTAGGGCTTTTAGGACCTCCCCTGTCTCGGCGCTGCAGGTTGAGTTGGGGGAATTGCCGTTACGGCTCCGGAGGCTAGAACTTCTGTTGGCTTACTGGGTGAATGTGCAAGGTCATACGAGCTCTCACCCGGTGAGGGACTTTCTCAGGGTTGATGGGGGGCAGAGTGAGGCTGGCGGTATGGTTTTCAGCCAGGTAGGAAATGCGAAGGCGCGGCTTGCGGGGGTTGGTGATCTGCGTGTGAGCCCGTCGGTGGCTTTGTCTGCTATAGCTCCGTGGAAGTTTGTCCCGGCTCCTGTTGATGTTAGCTTGCATGGCAAGCTTAGAGGAGTCGCTGGGAGGGCACCGCAGTTTGCCGTTCAAGCGCTCATCGATAAGCACTCAGGTGATGTGTTTATTTATACCGACGGGTCTAGGGATCCTGAGAGTGGGCGTACTGGCGCCGCTTATTTTGTGCCTGACCTGGGGCTGGCGGTCAAGAAGAGGTTGACAGATCGCCTTTCTGTTTTCACGTTGGAACTCATAGCGATACGGTTGGCATTGGAATGGGCGGAATCTGCTTTGCAGTGTTGCGGCATTGTGGTGGCCTCTGACAGCCTTTCTGCATTGCAAAGCATTAAATCTGGGAAATCGGATTGCAGACAGGATGTGTTGAATGGCATATTCTGTCTGCTGCTCTCCCTGTCCAGGAAGGATGTGAGGGTTTCCTTCATTTGGGTCCCTGCGCATGTGGGGGTGGATGCTAACGAAATGGCTGATGCACTGGCTAAGCGTTCCCTTAGGCGGCCATCAATTGATGTGGCGGTTGAGTTAAGCAAATCTGAAGTCAAGCCCGTTATCAAGAGTCATGTGGTCGGCCTTTGGCAGGAATTTTGGAGCCACTGTGTTACTGGACGGCATCTCTATCACATACAGGGTAGTGTGGGTCCTTGCGGGTCTATGGGCAGGAACGCGTGGGGATTGGCCATGCTGGACTCAATTGGTCACTGAGTAGGATAGGCAAGCATCCGACCGGTCTGTGTGGTCGCTGTCGGGTGCCAGAGACTGTCGAGCATGTGCTGATTTGCTGTGAGGCTTATGATAGAGAAAGGGCCGGGTTGGCCCAGTGGTTTCGGAATAATGGGCGGGAGTTCAATCTGCGGAACGTTCTGGCGATCCAGTCACAGGGTTTGTGTCAGGCTGTGGTTGCTTACTTATGTAGCACAGGGCTGGGTAAACGTTTATAGAGGTGGGGGGTGTTGGAGACTGAGCCGAGGATGAGGAGCAAGAGGATGTTCTAACGCGCTTTGACTTCATGGGCCTAGAAACGCCAAAGTGATGGAAGAAGGACTTCTAAAGGATAAAACGACAAAGACGTCCCGTGACCTCACGGGCTTTGTAAAACAACAAAGACGTCCCATGACCTCATGGGCTTTGTACTTCCAAAGCACCGAACGTCAAAGAGGGAGAGGAAGATGAAGAAGTCTCCCTGGAATAAAGCCGGTTGGTCTCTGACAAAGGTCTCTCAAGGTATATCCTATGCAGATGCAGTCAAGAAAGTTTCAAGTAACGAGTTTAGAGTAAATACAGAGAGAGGAGCCAGCGCTGCTCCCAGCCAGGGCGAAATGAGAAAGGCCAGCGTGGCTCCCAAGAAGTGTGAAGGTTTCAAGAGTGGAGGTCCCAAGTGTGCAGGTTCCAGAATTAATGAGAATACCCTGGTTGTGGATAGAGAGGACTTTGTACTCTTTATGGTGGATGTTATAAACTGTGCTTCTCAGACTCAAAGCAGAACTGAAAGGATCAGGATCATTGCTAAAGCTGCAGGGAGATTCCTTGGAACAAAGGAACTTGATTGGGCAGATATAGAAAACAGGCTAAAGGCGCTAAATGGGAGTCGGAGTGATGGGGGTCTGCTTTTGGGGAGTCAGGGTGATCAGAGTGACGAGATGGGGGTGGGGGTGGTCTCCTGTCCTCGTCCAGTCTCGTAGACGCACGGCTACCAAGCAGCGCCATCAGTGGAAATATTAAAGCCTATAGAATGAAGCCTAAAGAATAAAGCTGTACGGTGGAAGCACCGAACGTCAAAGAAGGAGAGGAAGATGAAGAAGAGTCTCCCTGGAATAAAGCCGGTTGGTCTCTGAAACAGACAACAACTATTCTAGTCACAAAGACATATCATGACCTCATGGGCTTTGTAACACCAAAGCAATGGAAGGAGTACTTTTACGGACTACGACAGTCTGAGGACTACGAAAAGTCTGAGGAATAAAGTCTGGCGGTAATGCAACAATTGGATGCCAACCGCCATAAAACAACAACAACAACAACAACAACAACAACAACAACAGCTTCCGGCTATCACTTGAAGCCTCAACAGCAACAAAAGGTAGCTCCTCCCCGCTTTCGAAATTGCTACCTCACGCTGACGTTGTCATCCGGGTCACTTGGCCTAGTAACGGGGCCGTCATTTTGCGAGGGGGAAACGCCACCTTAACTACAGCGTGTCATAAGGGTACGCAGAGCATTTGGAGCCATCAGAAAGCATCGTATATGAGCTGAAGATATCACACGCTGGGCTAAAATGTTGTCCTTACAAGATACCCGAAGGTTCGTGGGCAAACAATCCTACAGGCTGGCCCCGAGACCCCCGGCATCCAAACCAAAAGAACATATGAGAAATTACAAAAGATGACTACCTATTTTTTGAGGTAGGCATATATTTATATAAATGTTTTCTTCTCAATCTTGAGCATCATGAGCTAGTGTCAGCAGAGAAAATAAATCTAGTTTGATAATAAACAATAATTATGCTAACTAGGCCTACATGAACTAACCGTTTATAAAATGACGACCGCAAACGTAGGTCCACTTTGATTTTGGGCTTCATGTCTTGCCATCTTCGACTCGTTTGATTGCTTGTAGCCACTGAGTTCGTATTTGACCTTTTACTGCTGGTATCCTGTAGAAGGAAACCTTTTCTTCTTGCCAAGCATGATTTGAACATCCAAAAACTGAGCAACTTCTTGGCATCAATACTGTTTTAGTGTCCGAAATCGCAGCTAGCTTACTCGGTAGTCAAGGTGTCATTTCCCCCTCGCTTAAATGGCGAGGGCAAGTGACTCGGATGTTGTGACGTAGCGTGAAGCTATTCACCCTCCTGTCCTTCCAGACTGCTTTTTGCACAGAGCTGATCCTCCTTCTTTTTCTTTGGTGTTTTATGGCGGTTGGTATCCAAGTGTTACACTACCGCCACCCACTATAGTTGTACGTCGTCTTCTTCGCTGGTGTTTTATAGCGGTTGATAGCCAAGTGTTCTTTTTTGGTGTTTTATTGTTGTGTTACTTTTAATGGCGGTTGGCAGCCAAGGTTGTTGTTGTTGTTGTTGTTGTTGTTGTTTTATGGCGGTTGGCATCCAAGTGTTGCATTACCGCCAGACTTTATTCCTCAGACTTTGTCGTAGTCCTCAAGGTCCATTTACCGCCACCTACTGTAGTCCTCAGTCTTGTCATCATTTTCACTCTTGTTTTGTGACATCATCATCACTTCCACAGAATATTCTTAACGAATAACGCGGTATAATACAAAACCGCCACATACTTTGAATACGTACAACTACAGTAGGAATTCCTCAAAGTCTAAGGAATAAAGTCTGGCGGTAATGCAACACTCGGATGCCAACCGCCATAAAACAACAACAACAACAACAACAACACAGGGTAGGCTAACGGTACAGCTTGAATGGGTAGCAATAGAAAGCACGCTAAAGGTGCTAAATGGGAGTCAAAGTGAAGGAAGTCTACTTTTGGAGTAATCAGTGTAAAGAAATTGAGGGAGGGGCGTCGCTGGTCTCCTGTCCTCGCTCAATCTAGTAGATGCACGGCTGCCAGCCGCCATTGGAAGGAACGAGAACAACAGAAGTCTAAAGAATAAAGCCGAAAGAAAAAAGCTGTGCGGCTGAAGCGCCAAACACCAACGAAGGAGAGAAAGATGAACAAGAGTCAGCTCTGGAATAAAGTCTGGAGGATCTGACGAATGAAGTCTAAATAAAAGAATAAAGTCTAAAGAATAAAGTCTGGCTGTAACGTAACACTTGGATACCAGCCGCCATAAAACACCAAAGAAGAAGACAATAGGTGGTCTAAAGAACAAAGTCTAAAGAATTAGCTAATTTGATCACTTTCCTTATTCTTGACAGATATACATCTATACAGAGATATTGATATTGTTTGTAAAGAAAAGTGGTATAATCTGTGTCTTCTACATGGCAGTGGTCACTTCTTTTGTACAAAAGGTAACCAGTAACTTCCGTTTCGGTCGCCGCCATATTGGAATTCTGACTTTTGTGAGGCAGCGGGGGGGGGGCTGATCTAGACCTAACCCGCAACGATGGAAAAAAATAATAATAATAAAAATCCTCAAGACGCAGCTTAAGTTTTGGGTAGCCAATATTCAAATTTCTTGTTTAGGGTGCATTTACCTTTGGAAATAATGAAGGTACGTTAAACCATACGCTAATGCTAACTTTAACGCTAATGGTAACTTTAATGCTAATGCTAACTTTAATGCTAATTTTAATGCTAATGCTAACTTTATTACTTATGCTAATTTAAATGCTAATGCTATTTTATGTCATTTATTTTGTGAACAATATTAATTTAAAAGGGGCTTGAGAAGTCGCTTATGTTTATCGACTTTTGGTGCGAAGTCGTGCGTGGTTCAAATTTAAGGTAACAGAACGATGGTAATGTTGATGGTTTAGTTCCCTCAGAAAAAAACATACCTGGAGTTGCTTCATTTATTTAGTTTCATTCACACTATTTTGGCTCCTTTCACCATCCGAACATCAAAAACTCTTCTGAATCGCCTCGCTAACACATTTTCTCGATCTGTCACGTGGCTCTGAGAATCTTCTTTGCCGTTTTTAAGTCCATAAAGCATCGACGGACTCTTTTTATGTGTGTGTGTGCATTTCTGCGGTCAAATCACGATCGTTGCAACTGCGCAGCTTAAACGGGGAAGTCGGCAAACAGTAAACTGTTGATTTTTAAATTTTGTAATTCCTTCTGCAGCCAGTTGATGGAGCACCTCAGTTACTCTGGCATCCCCCAAGGCTGTGGCAAAGTTATATTATTTTTTGTTAGAAACATTTTTTTTTTTTTAGCTCTAAAACAAGAAATGCCAAAGTAAATGTTCTCAAGAGCATGTTTAAATGCCAATAAAAATACAAATAATGCGTCACATTTTTGTCCTTTAATTGGAGGTTGTCAGCACTCAAACGACATACAAACAAGAAATATGGAGGGAATTGTGTCACTCAAAACTCATCTGGTGAATGTTGGAGTAAAAGAAAAGTAGCAGCATTATAATATCACACTATGAGGTTTATACTGCGATAATATGGACCTGAAATGGCGATTGACGTGACGGCGCTCATTGTGGATACTGACCACGGCAAAAATGTGTTTTCCTCAGGTGGGAGCAGAGAAAAGACCCTCGCGGCAGAACATACTACGTCAACCACAACACGAGCACGACGTGGGAGCAACAACAGCCACTGTCTCCTGGGTTGGTTTCATGATTTAACAATATTGAGTAGTTTGTGTGGAAAAAAAATATTTAGATGATGCGAAAAAAGAAATCAAATCAAAATGCTAAAAATTATTATTGTTATTATATTTTTTTACGTTGATTTAACAAACAAACTGTAAAAAATCTGCTCAGAATTGGGACATAGTTGTACAGTTTATTACTAGTTAACTGCATTATATTCTGAGATGGCACAATATATCGCCAAAAAAAATATTGATAACTGCATCCGACACAAATGTACTGTTTTTAATGTATTTTGTGATCTACGATTTGATTTATTTATTTATATGGACAGAGATTGAGTAATACATTAAAGCCATTTGTCTTAATACAACTGAAATCGCTGTGTCAAAACGTACATTCAAATATCACAATAATATCGCCGTAACTACCGTGCTGCTTTTGCCAATTGTACTGTAGCTATAATCCAGCTCTTGTATCCTCTTGTATCCACTCTGGCCGCGCAGTTGGGAGCAGCGCGAGGACGACCGGGGCCGAACCTACTACGTGGACCACAAAACGTGCACCACGACCTGGCAGCGTCCCACCATGGAGCAATACCTCTACTCTGTAAGACGCGCACCAACAAAGGGGAACATCCCAGACATTTTACCTCTAACTGTATTCAGATGAGTGCGAGGAATGTGGCGCGGAACAAAAACCCAAAACTACTATTTATACAGCAAAAGACTAGGAAATGGTGTATTTTACATCGATTCATGATATTTTTTATATGCATTCTTATCACAAATCTCTCAAGCCGATTCAAGATCATTTTAAAGCAGCTCAGGAAAGGTCAAATGACCCTCTAGGTTTGATACTAGCTTAAATCAGAACTAAGTAACCCTGGCAATAGAGCTCCCTCTGCAGATCCCTTGTGAAAATAGTCCGATTGGTACTTTTTTCTTTTCCCTAATAAGACACTATAACATGTTACAAAAAAATTTCACAATGGCGAATCTAAAATAAAGAGCCAGGGTTTCTCAGGAGAGTTGTCTTTGGGTCGATTGTTTCCGCACAGAGACAGCAGGGGGCGACGACGGTCACTTCAAACACCTTTTATAATACATATTTAACGCTTTCTGAACATTTGACCAGCCTATTTTGTAGTATTTATGCATCTGTAAATGCATTAGTTTGGTCGTTTACATTTGTGTCTCGTACTTTCAGGCGTCCATGATGTCCGCAGAGAACGACCCCCTGGGACCTCTACCTCCGAGATGGGGTGAGTCCATTTTAACCACCTTAAATTCAATACTATTACACGCCCATAGTTATTTAATGAATGGAAATTAATGGTTTGGAATGGAAAGCGTTACAAAGGTCTCATCGGCTCCCGCTAGACGGTTTGTAGAGATTTTTGGATTTCCAGAAAAATTACATGAAGTTAGTCGGTGTAATCCCTCATTGGTCCAGGCGTGTTCCATTGTAGAGAAAGCTTCAGTTGTAGTCATCTGGACTCAGTTAGAAAAATTAGACGTTTCGACTCTCATCCAAGAGTCATTGTCAAAAAGAGAATTTAGGTCGATAACTCCAATATTTGTACTATTCTGTGGTAAGTCCAGCCCATTGGGCGGAGCCTTCCTGAAGTGGAAAGAGTTTCAACAGAAACTCACCCCGTTTGTATCTACCGAGCCTATTCAGACGTTTAATGGGCTATTAGTATCCCCTTTGTCTTTGTGAGACCCTGGCTCAGCCACCCTGAGTACCTGATTAGCATCTAAATGTCCTGGTCCTCTACCTCTCCAGGGGTTCAGTATACCATTATAGAAACCAGGAAGATTGAATCTTAACCCTCCATTTCTGTTTCTTTCTTTTTAAACAAATATAGCTTATTTAAACTCCTCTTTCAAACCATAGTTTCTCCCTGCTTAAAATCTTCACCGTCTTCAAATGAGTGATTAGAGGCTTCAAGATGCAGATGCACGGCGCTCTGTGGTCCTGAACTTGTATTTCTTCTGTCCTGATAGAGCCTCTTGGACTTACCACAGAATAGTACAAATATTGGAGTTCTCGACCTAAATTCTTATTGACAATGACTCTTGGATGAGAGTCGAAACGTCTAATTTTTCTAACTGAGTCCAGATGACTACAACTGAAGCTTTTTCAACATGAAGTTAGTCGTTTTTTTTTTATGAGCAGAGGCCGCTTTGAATGATCGTGCGACATATTTTGTTTTCATCCTTCATCAGAGAGACACGTGGACTCCAGTGTGTTTTTTGTCAACCACAACACCAAGACGACGCAGTGGGAAGACCCTCGAACCCAAGTTTGAGCTGCGAGTGTGGGAGAGGGGATTCTAACAACTCTGTAAACTCCGGAGGAAGAGGAAGTGCTGATTCTTCTGCGACGCTGTGAGCCTAGAGTGCCCTCTTGCTGTTGTCTGTGTTAAAATAATCAGCATGTGAAATGCGGTTGCCAGTGTGAAAAGAATAGACTGTGGCTCAGAGAAGAGACTTTAAACAGCTCTGCTTGTGTACAAGTCTCTCCATGGCCTAGCACCAAAGTACATCTTGGACATGTTAGTGCCATATGAACCATCTCGGACTCTAAGGACCTCAGGGGCCGGCCTCCTGCTGGTGCCAAAGTCAGGACTAAACATGGGGAATCTGCGTTTCAGTTTTATGCAGCTAAAATCTGGAACAGTCTTCCTGAAGATGTGAGACAGGTTCTACTCTAAAAATGTTCAAATCTAAGCTAAAAACCGTTTTGTTTATTTTGTGCATATGACTGAAAGGATTTTTCTTCGCACTCTTCTCTTTTATGTCTTAAATTGTTTTTAATTAGTTAGTTTTATTGTATTTCTCTTTCTGTAATTTTTTTGTGATTTTAATGCATTTTTCCTGCTCAGGAATTTGTCATTTTTGTAATTTCCTTACAAATAAACTTGCCTTGCCTTAATGTCACATACAAGTCGCTCTGGAGTATAAGTCGCACCCCGGCCAAAACTATGAAAAAAGGTGCGACTTATAGTCCGGAAAATACGGTATATCAATAATTGCAGCTCAGTGTTCTCGCTAAGGGGTTTTGGCATGGCGGGCTACCATGCTGCTGCGGCGGGCCCCCGCCATGCTCAAAAGATACCGTCAGGAATTAAGATAACTGCAGGCAGCGCGCATGAAAAGCACCACGGCGCTCGCACGCTACTCAATAGATATGGAAAGCCAATATGATCACACTCCGCCACTAAGGAGTATGGCGTAAATTAAGAACGGCGATCGTCGGCTGGCGTAAATTACGGCGCTTGTTTACAACGCTCAGCGTAATGTCAGACGGCGCAATGTCAGACGCCGGGAGTGTGATCATATTGGCTTTCCATATCGAGCCCCGGGGGGCGAGCGCAAATTTTTGCGAGTGGTTTGTCCCACTGCCATCCTCCATCCTCAGCCCAGCGAGAACACTGCAACTATTTGAATATTGAAATAACTCAACTAATGTAGTTTTATCATCAAGACAATGCAGCAATTAACACAAAATGACAAGAAAAGTGTGAAATTAGTTGTTTTTAGAAGAAGAAAAAAACTAGAATTCTGTTGGAAATAAGTGGTAAAAATCTTTTATTTTAAACTGAATTGATTATTTCCACTTATACCAAATAAAAATAAATTATGAATTCAAAATGAAGAACAAAAATGTACTTTCCATTAGTACCTAGGCAAGGCAAGTTTATTTGTAGAGCACATTTCATACACAAGGCAATTCAAAGTGCTTCACACAGCAGGAAAAATGCGTTAAAATCACAAAGAAATTACAGATACAATAAATTAACTAATTAAAAACAATTTAAGTCATAAAATAGAAGAGTGCAAAGAAAATCCTTTCAGTCATATGCACAGCTAAACAAAACTGTTTTTAGCTTAGATTTGAACATGTTTAGAATAGTACCTGTCTCACATCTTCAGGAAGACTTCCAGATTTTAGCTGCATAAAACTGAAACGCAGATTCCCCATGTTTAGTCCTGACTCTGGCACCAGCAGGAGGCTGGTCCCTGAGGTCCTCAGAGTCCGAGATAGTTCATATGGCACTAACATATCCAAGATGTACTTTGGTGCTAGGCCATGGAGAGACTTGTACACAAGCAGAGCAGCTTTAAAGTCTCTTCTCTGAGCCACAGGAGCCAGTGCAGAGACCTGAGAACAGGACTAATGTGATGGTACTTCCTGGTTCTAGCCAGGACCCGAGCAGCAGCGTTCTGGATGTACTGCAGCTGTTTTACAGCTCGTTTGGAGAGGCCAGTGAGCAGGTTTGGAGACAAACGCATGGATAAGTCTCTCTAAATCTGGTTTTGACACTATATTTTTGATTTTGGGAATGTTTTTTAGATGGTAAAAAGCTGCTGATATTATTGATTTGACGTTGCTGTTAAAATTTAAGTCTGAGTCCATTATTACCCCCAGATTTCTAACTTGATTTGTAGGTTTTAGAGCGAGACTCTGGAGGTGACCGCTAACACTTTCTCTTTGTTTCTGTGGCCAAAAAAGAGGATTTCAGTCTTGTCTGAGTTCAGCTGGAGAAAGTTGTTTTGCATCCACAAACTTATCTGTTGGATGCAGTGACAGAGTGAATCTACTGGTCCATAGTCACCTGCCGACAGTGAAACACAGATCTGAGTGTCGTCTGCATAATTGTGATAGGACACATTTTCAGTGCGTATCAACTGACCTAACGGCAGCATGTAGAGGTTGAACAAAAGGGGACCCAGGACTGACCCTTGGGGCACTCCACAGGTCAGGGTCATGTGGTCTGAGACACAGCTATCAATTTCAACAAAGTACTTCCCGTCTTCCAGATAGGACCTTAACCAGTTTAGGGCAGTGCCAGTGATGCCCACCCAGTCCTCTAGTCTCTGTAAGAGCACTCAGATCTAACAGAATTAAGACTGAGGCTTTGCCCGTGTCAGTGTTCAGGCGGATGTCATTTGTCACCTTGACAAGAGCAGTCTCAGTGCTGTGATGAGGTCTAAAACCTGACTGAAAAACTTCAAATGAATTGTTTATTAAGAGGAAATCTGTGAGCTGTTGGTAGACAACCTTTTCAAGGACTTTGCCCCAAAATGGCAGATTAGAGATGGGCCGGTCATGACTCAGGACTGCGGCATCAAGACTGCTCTTCTTTAGGAGAGGCTTTATGACCGCAGTTTTCAAAGACATTGGGAATGTTCCAGATTGAAGCGACATGTTAACTATGTGAGTGAGTGGTGCTAACAAACTGTTCAGCACAGACTTTAGAAATCTGGTGGGTAACACATCGAGGCAGCATGTAGATGAACTCAAGACTGGTGATGATCTCCTGGACAGTTTTGTCAGTTACAGGTGCAAAGTAAGTTAGCGCTAAGTGTCTTGGTGGTTTTAGGGTAATTTTTTGCATTGTGGGATTTATAGCATTTTTAATGCCCTGAACTTGTTATTAAAGAATAATGCAAACTCATTACACTTGGATGTGGAAATGAGTTCTAATGGCAGCTGAGCTGGAGTGTTTGTTAATCTGTTTACCGTGGCAAACAGGACACGCGAGTTGTTACTGCAGCTTCCAATTATTTCAGAAAAATATCTTTCCCTAGTTCTACATAAGATTAGGTTGTACATGTTCAGCTTCTCTTTGTAAATCTCTTTTTGAACCTGGAGCTTTGACTTGCGCCATTTCCGTTCGGCCCTGCGGCACTCCCTTTTCTGTGCCCTGACCAAATCATTATTTCTCCACGGCGCCTTCTGCTTATTTTTAACCATTTTAGCCTTCATAGGGGCGATGGTGTCCAGAACATTCAAAACACTAGATGTAACAGAGTTCAACAAATCCTGGTGGTCAGTTACTTCTTTCGTGATGCATTTTTCAATCCGTATTTTATCCTGAGGTTTGGATCCACAAAACTAAGATTGAGGCAGCATTGTGGAAATAATCTTTAATTTGAATATATATTTCACCATTCACATTAATAGAAAAACGTCTCGGGGACTTTCCACATGTTGTCAAAGTATAGTGTTTCCTTCTGCATTCTGCATAACTACTAAAACTAAAACGGAGTAGATGGAAAATGTTTCTGGTGATAAACAGGCCTTGATCTCACGTGACCTTCAGTTCAAAGTCCTGGTGTCATGACAACTATAGTCAACATACTCTGGGACATTTAGGATCATGAAACCTCTCTTTTATTGTAGCCAACTGTCAACACATGGCTCAGTTTGGAGTAGCACACAGGAGCATTACCCAGCTTGTTCCGTATTGTCTCGTGTAGAAAAGCATGAGCAATAAAAACGGTGACTCTTAATTTATGAACAATTAAGTGATTTAAAAACAAAGAATAACCCGGTGAAAGTCACAAATGGAATCTACCGGACGTTTAAGTGGCCTTGTTGTCCATTTCGCAAATCCTGGAGGGAACTGATCGCTATCTGAAGCTAATAGTTCCTCCAAATTAACCCCCAACCACAAGGGGTTTCCATTAATAGAAGAGATTTTTGTCAGGGTGGTCTGTTTTAAATAGTCTATAATAAAGACCTCTAGAATTGGGAGATGTATCAAACCATGGATAACGTTGCAATTGTCATTTGAGATTTTCAAATTAGAATATCAGGTATAAATATCGCCTCTAAAGTACTAAAGTTTACCTCAAAAAGTCAAATATTTCTAGTTTAATGTTTCAAACAAAGAGTGCGACGACAACACATACATTCGCAGGTCGGGTTAGTTGGAAACAAACACTGCAATTTTATTTTAAAAGAATTCCTTTCTTGACGTTTTTACGCAGCTCACCTTTGAACTGACTGACATTAAACAGAAGAATCAGAGTTCAAAGTCTAACAGCTAAAGTATGTAGAGAATGACACAGCTAAGCAAACCACACAAGCAATAAAGAAAAAACAGTTGTTATTGTCAAAAAGATTGGTCATTGATTAATAGCGGCTCAATAAGAAACGTGTTATGACAGCAAATCGTTAAAGGTTTATGATTAAATTGATTTCTGATAAGAGTTATATTGCATTTATTGTGACATCTTTAGAACAAAATTGAAAATGTCATGTCATTCATGTTATACCGTGTGCTGAATAAACTACCAATTCAGGAGCTAATTTCGATTCGATTTGTCCTACACGACTCACCAAAGTCCACGACGATGCCCTGCGGGGTAACAGCGCGCCCTGGTCTTCCCCGGGTTGGTATCTCCTCAGCCCCATGTCCCCCGCCGACCGCTGCCTCTTCATTTTAATCACTTTTTTTTAACGTTACTATTCACCACTTAAACACGGCATTCTCCGGTAACGCTGCTACTCCACTGGGAATGTGCCAACAGTGAATCCATACCGTGCTAAATCAGTGCGTCTTTATCTACAGTGATGATGCCAGCATTTGATTGTGCAACATGTCCATAAAGTGCAAATACAAACAGGATGTAATGCAACTTTGTGTTCTTCCACGCAGGGGAGGGCTCGGCCAATGGGAAGGGCCCCTCGAAGTGGCGGTGTATTACTGATAAGGGGGAGAACTCGTACGGTTGAAGCGCTACAATGTTGTGTCCTTGATAAGCAACGGACTTATAGGGAAAAACAGCAGTGACGTCGAAAGAGGTCACGCGGACAGTAAGCCACGAGCAGCTGCAATTAACAATGGCAAACTAGTAAGAGCTTGAGCTGCGAGTGAACCTTTATTTGTTTAAACATCCTGTTCATTTGTCACGGTCTTGATATATATAATTTGTTGCGATTTGTGTGAGAAGAAACGTCACAATGACAATTTTTCATGATTGACACCATTGACCAACTTTCACTCAAGTTGTCAAAAACGTTACCCTTCCCCAAGTATATGACCAGTTTTATAAAATTAAACATTCTAAATGATATAAAGTTTATGTGACAAAAACAGACGAAAAAAAAGCACTTTACATTAAGAGGTGGTGGGCAATATGTAAAAATGTAGATAATATCATGAATGCTTTAGTATATTGTTTATACTAATATTAAAAATAATTTTAAAAAATATTGCACCACAAAAAGCTGATTAAAAATGACCGAAAACATAAATAAATCCTGATGCAGTTTCACAAGTTTATTTGCTGAAGCTAGAACAAACATTTGAACTGGGTTAAGGCTATTGACCCTTAATAGTGTGAGGTAACGATCCCTTCAGGCAGGTCTGTCCTAAGAAGAGATCTGCTGCGAAAGGCCAAATATGAAACCGTTTATTACTTTGGACAATAATAGCATGACATGTAGGAAGAAAACATGTAGACATTGGCATTACGGGTGGGCATTAATTCAAAAATGCATCAGAAATGTGCTAAAATGTACCTATAAATGTCTTAGTTGGAGTTCAATTCGTTTAAACGTGAAGGGACCGTAAAACTGACCGTGAAAGGGAAGAAATAGTTGTATACCCTCGTTTGGGAGATGGCACTAGATGTTTCTGTCTCTTTTTGAGGCTATTTTAATTATAGATGATGCAAAATGACTGTAAAATATTGAGCATACATAATAATTGGCATACAATATTGTAAATATATTGCAAACCTATCCAGTCAAGTAGGGCTGTAAATAACGACTATTTTAGTAGTCGACTGTCAGCAATTGTGTTTCGATTAGTCCACTAGTCAAACTATTATTTCTATAGTACATTGAGACACTATCAACCAAATAAAAAGGTATAAAAATGGTGACTGAAGGCTTCTAGATAGAGTATTTAAGAATAAAGTGTATTATTGATGAATTGTTTACTCTTTTTGACATTGTTATTTAATAATCCCACTGATTTTATTATTAAAAGGTCTTTTCGTAAATGTTTTAGAGTCTGTATAGTGCAAATAACAATTATAATTATCAAAAGACAGCCCTACAATGTTAAAATTCTGGCATATTTCGCAAACGACCTAGTGATTAAACCCCGTGGGACATCCTTTTCTCCCAAAATGTTTCAGCTGTTACCACTTTAGGGCAAGTGCCGTTGAGTAAGTCACAAAATAGTGCCCGGGGCCTGAAAAAGCAATGACTAAAACTTTCTGGATCTACCGACTCTGCACTCAAAAGATTCCTCACAGACACCCGACTATTTCCATCAGTCATTTTGGCCCACGTGCTGCCAGCGCCGCGCTCCCTTCTGCGCCCCTACGCCAGAAAACACCAGCACAATGTCCTTTCCAAAACAAATTCATGTCACTACAAAGCAGTTCCGAGGCCCACTTCTCCACCTGTAAGTCCCGGAACGTACATGCAGGAGGATTTTCCGTTCGGACCTGCTTTGACGACGCCACAATCTCAGAGCCGGTTGACCAAACACAGACCAAACAGGGGTCACATTCCACTCTTGTCAACTCGTGTTACTAGAAACAACACCCGCATCGAGAATCTGTGTAAAATAAACCCCCACAACCGCATGGAACATATGAGACATTAAAAAGACAACTTTCATTTTCCATTTTTGTCACTCCCTGTGCCTTGTTTTCACAGCAACCTCCGTGACTGTAGATACACCCAGTATCGCCGTGTTATTTATTGACTCTCTGTATTTAGTGTAAAAGGATCTGTGTGTTATCTTGCGGTCAGAGCTGTCATATATATATATAGCACAGGCCATGGCTCCTGTCGTACTCAACCTGCTGATAAGAGGACACTGCAGTTGCATTCATTAGTAACAATAATGCTTTTATCTTAGAAAGACATGGAGATAATTCACTAAACTTAATATTGTACAGTCTTATTTTGTATATCTGCATGATTATGTGGCATACACAAGTTCAATGGCGTGTCTATTGCAACTGAAATAAAAAGCTGATCAGCCTGTAGGCGTTTGTCTTGCGTGGATTTGAGCCTTCAGGATAGTTTGTTTTAACATGTTTCGTTTTGCCACGACCACAAAACATCACACAACCACTTCACATCATACAAGAGGAAAGTGTCATCTTCTCCATAGCACATGAACTCAAGAGTTGTATTTGGAAGAATTAAAGATAATAAAAACACACTAATGAAAATCTGCTGCTCGCTATGGCGAAATGAAACCATCAGTTCTACAGTTTTGAACAGAAGTTGATAGTTGCATTTGTATTATGAAGCCTTTTAAGATCAATAATGTTGTTTGCAATCAACAAAATGTAAAATGATGCATGATCTACACACATAACAGCTCAATACTAAGTACCATGCAAAAAGCACAAATCTTAAACCACAAATAATTCCCATCTAGAATTACCTTTACAAAGAGCCCAAAATAGAGGAAATGTTGAAACAATAGTAGAGTTGTAGTGGCACTGCCTTGTTGACGTGGTGCGCTTGAACCAGAGGAGAAGCTTCTAATGACAGAAATGAATTGTTGTCAACAACAGCTAGCCGGTTTGTTCTTGTTCCTAAATAAACATTAAAACAAGCCGGTCGTACCTGCTACGCGAGACAAGTGATTCTAACCAAACGTCGCACAATTAAAAGAATAAATTCGTGCCTTTACCCGTCCAGTCGCTAACACATCATCACTGCTAACGCCTATAGCCACCTTGCATGCTAGCTAACGTTAGCCCCGGGGATAGACCCAGAAAACCTAACCATCGCGGCGGCGTCAAAGCGTCAGCTCGCCCGGGCGCTTCGTTTACCTTTGTCGGTCTCTCCCGCCCGGGACTCGCGTCAACGGAGGTCGTCGTTTATCGTTGGTTAATCAGTGTGCGAGTGTCCCCCCCATCGCCGCCGCCGTGTCCGCGAAAAACCTCCTCTTCTTCTTCTTCTTCTTCTTCTTCTTCTTCTTCTGCCTGACGTGTCGGACACTGGGGTGACCGGGTGACGCGCTGGATGACTGGGGCCGGAGGAGGTGGTGGTGCTGCGGGTGTGGGAGGTGCTGCTGGAGCCGGGGCTGGAGCTGGAGCACCGGGGCTGGAGGTGGTCTTTGCTGCTGTTGACACGGGGTGGGCGGGGGGGGGGGGAGATACAGAGCCCCGGAGCGGAGGAGGAGGCTGCAAATGAACCGGGATAACCTTTCACACGAAGAGGGAAGACTGTGTTCCGTGCGCGCCGTGCACCACGTGTGATTATTGAGCGGGAGAGGCGCGCTAAAGCCCCGGGATGAGTGCGTGTTGTTGTGGGTGATCATCAGGGGACGTTGTTTGATCAGTGGTGGGGCAGTTGTTGTTCAGCTTCCTGGTGTCTATAGGGGACATTTTGAAACGCTATGGTCAATGGTTTCAACTTCCTGTTATATAAAAAACATTTAGGGACTTTTTCTACTTACAAAAAGTATGAAATTGTTATTCGCTATGGCAACGGTCCTAATCATTTCCCGTCGTTCTGAAACCAATGGATGGACAGAATGTTCGAAACTGGAGGTGACCAGAGGCTACATTTAATGGACCATAAAACATTTTGAATGATTAATCAGCTTTAACGTTAAATGCTAAACGTTTAAGTGCCACTGGAATTTCCAGGGTAGAAATGTCAAGTTGTTTTTCTATTAAAAAAAAAAATACTTTTCACTACTGTTGGGTCAAGGTTTCTTGTCTTGTTTTTAAACCGAGCTAAGATATCACTTGCCCTTGAAGGCAACTGGTGTTATGATTTTGGGCATTAAAATTGAATTGACTTAAGGCATGTATCACTTGTATTTGCCAAACCACCAATTATGTGTCACTTCACTTTAGCCTCAGATGTCTCCATTTCAGAATTTAGAATATATTTGTTTACAAGCCTTTAAAAAGCTCTATAATATACGACTTGACGTGAGAGGACAGTAGAATTTATTAAAAAAGACAATGTAGTTCATTTTTGCAAATCAAAAGATTGGATTTATTTGTAATTTTCTCCATAAAGGGGTGAAAAGTAAAACAGTAACTTCGACCATATTATTCTATTCACATTATTAAGTTGTAGGCTTAAGGGATACAATGGTGTTGTAATTTTGAATGCACTTGCAAGACAACATACTTAACCTTATTTTTATTTTCTCTTTGTGACTTCAACCAGTTTAACGGCCCAACAGTTACTATCAGCTTTGAGTGACAGAAATTAACATGTTTGAGCTCTGGCGTAGTCACACACACACCGACACACACACACTACTTTACATGTATCCATGCATTTCCTGCTCCACCTCTTTTGTCAACTCCTGACACAGAACTACTTGCAGACAGGACAGAATGACAAATGAAAGACACATTTCCCTCTTACAATATTCCACAGAAGCTGTGAATGACAGTTTGACATCACTATTTCAGATTGCAGACAAAGTAACCTGATTAACTCAATGTGTTTTTGTTTTACACAACAAATGTTTATTCTATCCAACGTGTTTGCTTTGGTATAAGAAAAGAAGCTTACAGTATTTTATGGGGTTTATTGGCCTCTGGTTAGAAGCAAAGATCACAGAAAAACCATTACTTTTTACTTACATTACATAACTTGCAAGCTGTGAGTAGTACAGAGTAGTACTTTGCCACATGAGTTTAATCTTGACAAGCTATGGCCAAAGCCCTTTAGCCCAGCACATGAAAGAATGAGTAAATCAGCGAGTGTTTGTACTGTTTATTCAGACTGCTCTGGAGCACTGGCATGTGCCAGGTAAATGCTTTGGAGAAAGCTCAGTCTCTTATTACCACGTTACCACGGATACATGATACACATTAGTCTGTCTTGTGTTCCTCTTCGTCTGGGTTGTACACACTAACAGTGAACGCGCCCGCCTCTGTGCCGTACTTGTTCTTGACCACGAGAGCATATTTGCCGGAGTCAGCCCTCGTCACGGCAGTGATGTTGATGGAGGCGAACTTGCCGTGCTCGAACTTGAGTTTGTAGCGGTCGTCGGACACCAGCTCTCTGTCGTTCTTCACCCAGCTCACCTCTGGCACCGGCTCGCCCCACACGTTGCCAGTTAGGTTCAGGGACTGTGTGAATCAAAGGTGTCATTAAGGGTATTTACGACACAACAACTCAACTTAGTACATTTGAGATGACTATAATCAGTTACCTTGCCCTCTTGAATAGCAACTACATCTGGCAAACCTCCAACAACGCGAGCACGATCTAAACAGAAAGGACAAAGGCAGCCAAAGTTAATGTTTGTTTTATGTTCACAAAGCAGGATTTAATTGCCAATTGGACCATCTCTAGAGACACACAAAATAGTAAACTGTCACTTACTTCTCTCTGCAATCGCTGCAGCTCTGTGGAAGGAAACAGAGACATTGTGTAAGAGTCACCAGAAAATCTTATCTCAGTTGACAATATCAGGAAACGAATTCGGGGGGGTTCTTTAGCATTCAACTATTTTAAAAGAATGATGAATGTTACTTTCTTGTGCAAACATCCTCTTTGTGCTAAAATAAAGCCTTGTATTATACCTAAATCTATACTTACTTCAGCCTCTGGAACTCCTCAAATGCCTCTTCCCAGGCTGGAATAAACAAAAAGGCAGTTTACGTAAGAGCAAAAGTAAAATAAAAGTAAATATAACACACGCACAAACACAATTCATGGTTCAAGTCGAGGTCAGGACTATTTATACAGTAGCTTAAAAGGAAAAAGTCAACACATTCAAGTCAAGTTTGTGTGAAACGTTTGCCGTTTGTCAGTGACATAGTTCCGTTTAAAGCAGATTAAGCCAGATTAAATGCAGATAAATCCAAACCACAATTTGAATGGTCGCAATTACCAGACTGCAGAGTTAGCAAATATTTAAATAACATCGCATAATCTGCAACGCACAAAATACATGGTCTTATATTGCAAAAAAAAATGCTAATTATGTAGTTTAGACCGCGACAATCCTTCGTTCTTCTGAAATACATGCAGGTTTTTTTTATAGTTCAGCAGTTCATATTCGATTCTTATCTTGTTATCGCGTTTATGATATTATTAACACCGATGCAATGCAATACTTGAATGAATGCGTGTTTATAGTGTGGCCGACCTTTGCCGCTCAGTTCGAACACCCTCTTGACTCCGTCTTTGCCATCAAATATGTCCATGGTGTATTTGCCCTTGTCTTTCTCAGTGGGCTCATTGATGTGGAGCCAGAGCTGCTCCCCAGTCACTCCGGACTTCAGTCTCTCTGAAGCGGCAATCTTCGCATCTCTAGGACAGAACAAGGTCAAGAGAGTGTTGCAGAAGGTTCAGGAATAAGAACAAAGGAAGGGAAACAAAGGAACAAAGGAAGGGAAACAACAAGATCAGCAAATGAGTTCTGTTTAAAATCTTACACGCAAAAACAAACAGATTGCTATCAACAGACTTTAGTTTGGTTTAGTCAGTGGATTGCTGTAGACCTCGCGGTTAAAAAGCCTCAAGCTGATCATGATGATGTGAAGCTAATGAAGCTTGATCTGAATAAATTGTATTAATTACAGGGCCCTACTGTCAGCACTGAGAGTCATTAGTGTGTCATCTCAGAGTTTGAGTTGCTACACTGCGGGTGGCGCTGTAGAGCAGTCAGATATAAAAACAAGAATATAAAATGAAAAAACAAATTTATTCAGTCAGCCATAACAGTGATAAAGAAACTAAAACAGTAGAGCTTCACTATTATGTATTCATTTGTGTTGTTTTGTCTATCAATCCATCTATCTCTTAGTATAATGGAATTACCAAGGTCATTGCCTATGTTATAATATTATGACCACCCAAAGGTAAGTTAAACACTGATTATATTTTCATTAACCCTGCGACGAGCTGGCCCTAGAACACGAGGATACATCCTTCTTTAGGTGGACACAGTATCCTCAAAGTTCAACTTCACCACTGCATTAGATAATTGACTGCATATATAGTTATAGTTATAGTTATAGTTATATATAGTTACCTGTATGTAAAATACTTACTTGTGCAGCCATCCGAAACGCAGCTCCTCATTGTAACATGTGATATTAGAGGACAGAATAAGGCCATGCTCAGTGCTAATAATTTGGATTTCAGTGGAGGAGTTGGCTGTAAGAGAGATAATAAAATATATACATTAGAACAGGACAAAGAAACATTTCAAAATCAAAAATCCATTCAAAAAGAAAAGAAAGCAAAATCTTGATAACAGATATGGACCCTGTTTTTTTTTGTTTTTTTTACCCAAGTTGAAAAACCCTGAAATCTGGTAAACTCATGTCGCTCGATGGCAGAGTGGATAGCACACATGCCTGCAACGTCAACAGGCCGCAGCGGCATGAGTTTGAGTCTGGCTCTGACAATTTGCTGCAATGTCCTCCCCCAATCTCATCCCTATTTCATGCTCCACTGTCCTGTCCAATAAAGCCGATGGGCCAAAAAGTTTAAAATTAAAGAAAAAGAAATCAGTTAAACTCTGGGTTTTCACTTTCACAAAGAGAGTATAAATAAAGCCGACTCAGAGGAGTAACTCCAGCTTGTTTCACAAAGAGGGTTCAGTGTATCTCTGAAACTGTTGCTGTGGTAACACTAGGCACGTTTGTGCTTAGCTGCCTCGTCTGGATGATCACCGAAGGTTGAAGTGTCCAATGAGGGCGTAGAAAAAAACACCCAGCGGCCTCGTTCAGACCAATAATGTGAAATCGGAAATTGCAATCATCGATCGACCCAGTCGGATCTGCACAGGGCGTGCTCAACCCGAACGCACCTAGCGTCTCTGAGATTAACCTGGTCTGGAGCAGGTTTTATTGCTCTAACCCCGAGTTTATTAAACACGGATTAAACACTTCACTTCCTCGTTCACAGATCAGACCTGAAGAGTTTAATGATTTGACTTGTATTCATTTTTACTTTTTGTTTCATTTTTACTTATGCACCAACTTAAGCACAATTTGTTGGGCAATGCAGACATCAGATTAATGGAACATACTTAATTAAATTTTACTAATGTGCGCATAAAAATACTCATGAGCAACAGCACTCTACAAAAGCTTAACTTTACTGTTTAATGCTTTTATATAAATAGGCTTCTACAAAATGATGTAGGCCTTTGGAGTAATCATATTTGTTTCTTTATACAACATTTTTTATAAATGTCTTAAATGATATGTGCTCTCAACTCTTTAATCTCACTTCTTTAATCTGCCCATAGCATGGTCCAGTCCCTGCTTGTCCCTCTGGTTTACTGTTACCAGGGTGAATCCTCTTTTCTCGAATCAATTGATAAAGTCTTCTGATCTTAACCAACAGCCCTGCCCACTGCACTTACGCAATCCAGAGGAGGATGAATGTTCGACTTCTTGAGCCGCAGATTGAGAATGACTCTTGGGTGAGAGTCAAAAGTCTTGCTTTTCTAAAAACAGTGTCCAGATGATACAACTGAATCTTTATCTACAGTGGAACTCTCCTGGACCAATGAGGGATTACACAGATTACACAGAGTTCAGCTTGATCAGTCTGACAGATTTATCAGACTGATCACGCCTGTCTCTGCGCGGTGGTCTCTGGAGAAGTGAGTCTGGGAATAACACCTGATAAAAGACACGTCACAACATCAGACAGCACCTCTGATGAAGGCTGCAGAAACAGGTTGAACATGAAAAATATACTATCTCTGAGTTTTCTAACTCTTCTCCCAAATTGCTTTGTGAAAAAATTGGGGAAAACTCTTGGGGAAGATTAACCCTGAGTTATCTCTAAAACCCAGGCTTTGTGAAACAGGCCATGGTCATCAGACGTACAAACAAATATACTCACCAATAACTCTGAACAGCTCATTCATAACTGCTTGGTAACCTGCAAACAGTAAAACACATACTGTAAACATACAATTTATGATTGAATATAACACGGTGAATATAGGTAGAGCTGGCAGAATGGAAAACCAGGAGATTAGATGGATTTTGTGATGGAGGATTTAGGTAAACATAGAGGAGGGCAGAGGATTCATTGTTGAAAAGGAAACAACTGCGAGAAGACGATCCGTATTCCCACAATGAGCTTTACCTGCATCTGTCATGTTAAAGATGCTCTTGTCTTGGCCTCTTTCATCCTTCAGCAACACTTCGTAAACACCAGCATCCCTCTTGCTGATCTAGAATTGGCAACAACATCAGATTAGTACCAACAGCACACACATGGGTTCCTTTTTTCAGCAAACAAAAATGTGTAGGTAAAGTAGGTAAAGACAGATATAATAAGACAGGATCAACAGAGAAATCCCCTGTGCAGAAAAGGCAAAGCTTTTCCCGTGCCTGGGACGATGCAGACATTCAAATGAGAGACAAACAAGACACAAGGACAAACGATGAAAGACAACTTATGGAAGCATAATTCAGACTTTGGGTCTTGGTCCATTGGGGACTTCCTCTGCAGCAGGCTTTGGGCGCGGCTTCTCTTTCTCTTTCTCTTTCTCTCTGAGTTTTTCTTGCTTATCAACCCACTGTGGATTAGACAGATAAGCAGTTATTGCAAAAGCAAATGACATTAGTAACGATGAGCGTGCATTTGTGCCAACACCCCCTCTTTGAGTGGATACAGGTGGATACATTTGTATGTTGTCCATGTCGTGTACAGTAAAGTGTAATCCCTCATTCATCCAGTAGTTTGACCATTTCAATGCTTGTTGTTATTGTGTTACTTTTAATGGCGTTGGCAGCCGACTGAAAAGGTGCATTTACTGCCACCTACTGCAGTTGTGCGTCTTCAAAGTATGTGTTTTATGCTATACCGTAAAAAAATTAAAAAAGGAAGAAAGAAAGAAAGAGAGAGGAGAGAGAAAGAAAGAACGAGAGAGAAAGAAAGAAAAAGAGAGAGGGACAAGAGAAAGAAATAAAGAGAGTGAGAAAGAGGGAGAGAGAGCGAAAGAAAGGAGAGAAAGAAAGAAAGAAAGAAAGAAAGGAAGAGAGAGAAAGAAAGAAAGAAAGAAAGGCGAGAGAAAAAGAAAGAGAAATATAGAGAGAAAGAGATAGAAAGAAAGAGAAATATAGAGAGAAAGAGATAGAAAGAAAGAAAAATATAGAGAGAAAGAGATAGAAAGATAGGGAGAAAGAAATCAAGAAAGAGAGGGAGAAAGAAAGAGAGCAAGAAAGAAAGAGAGAAAGAGAGGGAGAAAGAAAGAGAGCAAGAAAGAAAGAGAGAAAGAGAGGGAGAGAGAAAGAAAAAGAGATAGAGAGGGAGAGAGAAAGAAAGGAGAGAGAAAAAGAAAGAGAAATATAGAGAGAAAGAGAAATATAGAAAGAGATAGAAAGATAGAAAGATAGAGAGAAAGAAAGATAGAAAGAGAAATAGAGAGCTGGTGTGGACAAAGTTTCAAAATGAAGTCGTGTTGACTTCTATCCGAAAGTAATTTTCCATCAGATTGATGTTGAAACAGTATAAATATTTATACATTTTGACACTAAAGATCATAGTCGCAGATGTTACTGAATGGACGACAGAAACAAAAGCTCAAATAAAATCTAGTCTAACACTGAAAAGTGCTTCGTATAATTGAGAATAAGATGCAGTCATTATAAACAACAAATGCATGCAAAAGAATAGTAATAAAGAGTTACAAGAACTAAAAGTGACTAATAAACAGCTGAATCGAATATCTATATAATAAGAAATGACACACTTATTGAATTTCCATGTCTCGTACGTGTGTTATGATTTGTCTGTATCATTTGTACTCGTAAAGTATCAGAGAGGTGTTGGCAGAGACGTGGGTCTGAGCGGATGAAGAAAGCACAGCTGCATGAGAAGCGCTGCCTTTAGCCTTTGGTCCACGACTCCTGCACTAAAACGCTCTCAAACGGTCTGACCTTCCCGATGTTGAACGTCAAATTGCCGTCCGTCATCTCGATCTTCGCCGCCTCCTCGTCATCCTCCGCAATTTCGATACTGTCCTTGGACCAGAAGATTTCAGTCTCAGTTTTAATGTTGCCGATCTGTAAAAGTGGAGGAAAAAAAGAGGTGTTAAAACAATTTCTAATCCCTGAATGAAAACAGTTTTGCAGTTTTGGCACTCTCACCTTGCATTTCAACAACACGTCGCATTCGTCGGTGACCGTGAAGCCCAGGTACTCCACAAAGTGAGGACCTGTGGAAGACAAACAAATGCAAATTGAAATGTTATTCAGTTATTCAAATGCAAATACCAGCGTTCAACAACTCAACATTCAGAAATATGCAGTATAATTCAATTTCAAATCATTTTAAAGGTGCACTATGTCACTTTTGTGGTGGAGGAGCTGTTACTGCTTTGCTATTGAGTTATAAGATACGAGTTTTCCAATTTGCCAAAAAGTTACGACCAAATTAATGTTTTTTATAAATCCGTTGGTTTTTTCATTGTTAAAAGTGTTCCTTTATTTGTACAATCTAAAATGTTGAGTCTCACCTTGTTTCCTGACCCATTCTGCCCTCTCGAACTCGGATTTCTTCTGAAGCTCCCTGAACTCTGTAACAGGGAAAAGAAAAAAGAGAAAAGGTTTTATTCTCTACGGCCTTTGCCAACTTTGACTTTTTTAAAGAAAGTTCTGTTAAAATAAAAGTCCGAGTTGGACAGTGTGACTCATCGCTCATGAGCAGAAAAAAGCATGAATGAAACGACTGAAAGAATCACACAAACATCTTCAAAAGATGGAAGGTAGATCTCTACTGCCCCTCAATGGACAAAGTAATGAACTGCACACAAGTAATACTGGTAATATTACACAACACCAGAAAAGTTGTTACATCTTTACAAAATGCCATAGGGATATCAGTAAGTACAACTAATAACAATATACTTTTGCTAGTTTTGAACATAAAACACGTTCTTTTGCTGTATAAATATGTTGTCGTTTCTGATGAGTGCACTTGTTTTTAAGTGGCTCTTACTCTTTTATTGTAAGTAGTGTAATGTGTGAAAGATTTAATGTTGTATCTGTATGTTAGTCGTTCTCGATCGACCTACCTGGATAAATAACGGTTCAATAAATAAACACTTTTAGCTCTTACCATCTCCAATCATCACCAGACTGGTTGTGCCTTTAGCTTTGCCATCGACCAGTTTAAAGGTGAAAGTTCCCTCGTCGGTCACTTCCAGAGAGTCCATGTACATTTCAATGAGGCCAGAAGACGCATCAAAATTCATTGTATATTTCTATAGTTGTAAAAAAAAATAAAAAAAAAACACAGATGTTGTAGCAAAACTTGTAACTGACAGAGAATGAATTAGATCTAGTGTCCAAGTGGCTGAGGTGTTACCGTTCCCTGAGTGATGATGGCATTGTTGAACGCGTACTCCACTTCACAGGCCGAAGTGCACTTCTCCACCTGGCACCAGAAGCGCACGCGGCCCTTCTCCAGCAGCTCCATCGACATCTCGTTTTTGAAGGGAATAACTTTGGAGAGAAAATGAGCAAACGTTTTATTGCAATCTGAACTGCCTCTGACATCGATAATAAAACTTTGATATTTGCTACATTTGAGTGAAATCAAGGCATCAAAAGTTAAAAAGAAAGGCATTTATTCACCGGGGAACTTGTGCTCGTGGCTCAAATCCAGGAGACGCTTCAGACCTGTACAACAACAAATATTATGTTATGTTAAAGTACTGTGTGAAAATCAGTAAATTATAATCCTGATTGACATAAATTACATGTGAGCTAATACCGTATGTGTTATGTATGAATATGTATTTATGTATTAGTAACAATAATGGCTTATCTTTGGTAGATACATAACCACAAAAATGTAATCCTCTAAAAATGTATCAGGAATTACAGTAAGACAAAGGTAACAAATCATTTACTTGAGATTTATCACATATAATTCATGTGCAGAACTAGGGATGTCAAGATTAGGTTGATAAAAAATTGTGATTATTCAAGTCACGATTAGTAAGAACTAAAATATAATAATCCTAACAATTTACTTCAAATTATAGTCAAAAAATGTGCCTAAATGATGGAAAAAACAACAACATGATTAATTAAGTATTGCTATGATGTTAAAATTAAAGATAATTGATTACAAGGACATGTTTTCCTCATGTCGTCACAGCACAGCAACTAAAATGGAATATTGGTAATAAACACATAACTAAATAGCTGTTTTTAAACTGATTTTGCACACAAAGTTGCCCACATATACTGTATTTGTTAGAATTAGGTGTCAAACAATGTCCCTGGTCTGTTTGACACCTCGTTCTGCTGTAATATCTGCACAAACACAAACTGACCTTGCCGGTGTGACACTGACACGCGGCTGTTACATGTCGACAACAGACAGGGCCCCGAGGCACCACACACACCCTTAACAACACTCACACAACCCAAATATAAAACGCACAAACATCAGGTGTCACTGGTTCTGACTGAAGAGAGTTTGAGATCGATATTCAGCCGATACCAATATCCAATAGGTCTTGTTGTTTATGAATCATTTATTTATCTGATTGGGACAGCGTTACTGGACAGACAGGACACAACATGAATGTAAACACACCAGATTATAGTTGAAGGCCAATAATAAACTTTCTATTCATGGGTTTGAGGAAAGTTATTCCTTCCTGATTTTAAAGATTTTTTTAAGACCTTTCCAATTTTAAACGACATAATAGTTTGGTAACACTTTATAATAACCATATTCGCCTTTAATATTCTTAATAAAGCATGAAAAAAGACTAATTCTTAATGAACAAATAGTTTGAGAAATATATAGCTTAGTAACTACTTAATTAATAACTTAACTCCTAACCCTAACCTTTTAATTATTAATAAATTGCAATTTAAAATGTCCAAAATAAAAAAAAATAAGAATCCCGGGTGTCGTAGATTAAAGTACGTAGTAAATGTATATGCCTTCTTTAATAAACTCATTATGAATCAAGTCTTTATTAAGGGTAATTAAGGAGTTCTTATTATAGACTGGTGATAATATGGTGATTTGCATTACTTAGTTGCTATGGTAACAGAGGACCATTGCCACAGCGACCAGCAAGATCCACAAGTTGTGATAAAGTTTGCATATTTACTTCACTTTTACATATGTAATTACAAAATCTGGAAAATAATATCATTTTGCTGCTGTTATTTGTATGCGTTATGATGATTGTGTCAATAGTTTAAAAAGACACATCTGGTGCACTCAGGACAATACAATCATAGAAACAATATCAGAGCTGATTCCAGTTGCTGTAAGGCAGGGGTGTCCAAACCTTTTTCACTGAGGCCCACATTTTGAAACTTATATGGAGCAGAGGGCCACAAACAACCCGACAATGTTGAATTTGAAAGTGAATACTTAAAAATGTTGCATTTGGCATTGTTCGTTGAGCATCCACACCTTTAATAATACTTGGGACATTAATAATAGGTTGTTATCACATTAAAATGCTTGAATTCTTCCAATTTTACAGTAAAAAGTACTACTTTTTGTTGTTTGGACCAACTTAGCAGGAAGCCGGAGGGCCAACAAAAATTGGTCCGCGGGCCGCATTTGGCCCCCGGGCCGTAGTTTGGCCATGCCTGCTGTAAGGACAGATATATGATGCACCCTTAGTTTGGACGTCATGGAGCAGCATTACTCACCCTCCTCGGTCAGGGTGTAGCTGGAGGAAATGCCCTCTGTGTTTGTGACCGCACACGAGTAAGTGCCCAGATCGTCCAGTGAGGGGGTGTTAAAGATGGCTCTGGTTCTGAAAAGAAAGGACAAAACACTAGAGTCAGAGAGGGAGACAAACTTTATTTGAACAGACAGTTTAATGCGCTTCCACGGACACTCGTGGCAAGCTTTTGGAGGTTTTTTGGGGTCGCTTGTCCACAGATCAGACCCAATGGCATCGCCTGTTTCGTCTCCATACAGCATACAAGTTTAACGCCATATCCAGGCAAAGAAAGATAAGATAGGATAGCCGTTATTTGTCCACACAATGGGGAAATTTTGGCGTTACAACGCAAGTAGATACAGAAGAGAAGAACAGATAATTTATAGGAAGCTTTAAAAAAACACTCTTAATAGAAAAACTCTTATAAACAAAACTCCTATAGACAGAACCTCTCATATTCTTAATAAGGAATAGAGAGAAAAATATAAAAATAAACTAAAATAAAAATAAGATAACATAAAAACAAAAATAATAATATAATAGTGGCAAAAAGTAAACACTCTTATTTACAGCAGTTATATGCACATGAAAAAAACAATATTCATGGAGTCGTTTATGGTGGAAAAGGTTGCAAAGGTTTGAAAGGTCTGGACTCTGGTGTAGAAATCAAGACTTTTCACCTTCCATCGGAAAGTTTGATGGAAAGATTTGCGCTCCAAATACTCCTGCCCAAAGCGAGGAGGTTTAACTGTAACCTGCCCTGCTGTAAGAGGTGATTGAACTTGTCAGAACTGTTGGCAAAACGAGCAGGTAAAGACCAAAAAAGTGCAGAAATATCGCCTTACAATGCCCTTCTCAAACAAATCTTCGATCGTTTCCAATTAACTATTCACGGGGCAAAGTGTCGGATACTCACCTGCCGCCTTCGCTGACGATAGTGAGGCGAGAGGTGTCTGTGATGGCTGTGTAGTTTTTGGACCAAACAAACTCGGAGCCCTCATTCATTTCAGAGCATTCAAAGATCATAGAGATAACGCCATTATCGTCCACATCCACATGAATCTCAGTAGTGCCTGAAGAAGCAGGAGAGCAGAGAGGAAACAAGATCAAATCTGTGCATTTCTTGGACGGGATGAAGAGAAAACGGACCAAAACAACCACCATAATATAGTAGGAATTTGTACGGAATGTTATGAGGCACTGTAGAAAAAGCTTCAGTTGTAGTTATTAGGCACGTTTGCGAGGTCGTTTTGCAATTAAATCAAGCAAGAATGAAACTTACCAGGGCGAGTCTGGGCGAGGATTGGACCCAGGTTTGCAGAGGCCTTTCCGACTCCGACGATATTTTGAGCGCGCGCACGGAAAACGTAGGCGGTGCCCGATTTCAACCCAGTGATCTAAGAAATACAATAAATATGGAATAAGTTGCATTTTCTCCATCTTATATTCATAATTCATTCATTTGTTTATGTTTTATTAAGGCACAAGTTATGCTAGTATTTCTTATCACTTACGGTTAGGGTAAGTTACGTTACGCGCTATATGAAAAAGATTATTGTTGTGAATTAAATCACAAAGCTATTTATTCCCAAAATTGTTAAAATGATCCGTGTATGGACAAACTAGTAGTTAGCAGTTTTACATCGTAGTTATAGTATGTAGTTAGACACATTTAAATTGATCTATGGAACAAATTGCTTGGCTACAGTAAAAAAAAAAATCATATAAATACTGGTAGAAATCTAATAGAACAGTGATAAAATGAGTTTATAGGTTTATACGAAATAAAAGTAATAGCTTCGTTCTTGCCTTCATGTACTTCTTCTTGTTGACCTTCTCGTGAACGGCCCTCCAGCCCTCGGCTCCGGCTGAGGCCTCCTTCAGGTCCAGGTAGTATCCGTTCACGGGACTGCGGCCGTCGAACAGAGGCGGCTCCCACAGCACGACCAGAGAGGTGTCCCGGACCTCCTGCACATGAAGGCCGACAGGGACGCCTGAAGAACACATTCAAACACAGCAGTTCAGTACACTTCAGTATCAGCACGGTCAACGTTAGACTACACTACAATCAAAAATCTAAGGCAGCAACTGACTGACAATTATTTCAGTAGTTGACTAGTTAAATGATTATTTCTATTGTACATTGAGTTTTTAACCAAATAAAGGTTGAACTATGGTGATAGAGGGCTTTTAGATAGAGAATATTTACAAAGAAAATGTATTACCGTATTTTCCGGACTATAAGTTTTTTCATAGTTTTAGCCGGGGTGCGACTTATACTTATATTTATACTTGTATGTGATATTGTTTGTTATTTTCACACTTGCAACCTCATTTCATACTCCAGTACAATTTAAATGTTTTTTTCTTCTCTATTATGCATTTTTTGGCTGGTGCGACTTATAGTCCGAAAAATACAGATGAACAACTACAAAAATAAATTGATGAACAGATTTTTTCTTCTTTTTTTACATTTTGATATAATAATACCACCGTTTTTGTTATAAAAGGTCTTTAAGTATATGTTTTAGAGTCTGTATGGTCCAGATAACGAATATGATTATCAAATAGAACTGCATTAGTTTTCATCGTCGACTAATCACAATTAGTAGATTAATCATTGCAGCGTTACAAAACTCTAATATTTTTTCATGATTTCAGTAGTTTTGACTAGTTTATAGCTTTAGGGTGCGTTCACTCTTGGTTAGATCCTGGTTTTGTCATGATTCCTTGTTCTGGTCCTGTTCTAGTCAAGGTTTAGCACCAGGTTGTGTCTCGATTTTGATGTCAAAACCACTCAAATCAAGATTACAATTCTGGCTCCAAATAATTTAATGTATATGCCCTTTCTGCAGAGTATAAATGATCTTGGTGGGCTTTTATTACCTGGGACAGTGATGGTCCATTCCTTGCACTCCAGAGCCGCACTTGCCAGAGAGGCCCTGCTGACTCCTGCCATGTTCATCGCACGCACTTGGAACTGGTAGATGACGTTCTCCTTCAGGTTCTCAGCCTAAAAGAGAAATAATAAAACTGGAACCTTAATCCTGATACGGAAAGGTTTTTTTCTGGTTAACATGGTATATTGTATGTCAAGACTTGTATTACGTGTATTTGTTTGCAGACGTAAACACAACTGTAAAACATGAAACAGCCCAAATGTTGTCATCATAGTAAATGATGATGTTAATGTTTAATGTTTATGCTACTCTCTAGGGGTGTTTATGTAGTTTTAGGGCACGTTCACACTTTCACTTGGGACTAAACTGTAACTAAACCCGGAAATAAAACTAGACTAGACCAGGACCAGAACAGAAGTCCACACCAGGACTAAACCAAGTACTTTTGGCTGTTTTTTTTTTGGCTGAGATCAATTCTCCCTCATGGTTTAAAAACAACTGAACTATACATTATATACTATACGTTATAAATATGTTATAGTGTAGAATACAGGGCAAAGAGGATATAATAAAAGGCAATAAGTGTGTTTATGCTATAAATTACTGGAAATCAAATTATCAAAATTAAAATGATTTGTGCCTCAATAGTATCCCCGGACTATACTGTATGGGAAACACTGATATCAATAAATATCAAATCAGGGTATGTAAATGGTATGTATTTAAGACACTCATAACTACACAGTGTCCCATTTGACAGAACCTACCTTGTATGTGGTGGTGGTCACGGCCTGGTGGTTCAGCTCGTGCCACTTCCCTGCTGCGCTTCCTTTGACCGTTCTGTAGTCGATGAAGTAGCCCCTGATGGCGGCTCCTCCGTCGTGAGCAGGAGCGTCCCAGGTCAGAGCCATGTAGTCCTTCACCGCCTCCACCAGACGCACGCCAGTCGCCTTCGCAGGGACGGCTGTGATAGATCAAGGCCATTATGCATTTAAACTAAGATAAAGACATGTGTAAGTAATAAGTACATGAACTGTCCTTACACCTCTGATCTAATAATGTATGTAGATTTAAGTTAGGGCTTCACAGTCTGCGATGGCGTTTAAATGTAATATATACGTTTAAAAGGGACAGCAGAAGAATCTAGCTATATTTCTATTATCTGGTGCGGAACATCTCTGATTATTATGGATCATTTGAGAGAATATTATATAAAAATACAGGATATTTTTTTAGCAGAGGAAAATGTATTATCTAAACAACTGCAGTCTTTTTTTTTTTAAATTACACTATCAGATTAAAATTTCAATTTGATACGTTGTGTAACTATAATTTAGGTAGCACTTTTTGTTTAATTAAAGCCACTTAATATTGCATTAGTCATTCAAGCCTCAGTGGTAAATTACTTCTATAGTCACAGCTGCCCTGGGCAGACAGACATAGACATGGCTACCAATCTAAGCTGACTGCCCCTCCATTCAACACACAAACTGTGTGTATGTAATGATTGCATACACACATTTTGTTGTCTTTTCTGTAACAATACCACACTTTAACATGTGCATGCATCATCAACGTTTAGAGTCAACAGTTAAGTACTTACTCCTGGGTAAAATCCAAAGCCTGATGGCTCGTTGGTTAGGTTCATGCTCTTACTATACATTATGCTTAGCCTTCAACTTGGCCATGCATCAAGACGTACCGCTAGAGAGTTATCTATTGGCAAAACAAAGCCACAAGCAAATCAAAAACAGTAATTATTACAATATTTTTTTAAAAGCTTTAAATTTGTAGGAATTAGCAGCATTAGTGTGACAGGTGCCAGGTAATGGAAGTTAGTAACAACATATGAAAAGTAAATCTATGCAGGTAGTGACTATGAATGATGGTTACTGTGATGAGAGCTAATATGATAATAAAATAAATAAATGAAAGTCAAAATGACATAATGGTCATGGTATATCTGTTGACAAGATTTAGAATTGGAAAAATAAATCATGTTTAATATTGAAGTATTGTTTTAAATGTTGAAGAAATGAAAAACTTGTAATTTGATTGCTTTTGGAAAGGATAAAAAACTAAACACCTAAATGTACAAATTGTCATATTAGAACCGCCATGCATACGAGGATAAAAGACAGAAACACTTGCACTGACTGGATGAACACAATGAGACGGATGATGTATAAACCTGTTACTTACCAACAGCGTCCATGACGACCACAGCGTCGGAGTTTGCGGTGCTCTGACTGTAACCTGCAGCATTCACCGCCTTCACTCTGAACACGTAGTTAGCACCGGAAATAAGACCATGGCACACAAACCTGGAGGAGAGACGGTTCAGTCAATTAAAATGGTTGTCCTGCTTTGATTACAAATGTTGCATGTATATGGTAATAAAGAAACCAAACAATCAAACAGACAATATATTGAATTGATTGTGAAAAGAAATATACATGTTAACCCTTACAAGTCTTGTATCGTAAATATCTGGAAGGTCAAAAGGTCAAAAGGTGTTTTTTCATGTGTATGGCAATTTCCAAGTTATGTTTTAACTCTTTGCTCAAAATACAATATTTCTAATACATGGTCTAAGGCAGGGGTGTCCAAACTTTTTTCACTGAGGGCCGCATTTTGAAACTTATATGGAGCAAAGGGCCACAGACAACCCGACAATGTCAAATTTGAAAAGTGATTCATTTGAAGTTTTACATTTGACATAGTTTTGATGAGCCTCCACACCTTTCATAAGACTTGGAACATTATTATTAGGTTGGTATAACATCAAAATGCTTGAATCTTTCCAATTTTACAGTAAAAGTACTTCTATTTGTTGTTTGGACCAACTTAGCAGGAAGCCGGGGGGCCAACAAAAATTGGTCTAAGGGCCGCATTTGGCCCCCGGGCCGTAGTTTGGACATGCCTGGTCTAAGATATAGTAATATAGTATACTTTTTTAAATAGGCATGATTGTAACTAGTCTCAGGTATCAATCCTTCTAATTTGATGAAATAAATGTATTACTTTCCCTTTTCTAGCTTAGATTGATTTACTGTACATATTAAATTGTATATTTAAATAATGTTGTACTTGAAAATATTGTTCCAAGTGCTTACCTGGTTTGTTTGACAGGTTTGTTGTTGCAGGGCATCCACTCCTCGGTGCCCACCACACTGCAGTCGATGTAGTATCCAGCCAAGTGCTTCACATCTTTGGACCCGGCCCAGGACAACACCACCGAGGTGCTGGTGTTCCGGATGGCCACAGGGACTCCCGGGACCGAGGGTAAGTCTGGATACAATGGCATTACAAAAGAATGTACAAATGACATGAAGTTTTACACTCGACAAGAGCTTCGTTCCCCATCCACTCCTCCAATCATTGAAACCTGTAGCATGCTCCTCTGATCTGATGAGTGACAGGTGGAATAACCAATCACAGTGACGCGTTAACTCTTGGAAGAAGAGGATAACTTCAATTTTAAAAAAATTATGACCCCTTTAGGAGAACTAATGATTTAAAATAATGATTTTTTTTTTTTTTTTTTGACAAATCTGCCACTTCTAGCTGTAAGTATACAACTATGACCACTAGTAATGAGCATCTGGTGGTATATTTCTGTCATATTTGTAAGAGAACATAACATAATTGCTTATATGCTACGTTTAAAATGCCTTGACAATCCTTTGGTAATAATAATTAATAATTACTGTCATAATCTAAAGAATTAAGCTATTAAAAGTGCTAAAAACAGTTATGTCTTCATGTTGTCAGCATTGAAAAGGTGCAAAGGATCATGATCAATGTTGTTCCCTCCGTTTTAGCTGATGCTGCAACAAGACAAAAGATTTAAGTAAAGGAGCTTGTAATTCATTCAATATATTGTGACTGACTTTGACGATACAACATCACAATATTTTGGTTATTGTTACGTTGTTAAAGGGATTTGGTTGCAATCTGACGAATGTCTCTTTCAAACGTTAACCCCCATCTCCTGCTAATTGTCTAATGAAGCTTAAGGGCCTGAAAAACGACAACAGTGCACATCAGAATGGCCGCTCCCGTACCCATCTTGTCCCCCACAGTGGTGTCTGCTGTGGACTGAGAGGCCTCGCTGGTGCCGGCCGAGTTGCAGCAGCGCACTCTGAAGCTGTAGGAGTTTCCTTCTGCCAGATCGAACAGAGCGAAGCGCGGGGACTTCACAGGCATCCCAGTGTTCACCCGCTGCCAAGTGTCTGTGCCGGAGATGCACTGCAACAAGGGACAAAAGAAGGATTTTGAGACTAAAAATACATATTAGATAGATATAAGGCAGGTGCCGCATTTGGTATGTGATTTTTTTAAGTGAAACCTCTTTGGTCTTAAGCTTTTGCAATTGTGAATGTAATAAATGCATACAAGGCCCTTCAGGACGTAAATAATTACGTGACATTCTAGTGATTCCGATAGATTTTAACTGATGATTTAATTAAAAGGGAGGGTATATATATATAGCCTTGCTGGTTTAAAAAAGTAAGTAGTGAGACTCATGTGAAGCTCATTCTGCTTTCTGATAATCACCTTCATGTCCTATGTTTTTGTAAGAAATCAGAATTATAATTGTTATCAGTAAAAGCAATATTTGATTTGAACATGTTGACCTCATATCTAGAGACATAGAAAGGTCAGGTATATGAAATGTAATATACTTAAAAGGAGGGGGGAAGCGGTCTCTGAAGAGTGAAGTCTAAAGAATAAAGTCAAAAGAATGAAGTCTGAAGAATAAAGTCTAAATAAAAAGTCAAAGACGTACAACAACAGTAGGTGGCGGTAATGGAACACTTGGATCCCAACCGCCATAAAACAGCAAAGAAAAACATTTCAAAACACAAAGAACATTTGGAATCTGTTATACCATCCATCCATCCATTTTCTACCGCTTGTTCCTTTTCGGGGTCGCGGGTGACTGGAGCCTATCCCAGTGACTTCGGGCCTTAGGCGGGGTACACCCTGGACAGTGGCCAACTAGTTTAAATGTATTGCCAAGCTTGTTTCCTTGATTATGTGGGACAAAATTAGACTTTTGGAGGCAACTACTGTAATGGGAATATTATTGAATTGTAATATTGTAATGGGATAATTGGAAATTCCACATTTATAGAAATTAATCCACCACAATATTGCAAAATTAGCATATCATACCATGAGATTAATACAATGAAAAGCATAACATTTTGACTAAATCCTGACAAAGATGTTTTCCAAAAAAAAAACTAGGAAGTTGATTCATTTGAGGTGTGACATATTGATAATCGCGTACCTTCTCGATGTAGTACATGACCCCTTCGTGACCTCTCTGCGCCGGAGGTTTCCAGGCCAAAACCACATAACTTTTGGTCGCCTCCGTGACAACAACATCAGTTGCTTCACCGGGAACCACTCCGGCTAAAGGACAGCGCGGACGTTATTTTCTCATTTTATTCAATGTACAGAAAAGGTCAAGCATAAAATGTCACAAAACGACATGAAACCAGATATTACCAGTGGAGTCCTCTTCTGTAAATTTGATCATTCCAGTCCAAGGAGCCAATGGGCCAGCTGCCGAAGAGAGAGACAATCAGAAAGAGCCACAGGGTGTTTTATTATGGAATTAGTCACTGACATTTAAAGGCACATTGCTCAAACTTTACTTTCACTCAAGCTCGCAATACACATCCAACACTATACAGTACAATTGTGAAGGCAAATTAGTACAAATAATATACATAAGACTGAATCCATACTAGTAACATTTTAGACGGTGATAGAAAGAATTTTCCGGACTCTAAGTTGCACCTTTTTTCATAGTTTTGGCTGGGATGCGACTTATACTTATATTGATACGTATATACTTATAACATCACATTAAAATAACAAATGTGATATTATTTGTTATTTTCACACTCCAGTGCAACTTATATATGTTTTTTTCTTCTCTATTATGCATTTTTTGGCTGGTGCGACTTATACTCCAATACAGTATATTACCAGATAGGTCCAAACTTACATTACACTTATCAAAGGAGACATATTATGCTATTTTTCAGGAACTTAGTATTGAACTATAACTTAAGCAGATCATCATTTTACATTCTGTTCATTTGTAAACCACAATATTAATCTAAACCGACTCAGTAATAGAAATGAGTCCATTAACTTCCTGTTCAAAACTGTATTTCACTGTAAAAATAAAACAGACCAGAATTTAATTTAATTATTTTTCATGTGTGAAAAGTGCCTATGTGAGATTTTAGAACCCTACATGTATACATTTTTGACTCAATTTCTCAACAAACAGGACTTTTCTGATCACTCAAGCCTCAACAATACAAGATTATTCACACATGCAGGAGGATTAGTAAACTAATGATGAGGAAACACCTTTGTTACAAGGTTCAAAGCTCATTAAAGTTGATCTAGCATAATATATCCCCTTTGAAATACAACTGCATAATGTCAAGTCAAAATTGAGTCATCGTCGACATTCCACCTGAAGTCTCTTTTCAATGAATAAACAAAGTCTGACCTCTGTGAGCTCTGTCGGAGGGGTCCATGGCGACCACAGTTTCGGAGACTCTGGAGGAACGGCTCACTCCGGCCTTGTTCAGCGCCCGCACCCTGAACTGGTAGGAGCGGCCCTCCACCAGCCCGGTGACGGGGTAACGGGCGTACTTCACCGGGATGTCATTGCACTGCGCCCAATGAAGCGAGCCCGCCTCACACCTACACACAAAAGAGTATGCACTGAAGTCACCCTGCAGGTCCCAGGTTAAGAGAGGAGCAATCAAACCATTCAGGTGGTAAACTGTCAAGAGAAGGGCAGTGTTTTTTGTACTTCAACTTTGAATATTTTTGTTAAGTTAATAAGTTAAATAGAAAACAAGGGATGGAGATATATCTAGACACGCCTAAATGTACAGTAATGCATCAAAAGTACCGTATTTTCCGGAATATAAGTCGCACCAGTCAAAAAATGCATAATAGAGAAGAAAAAAAACATATAAGTTGCACTGGAGTATGAAATGCGGTTGTAAGTGTGAAAATAACAAATAATATCACATATAAGTCGCTCCGGAGTATAAGTATATAAGTATAAATATAAGTATAAGTTGCACCCCGGCCAAAACTATGAAAAAAGGTGCAACTTATAGTCCGGAAAATACGGTATCTATCTTCATGGAGACAAGTAGAGGACGCCATCAGGCCAAGTTACTAGTTACTGCAAATTTTCAGGGGATTTAAGCAATAATAAAGGCATATTATTGAATAAAAATAGTATATAGTTACGGTTTAAGCCATACTGTGGAACATTCCAGGCAAAGTATTCTTTATTTGACACTGAATTAAGTTAAAAGAACAAGAACATTCCAGGCAAAGCAATAACATCTCCATGAGATAAGCAGGTGGTGGACCATTCAACAGAAACACAACAAACACAATGCAGTTTTAAACGTACAATATTGCACATTCTAATCTAAAGAGCCTAAAAAAGAGCATTGAAAAACCTGTCGATGAAGTATCCGAGGATGGAGCTGCTGCCCTCCACTGCCGGCTGTTTCCAGGTCACCACCACATAGTCCTTATTCACATCCTGACAGCGGACGTCCAGGGGAGCCACGGGGACGCCTTCGATGTCCACTTCCGCATCTGCACACGGACACGGTTAAAGAGCAGTGAGGAGCGCCGCTGGAACCGCTTCAGTTCAATTAACCGCAGATCTTGTCAGCTGTCCTCCAGATACGAACCTCAAACATCAAGAATAACTTCAAAGGTCTTTCATTATGGTTTTCAATTCCATGGCTGGATTCAGTTCAGATTTATTTCATTGGAACCTTCAAGAAATTCCCTTAACCTCAACGAAGCAGCCCAGCAATATCACATTTAAAATAATGTAGTGGTTCATTTATTTTTGTTTAAAATTTGAAATATAAAACACCCCAACCCAGTGCGCTAGTAGATGGATACAAATAGATATTAAAGTAAAGAAGTCATGTTTCTAAATTGAGGTCTTCGCTCAGCTCATATCTGGTTTCATTTTGACCTACTTTCAACTTCAGTATTTGTGCGGCTATTTGTGTCCGATTACTTTTATACTAGGACTAGGACAAGGACATTGTTTTACTCAATCCCATTTCTCAATTCAATATTCATATGTCTAATTAAAAACAAATTAAAGGTCCTTCTGCATGAATTTCTTGAACAAAAACATTACAGACTTTTAAATCACTGTCATTTAACACACACAAAAATCAAATGTCTTGATTAAAAAAGACCCCAAGCAACGACTAGCTGATTAGAACTGACTCAATCGTGATAAAAAGTGTATTAACAGAACAGCTCTTCGTACCATATTACTAGTAAATAGACTGGTTGTGTATCTGTAAATGTACAGTAAGTTGTTCAAGAGGCGGTGCAGTACTTTAGGTGATTCGGGCTGGAGGCAGATATAGTGGCAGCGACATACCACAGGAGAAATGTAACACCTTCAGACAGTGAACTCATGGCATGTGGAGCCAAATGTTCCTGGTAGTTAAATATACATACTAATTTACACGTTGTCTCATACTACCTCAGTCACCAGCAACACCACTAAAGCTATCGTTCCTTCTGGCTATTCACATTCATTTGTTATTAACTTTGTGTTACGCTCATTATGGTACAAAGCAACGACCCACGGGAATGAGACAAGATGAGATTTTGACATTATTAATAGTATGGTAAATAAATTGTGCAGTTCAGTTCACAATTTTGTCCTCACATTTTCCTATATTTTATTTAAAGTTTTTGCTGTTTTTCTGAGTTTCTGCTTCTCAAATTGTGTACCCTTCTTTAGCCATGGCAAATGTAAACATATGAATCTTACTAAATCATTTTTGACTTTGTACAAAATTATAGTAGAAAAAGCTTCAGTTGTAGTCATCTGGACTCAGTTTGAAAAATTAGACGTTTCGACTCTCATCCAAGAGTCATTGTCAATAAAAGAATTTAGATCGAGAACTCCGATATTAATACTGTTCTGTGGTAAGACCCACCCATTGGGAGGAGCCTTACTGAAGTAGAAGGAGTTGTTTGTTTCAACAGAAACTCCCCCCTTGTATCTACCGAGCTAACCTATTCAGAATTTTAATGGGCTATTAGAATCCTCTTTGTCTTTGTGAGACCCTGGCTCAACCACCCTGAGTACCTGATTAGCATCTAAATGTCCTGGTCCTGGTCCTCTACCTTTCCAGGGGTTCAGTATTCCATTATAGATACCAGGAAGATTGAATCTTAGCCCTCCATTTCTGTTTAAAGAAGGTCTTTCTTTTTTAACAAAAATAGCTTCCTTGACTCCTCTTTCAAACCATCTTTTCTCCTGCTTAAAACCTTCACCTCACCGTCTTCAAACGAGTGATTAGAGGCTTCAAGGTGGAGATGCACGGCACTCTGAGGTCCTGAACTTGTATTTCTTCTGTGCTGATAGAGCCTCTTGTGTAGAGGCTGTTTCGTCTCACCTATGTAACGTTCTTTACAGCTTTCTTCACTGCATTGGATCGAATAAACTACATTGCTCTGTTTTTGAGTCGGCAACTTGTCCTTAGGGTGAACCAGTTTTTGTCTTAAAGTGTTTCCTGGTTTAAAATAAACAGGGACTTCGTGTTGTCTAAAAATTCTCTGCAGTTTTTCCGACAGGCCAGACACATAAGGGATGGGTGGGTCTTACCACAGAACAGTATTAATATCGGAGTTCTCGATCTAAATTCTTTTATTGACAATGACTCTTGGATGAGAGTCGAAACGTCTAATTTTTCAAACTGAGTCCAGATGACTACAACTGAAGCTTTTTCTACTATGGAACACGCCTGGACGAATGAGGGATTACACCGACTTTGTACAAAATTCTATCTCACAAAATCTTGTGTGTTTTCCCCTCATTTTGCCACTCTTTCTTACTTTAATTAGCCAATTTAGTCAGTCATCTTCAGTCATTCAGTGCACACTACAGTGGTACTGGTCTGGGAAAAACATTTGAACCATTCAGTGATTTCAATAATTAGAATTTAAACGAGTAGTTTTTGCTGGGTATTGCCTAGTACCTCACGCTACAATACATACTGTCCTGACACATGGATATCCTTTAAATAAAGTGTTAAAAGTTGACTAATTTATGTTTTGTTCAAAATGTCCTTAATATCAGAATACAATTGTCCCATGAATATTTTACCATTCCTCGTTATTTTATTCAGTCAAGCCTTCTAATTACAGTTGCTTTAGGGACTTATTTGACTGTATATTATTGTAAGTGTACTGCTCACTTCTAATTACAGTTGCTTTAGGGACTGATTTGACTTATTGTAAGTGTATTGCTCATTGTGAGTTTTCTGTGTTTTTATTATTTTATTCTGTGTTTTTGTGAAGCACTTTGTGACTTCTGTCTGTGAAAGGTGCTATACAAATAACATTTACTTACTTAGTTACATTTCAGCTGCAGATTCAGCCGTAATGCAGCGGTCACAGGTTGATAATTGTTTAACTCTGCAATTTATCATGAATTTATGTTTGAAAGTATGATAATACACATTGTATTACCAAGAAAGCTGTCACAAGATATCACAATATTAATATTTTGAGTACAGCCCGAGTGTTACTTAGCTGAACAAGTGCTTTTTGTACATAGTATTTTTAATTTTTAGAAGATCTTTTTTCCCCTGTAGGGAAATTATCTGATCTGGCTTTAAACTAGTGCCACTGGGAAAACTTGCTCCTCCTCCAGATCTTGAGCTAGGACCTCAGTCAGTTGGAGGATTAGCCCTGTGCACGCTTTTCTCAGCACTGTATATATATGTATCTGAAGACAGACTGTACCTCGGACGAACACGTAGGCTGAGTAGGAGTCGAACCCGGACTTGGTGTTGACGCGCAGAGTGTACATGCCCTCGTCCTCTTTGTTCAGGTGCACCAGAGTCAGAGTGGCCCTTTCTCCAGACCAATGAGTGTGCACCCATTTAGACGGCTTCAGGGGGACAGCTGAGGGCAAACGGCACAACAGTTTATACTTTTGTAAAGACAACAAAACAAGAGTAACCATATCTTCTTTTAAAGGTGAATAGAATGCGTAACTATTTAAAATCCCTAAACCATTATATATTGTCCAAGTACAAACCATCAATGTTCAAATGAGAGGGGGGAAGGTACAATGTTGTTGATAGAGGGTCGTTCCAGGTTTGATCAAGGGAAATTTAAGTTTTATGTCAGGCAAAGAACACAAATGTAATATAACTTTTTTTTTTGCTTTGTTTGTTTTTTACCATAGAAAAATAATTTAATTTACATTGAGAAAATGAATAAAAATAAAACTTAAATATTAAGATGTGTTGGATACAGTAAATGTGCATTAATGAAGACATTAACTATATTCTTAATGCCTATAAAATATATTTATGGGATCTTTTCAATATTTTCGAACATTTTAATACAATACATTTAGTTGCAAATCCAAGACGGACATCTAGCTTACATGAATGGATAAATTTAATCATAAAACTAAATATGAAAACACCCAAAAATATAACATTACTACGACTGAAACCATGAAATGTAAGACAATTGTACTTGAAATGAAATACTTTATTGTAGAATTTAATGCTTTTAAGGCATCTATCACATCTTTTTTTAACGCTTGTAAGACAGGGAGTGCCCTGTTATATACACATTTATTTGGTTTGTTTGGCTCAATATAGAAGAATAATGGACCTTTTCAATGAACATTTGGGGTATTCTTCTTAGATATTCCTTGCACATTAAAGAATACTGCTTACTGCCACTGTAGAGCAGAGACCAAATAAATAAATCTAGTTTGATGAGTACTTACAGTCTCTGTACCAGACGACTTCAGGCTGGTATTTCCTCACTGTGGGGTAAACGATGACAGTGCAGCCCAGACTAATGGTCTCGCCCTCACGGCCAAAAGCAACTCCAAACTTATCAATAATGGTGGTGTTGAAGGTGACGCCATGTTCAGCACTGTAACCATCTACACAAAAGACAAAATTAAAAAAGCATGAGTTACAGCTGTTTGTTAAATAGCTCATATGTCTTTTTAGCTAACTAAATTATAATAACAGAATATTTGTGGGTGTGGTTATGAGGCACAGATTGTAGAACATGTGTGTGTGTGTGTGTGTGTGTGTGTGTGTGTGTGTGTGTGTGTGTGTGTGTGTGAGAATAAGTGTGTGAATAAGTGTGTGAGTAACTGCTGGTGTTTCGAAGATGCCACTGGTACAGATTGGCAGCCATGTTGTCACCAGTCAGCCAAAGGGCAGTTATGAATAATGACTTATTGGCTTCCAAGCCTATTTTCATAATTTCTTATTACACGTGTACATATAGTACAAAATGTTTTATTTGTGAAGTTTACTGTGGTATTATGTTGACTAATAAGAGATCATTTGTGGAAACTGAATTTGACAACTAAACTCAAAACAATCGTAATATCAAAAGACCTTTTATAACAAAGCCAGTGTCATTATTAGATAAAAATGTATAAAAATAATAAAATCTGTTTAGGTATTTTTTTATTATTTTTTTATTACTTCTGACAGTCAGAAACTACAATAATTGCTAGTTTCAGCTCTTACAGTCCCATTAATGTTCTTTTTGAAGTTGAAACCTGTTAAAATGCAAAAAACTTGGAGCACTTACGTGGTTTAGGATCAAGGGGACCTGCTTCATCCCCCTCCAGGAAGCCTGCGGCAAAACAGTCAAAACAGTCATCACTTGATAAAATCCTGAAGAAATCTGAAAGTATCTCTTTGAATAAATAAACCTACGTTTGACTACAATAGTTGCATAAGAGGAAACTTCTCCCTTCACGTTAAGAGCGGAGGCGTAATACTGAGCCGTGTCAAAGAAGTCACAGCTGAAAATAGGCCAAGGAACAGCACTGAATAAATAACAGCTCATTTACATTAACAGCACCATATGGCAGAAGACGTGGTAATACAGATCATAACAGAAGAAGCACTTAAGATTAAGGCGTGCAGAGTGAGATTACCTACTTCTTGATCTCCAGGGAGTGCATGTTGTAGTTGCTCTCAGTGGTGTACTTCTCAGAGTGGGCCTTGGCATCAATCAGGACGTTATTTTTATACCTGGAAAACAGTAATATGTGTCAATGTGCCTATGTAATGTTTCATAGCTAGCATAAAGCTAACCAATTTGATACTTTGAAACTGAAAAGCATAAATGTTTTTGTTTTTGTGCATTTTAGAAATCCGTAAAATGTATCTAATCTCCAATGATTTTCCTTCACAACACAGTTCATCGAATCTAAATTTAGCAACTACTATTTTTGCAACTTTTAAACTGCTTCACGTTCAAATGCTGCATGCGAGCTTTCGAAACTTCAGATACATAATGGACTCAGACTTGAACTTTAATCAAATCAATAACATCAGCAGCTTTTTACCATCTAAAAAACATTGCCAAAATCAAAAATATAGTGTCCAAACCAGATTTAGAGAGACTTATCCATGCGTTTGTCTCCAGTAGATTAGACTACTGTAACGGCCTGCTCACTGGCCTCTCCAAACGAGCTGTAAAACAGCTGCAGTACATCCAGAACGCTGCTGCTCGGGTCCTGACTAGAACCAGGAAGTATGATCACATTAGTCCTGTTCTCAGGTCTCTGCACTGGCTCCTGTGGCTCAGAGAATAGACTTTAAAGCTGCTCTGCTTGTGTACAAGTCTCTCCATGTCAGGACTAAACATGGACCGGCCTCCTGCTGGTGCCAGAGTCAGGACTAAACATGGACCGGCCTCCTGCTGGTGCCAGAGTCAGGACTAAACATGGACCGGCCTCCTGCTGGTGCCCAGAGTCAGGACTAAACATGGACCGGCCTCCTGCTGGTGCCAGAGTCAGGACTAAACATGGACCGGCCTCCTGCTGGTGCCAGAGTCAGGACTAAACATGGACCGGCCTCCTGCTGGTGCCCAGAGTCAGGACTAAACATGGACCGGCCTCCTGCTGGTGCCAGAGTCAGGACTAAACATGGACCGGCCTCCTGCTGGTGCCCAGAGTCAGGACTAAACATGGACCGGCCTCCTGCTGGTGCCAGAGTCAGGACTAAACATGGACCGGCCTCCTGCTGGTGCCAGAGTCAGGACTAAACATGGACCGGCCTCCTGCTGGTGCCAGAGTCAGGACTAAACATGGACCGGCCTCCTGCTGGTGCCAGAGTCAGGACTAAACATTGACCGGCCTCCTGCTGGTGCCAGAGTCAGGACTAAACATGGACCGGCCTCCTGCTGGTGCCAGAGTCAGGACTAAACATGGACCGGCCTCCTGCTGGTGCCAGAGTCAGGACTAAACATGGACCGGCCTCCTGCTGGTGCCAGAGTCAGGACTAAACATGGACCGGCCTCCTGCTGGTGCCAGAGTCAGGACTAAACATGGACCGGCCTCCTGCTGGTGCCAGAGTCAGGACTACTCTACTCTATTCTACTCTGACAATGTTCAAATCTAAGCTAAAAACAGTTTTGTTTAGCTGTGCAAGTGACTGAAAGGATTTTTCTTTGCACTCTTCTCTTTTATGTCTTAAATTGTTTTGTGATTTAATTAGTTGGACTGATTTAGAAGGGAGTTGGACTCCGAAAACCCGTTACCCTTTGTGGCTAGGTGTTTTTTATTTATTTATTATTATTTAGTTAATTTTATTGTATTTCTGTTTCTGTAATTTCTTTGTGATTTTAATGCATTTTTCCTGTTGTGTGAAGCACTTTGAATTGCCTTATGTATGAAATGTGCTCTACAAATAAACTTGCCTTGCCTAACATTAACATATTTTGTCTTTTATATGATATACATAATTTTACATGAACAAAGACCGGAATGCCCAAATCCAGCTGAATAATGATTAGAATTGGACGCAGAAATCCCAGGCCTTTCCTCTGGTTCTCTGCTTGAGGATTATGAGGTGAAATCTCCTCTCACCAGGCGATCCTGGGCTTGGGCCATCCAGCCACAGTGCAGTGCAGTTTGACGGTCTTTCCCTCCCACACGGTCTGTCCGCGGGGCTTCACTATGAACTCTGGGGTGTGAGTCAGGCTGTCCGGGTTCATCTTCTTACGGAACTCGGACCACTCCTCCATCTGAACCGGAAAATAAAAACATTGATTGAAAATACAGTTTAATGATACTTCACTTCCACCACCAATCTGTGCAAACCGCCTCTATGACAACAGACTTCCATATGAGGTGGAATGTATAAGGGCTGCAATATCTCTAAATCATAATTCCCAACCCTCCCGATTTGGTCAGGAGTCTCTCGATTTGGGGCCTGTCTCCCGATCACCAATTTTAAGATATTTCAATCGAAAACTCAAACATCGACCTTTTGTACGCCGTTATCCTTTATTTTGGTAGCGAAGGCGAGCGGGGGGAACAGCCGACATTGGCGCCGCCATGTTTGTTTATGCTACTGGGTGTGTTTCTGTCCCAGAATCCAAAGCGCGAAGTTAAAGCGCTCAGGTCAAATTTAATATGAAATCGACACCATGATGGTGAACGACGAGAGTGGTGCCAAAACAAGTGGCGCCGACGTTGACGAAACAGAAGAAAAAAAAGCGTCCTGCAAGTCATGTGGCTCGCATTTCAGTGTTTTTCTCAGTTTTTCTCTCTTAATTCTGATGAAATTTGAAATCTCCCTCTTAGGGGGGCAAACTCGTTGCTTTTTTATGCGTTATCTCCCCCCTGGGATGATAAATAAGTTGGGAAGTATGCTAAATAGGGCTTGGCAATATGGTGATAAACATTGACTTGTGATCTCATCCCTTTCAGCTCCACCCACTTCTCCAATTGGTCAGTGACTGACAGGTGGATTTAACCAATTATTAAGATAAGGCGAAAGGCGCCGCAGCGCTCGCGCGGTGATCTTAGGGCGCTGCGGCGCTCGCTCGCGTGGTCGGGCAGCGCGGGAGAGGAGCGCCACTGCGCTCGCACAGTGATCTAGGCACGGTTTGTCCCACCGCCATCCTTCAACTGCAGCCCAGCGAGAAGACTGATGTCGTTTTAAATTCTGACTGTGGTAATAACATTATCTTAAGGTTTGCAGTTCATTCACCGTCTTTCCCAACTCGACCCGTTCGGCAGACTCTCGGACGTGCTTGGTGCGGCTCTTCTTCTCCACCCTGACCTCCATGGCCTCCCGAGCCTCCCGCTTGAACAGGTTCCTCATGGCCACATACTGTATCCCCTCTTCAGTCTGGCTTTCCTCGTGAGCCTCCGCCAGACCACGGACCACTTCATGACTGGAAACACAAACACCTTTTAGTTCAATGAATGCACGTGTGATACTTATGTGGCATCGTCTGATGAACTGGATGCGTCTGGAACAAACTTTACATACATCAATTGTTCTTGTTTGGACCCAACATACAACTGGTTAGCTTAGTCCTACTTACACTAAGCTTTGTCTTTTAGTTTTTGTTCAGGTTCAGATTAACCCTGGTTTAGTTCCTCTTGTTTTAGTCCTGGTTTAGTATCAATTGTGACGTCCTTCTAACCTCCGTGCCTGTGCAATAATTTTTTTAGACCTGGCTTATCCTGGTTTAGACCTGGTATAGTCCAGGTGAATAGTCCTGGTTTAGTCCTTGTTTAGACCTGGTTTAGACCTGGTTTAGACCTGGTTTAGACCTGGTTTAGATCTAAATTTATTCCCTGGTTTATCCTGGATTTAGACCTGTTATAGTCCTGGTGTACAGTCCTGGTGTGTAGTCCTGGTGTGTAGTCCTGGTGTGTAGTCCTGGTGTGTAGTCCTGGTGTACAGTCCTGGTGTGTAGTCCTGGTGTACAGTCCTGGTGTACAGTCCTGGTGTGTAGTCCTGGTGTACAGTCCTGGTGTGTAGTCCTGGTGTGTAGTCCTGGTGTGTAGTCCTGGTGTACAGTCCTGATGTGTAGTCCTGGTGTGTAGTCCTGGTGTGTAGTCCTGGTGTACAGTCCTGGTGTGTAGTCCTGGTGTGTAGTCCTGGTGTACAGTCCTGGTGTGTAGTCCTGGTGTGTAGTCCTGGTGTACAGTCCTGGTGTGTAGTCCTGGTGTGTAGTCCTGGTGTGTAGTCCTGGTGTGTAGTCCTGGTGTACAGTCCTGGTGTACAGTCCTGGTGTGTAGTCCTGGTGTACAGTCCTGGTGTGTAGTCCTGGTGTGTAGTCCTGGTGTACAGTCCTGGTGTACAGTCCTGGTGTACAGTCCTGGTGTACAGTCCTGGTGTGTAGTCCTGGTGTACAGTCCTGGGGTATAGTCCTGGTGTGTAGTCCTGGCGTGTAGTCCTGGTGTATAGTCCTGGTGTACAGTCCTGGGGTATAGTCCTGGGGTATAGTCCTGGTGTGTAGTCCTGGCGTGTAGTCCTGGTGTATAGTCCTGGTGTACAGTCCTGGGGTATAGTCCTGGTGTACAGTCCTGGGGTATAGTCCTGGTGTGTAGTCCTGGTGTACAGTCCTGGGGTATAGTCCTGGGGTATAGTCCTGGGGTATAGTCCTGGTGTGTAGTCCTGGTGTGTAGTCCTGGGGTATAGTCCTGGTGTACAGTCCTGGGGTATAGTCCTGGTGTATAGTCCTGGGGTATAGTCCTTGGGTATAGTCCTGGGGTATAGTCCTTGGGTATAGTCCTGGGGTATAGTCCTGGGGTATAGTCCTGGTGTACAGTCCTGGGGTATAGTCCTGGTGTATAGTCCTGGGGTATAGTCCTTGGGTATAGTCCTGGGGTATAGTCCTTGGGTATAGTCCTGGGGTATAGTCCTGGTGTATAGTCCTGGTTTAGACCCGGTTCCTTCCCCACTCACTTGGCTCTGAACAGGGGCACCACGTAGCCGATGACCTCCTTGTCTTCCATAGCTAGGTAAGTGCGCTGGGCTCTTCTGGGTAACGGGTTGAGTCTCACCACCGCCTCCCCCTCGGTCTCCAGGCAACACTTCAGGCTGAACATCACAGCAGCAGTTAGAACCAGGACAGAATGACAAACATACAAGTAGTGATAATATATATATACAAAAAACAGTAGCTCTGATTTATTTCTGATTGTTCATACCTGTGCAGGATTTGACAAGGGGAATTATGCAAAAATAACCAACTAATATGGCAAAGACGAAAGATTTATTATTACTGGCCATGTACCCACTGTTCTCTTAAATCTTCACTTTTAGTGTAGTTCTAAACTATCATGATTGCTAGTCTTTATATTTATTGTGGCCAACTAAAGTATGTTAAACTGTTAAACTGTTGTTAAACTGGCACAATGTAACTTTTTGGGTGGAGTGTCCGCCACCTGTCTGTCTGCATAGTGATGTTATTGCTTTACCTGGAATGTTCTCTAGCAATAAAGAAACCTGTAATTTAATGCTCAATGCCATACTATGGAACATTCCAGGCAAAGCAATAACATCTCCTCATAAAACATACGTGAAATAGTGCATCCTGTTGGAATAATGCTATGGTGGAAGGTTTTCCACAGTTGTGGTTAAAGTGACTGGAAATATAACTATTAATATAATGTCTCTTATCAATTGCAAATAGTAAAGTCAAAATAAATTACATTTTAAAGTAATTTCTATTCATAAAACTACAACTGCACTTAAAATATAAACTATAATCTTCGTACTTCACCATAGTTTACACTTTTTTGGGTTGGTCCTGATTTTAGCCCGTTTAGTCCTGATTTAGACTCAGTTTGGTCCTGATTTAGACTCAGCTTGGTCCTGTTCTAGTCCTGGTTTAGTCCTGATTTAGACTCAGTTTGGTCCTGTTCTAGTCCTGGTTTAGTCCTGATTTACTCAGTTTGGTTCGGTTCTAGTCCTGGTTTAGTCCTGATTTAGACTCAGCTTGGTTCGGTTCTAGTCCTGGTTTAGTCCTGATTTAGACTCAGCTTGGTCCTGTTCTAGTCCTGGTTTAGTCCTGATTTAGACTAGTTTGGTTCGGTTCTAGTCCTGGTTTAGTCCTGATTTAGACTCAGTTTGGTCTTGTTCTAGTCCTGGCTTAGTCCTGATTTAGACTCAGTTTGGTCCTGTTCTAGTCCTGGTTTAGTCCTGATATAGTCTCAATTTTAAACCTCAATGAAAACGTTACCTAATGCCCAATGACTGCACTAATCCTAAATGTATTATGTCAAACATGCTCAAACAAGTATTTTTAACTATGGACGTCCTATTTAGTATTCGCGTATACATACAATATATTGACAATTTAGAGTAGCACTACCAAAAAAGAAGGTCGTGGCAAAATGGGACTTTCATTTTTTGATTGTCACAGTAAATGTTCATGACATGGCAAAGAGTCACATTTATTTATAGCATTTTTTTTTCTACATTCAAAGCACTCAAAGCTCTTCAGATTCATTCACGCACACATTCATTCACCACCATTGTACGCATAGATACCAAGGATACCAAGGATGTTTACGCCGGGAGCGGGAGTTGAACCTTCAGATCAGAGGAGAAACAATCGTCGGAGCTATTGCATTTCTTTCTGTGATTCTGTGACACTTCAGGAAGCTCAGACAGAGACACAAAAAACCTGTGGTGTCAAAGAGCTACAGCTGAGTCACCAGGAGCCTTCTGAGATAAACTTTTAGTTCAGCAAATGCACCGGTAACAGTGTAAGGATTTAAGAAAGTAAAAACTTACTTTGAGAGGCAAAAGGTTTACTTTTGGTCAAAATAATAGAGAAAGATTGTTTTTATACTGCTTCTTGTCGGTGTAATCCCTCATTCGTCCAGGCGTGTTCCATAGTAGAAAAAGTTTCAGTTGTAGTCATCTGGACTCAGTTTGAAAAAAAAAGTAGACGTTTCGACTCTCATCCAAGAGTCATTGTCAATAACAGAATTTAGGTCGAGAACTCCGATATTACTACTGTTCTGTGGTAAGACCCGCCCATTGGGAGGAGCCTTCCTGAAGTAGAAAGAGTTGTTGGTTTCAACAGAAACTCCCCCCTTGTATCTACCGAGCTAGCCTATTCAGAATCTTAATGGGCTGTTAAAACCTCTTTGTCTTAGTGAGACCCTGGCTCAACCACCCTGAGTACCTGATTAGCATTTGAATGCCCTGGTCCTTTACCTTTCCAGGGGTTCCACAGAAGAAATACAAGTTCAGGTCCACAGAGTGCCGTGCATCTCCATCTTGAAGCCTCTAATCACTCGTTTGAAGACGGTGAGGTGAAGGTTTTAAGCAGGGAGAAAAGATGGTTTGAAAGAGGAGTCAAGGAAGCTATTTTTGTTAAAAAAAAAAGAAAGACCTTCTTTAAACAGAAATGGAGGGCTTAGGTTTAATCTTCCTGTTATCTATAATGGGTTACTGAACCCCTGGAAAGGTAAAGGACCAGGACATTTAGATGCTAATCAGGTACTCAGGGTGGTTGAGCCAGGGTCTCACTAAGACAAAGAGGTTTCTAATAGCCCATTAAGATTCTGAATAGGCTAGCTCGGTAGATACAAGGGGGGAGTTTCTGTTGAAACCAACAACTCTTTCTACTTCAGGAAGGCTCCGCCCAATGGGCGGGTCTTACCACAGAACAGTATTAATATCGGAGTTCTCGACCTAAATTCTGTTATTGACAATGACTCTTGGATGAGAGTCGAAACGTCTACTTTTTCAAACTGAGTCCAGATGACTACAACTGAAACTTGTTCTACTATACTGCTTCTTAAAATTGTGGACAAGCAATCATCAACTGGTTATTTCAGAAAATATAGTTTCACTGTCACAGAACCAATAAAGCACCTTCTTTAACATTATAATGTAAAAATCATACACATACAATATAAAAAACGGAACAGATTTTAGAGTATTGAAAAACTTGGATGCTACAGACAATTTTACACTGTAATTAAAAAAAAAAACTTGTCCTGTTGCAATGTAAACTGTAGCATTATCTGCATTTGTGTTATCTTCCAATAGATAATGCTCTATCCATAATGGTGATTATATACAACATTTGAATCGCGCCAACTACATTTAGTGTTGAAACTAAAATTCATGTTCATCCCAATCATATTGTTCTTTTCCTATGAACAAAGATGTCATTATAACTTCATTAGTCATATACAGTGGCTTCACACTAGTCTTAGTCAGATCCTCGGGCATAGTGTTACAGGAATAGCCCCGCGGTCGGTAAATGCCACTGGCAGCGTTTGAGCGTGGATCAGATTCCTCTTCCTGCCTCTGTTTAGAAAGCTCTCACTGTTTCCTACACGGCCTGACCCCTGACACTTGAAGGACAAAGATCTCATGTTGACAAGTGTCACAGACAAAGAAACAAAAGAACAAATGGACAGAAAAGGATAGAAAAACAAAGCAGCAGCAAGTAATACAGCAGCCGTTATATTGCATGATGACGTTTATGACAGCGCTGTGCAAAACTGTTTTTGTGTGTTTTTGATTGAGGAATGTTATAACTAAGTATGAAATATAAGTAAATATATAATTACAATGGTAATAATAAAGTGGACTCACAGGATTCTTCAGAACTCTTATATTTTACATGAAAAGATGGGGAAGCTAGTTCTTTTAAAGGTGCACTCACTTTTCTGACGGAGGCTCCACCACGTGTTTGTCTAGAGAACGTTCCACAGTATAGCATTAAGCATATCTATCTCCATGGAGATAAGCAGCTAGTGCCACTGGGCCAAGTTACAGGTCAGATCTGTGGAGAGGCGAGCAGCGAATTTGTTTTTTAAGGTATTTTAAAGCAATCAAAATAACTGTAATTGCAGAAATGTGAAGCGTTCCAGGCAAAGCAAAAACATCTCTGTAAGACAAGGAGACCACAACATGTACATAAAGCACCTTTAAGGATATTTGCACCACTTTTATCCAATTAGGATCTGGATCCACACTCATACTTATTTACTTATGACTTATTTGGTTCTAAATTGAGCCCATGTTAGTTTTTATGTGGATTATATGTCATTGTCTAGTTTTGATCGATCCAGGTTTAGTTACGAGTTTAGTCCTGGTTCAGTCTAAATTTTGAAATGGTTAATTCCTTTCTAAAATGCGTCTTTTGTTCATTACTGATCGGTCATACATTTAGATTCAACCAAATCTTTTGCACAGTGCTGTGTAAATGTACCATTAGAAACCAACAACAACAATGATGACTCGGTCCCTTCCTCTTTTGCACACATCACTTCAGTTCAAAATACATTTTTCACATCTGAGCATTGATGGAGATCAAGCATAACATTACGATCACTGTAAGCCAGATGAAGTGTACATTATTATACTTAATTGTGCTATTTCTTTGTGGGGGATATTAAGGCAGTGGTTATATGGTCAAAAATGAAGAAAAAAAAACAGGAAAAATGTTTGGTTACACAATTTCTGTAAATGTACAGTTCTTGTGGCCTGCAGTTGACAATAAATACAAACAGAAATGTCGAAATAAATCATTTAAGGAGAACTCAATTAGCCAATGGTCTTGTTATGCCAACTTATGAACCTGCTGGAACATCAAAAACAGCTTTTCAAATGCAAGACTGTCTCATGATAAGTATTTTGACTTCTTACCACTTCTGGGTCTTGCTGGTCAGGTTGCTGAGGCTGCGGAGGCTGCTGAGGTCGGTGTGGCTTGCCTGGCTGGCCGTGTGAGATGTGAACGTCTGCTTGCTAACAGAGGACTTGGAGCTCATGTAAAAGCTGCTTTCAAACTGATGCTTCTGCTCCTGATGCTGCTGGACAAGCTGGACATGCTTCTGCAGCTGTTTTCTCTTTTTGATACGAACCTCCCCTGACTTCGCCGCCATCTTTTAAATCTTTACTTTGTCAGCTCTGAAAATAAATCTGATTCATGTAAAAGGTAGTTTTGACACTGGGTTTGTTATTTGTGTCGGGTGATGGAGGTATTAGGAATGAGTGATTAGGGATGGAGATTTCAAAGTGATTTCAAGAATGGTGAAAACTTGAGAATCATATTAAATTCTGTTATTTCTACTGTGTTAAATGAAGAAGCAGCATACACTGTGAGATAATATGGAAATCACTGTCTGTATTGGATTGTTCACTCACACTTTTTATACCATAAATGTGTCCTTACCTTTAACAATACGTTAGGCCAAGTAAGTTGCATGTTGACTCAGACAGGGAATGATGTTATCTCACTTAAATAGACTTGAATTGTAAGACCCATTTGTAAACAACAGGTGATGATTCATTGTGGCTCCAGGTAACTGCTGACTGCTGACACAATGGCATTGTCTTTTTGTCAAAAGAGTAATTGTACCTTTGGAAACATATAAACCGACTCACTCACTGCAGTAGCCAATGCACAAGCACTGACTAGAGCAGAGCCAATAAATGAACCTGGCTAATAATAAATAAGGACAATTGCTTCTCACAATGAAAGGACAGGCTGTTCTTCATTTAGTAAATGACAATGACACTGACACAGTAGCTTCATAGTAAACTACCTATGTTAGTGAACAATGAGTGACAAACCCAAAGTGGATTAAAGGATTCTACTTTATGTTGTTATAAGAAACCAGTCAAGCCTCAGGGCCTGGTCCAGGATGATTATAACACCAAACAAAACCACACACTTACTAGACTACTTAATACCAAACATATCATTAAAATGACTTACCACAAATGAAATCCACCTCTAAAGGTTGAAAATGCTAATCCAAAAGTAGCAAAAGCAGGTCCAGATGGAGCAAAGCGGCAGGGAGAGGGCAGTGGACAGGACGGAGGTCCACAGAACAAAAATAATGCTGCCACTCGGCAGAATGCTCAAGACTCCGTCAGGACCTTTTAAGGCTGGGCCCCGCTTTAAATTTAGACCTGACGGTGACCGAAAGAGGGCCAGGGGCCAGGCCCGAGGAGCAGGGACCTGGTCCTTCCTCCAGAACTGGACAGACTTCTACACAGCACTGAGGAGAAAGAAAAGAGCAGATTAGTCAAATTGTCAGCATAAAATCTTCTTAAAAACGGCTGAGAAAAAAAGGCAAAATTAGGGATGGAGTCTCCTCTAAAGATTAAAAGTGCAACTCATTTATTGTGTATTTATTGTACTTTTTCCAATAACTATAACTAAACACTTACATAAGAGGGAGAAACAACTTTGCAGAACTGTAGAACTCTCGTAAGGCCAAACGGCTGTGAAGTAGAATAATGCTGCCATCTGTTGGCCAAATATTTTATGTCATGTAAAAGCTAAAATACTGATTACCCTATTGACCATATGACCACTTTAAGACCCCGTTCATATATTTGTATTATCATCATTGTTTATATTTTTGTAACACGCAATCAATTAAAATGATTGAAATGAGGATATAATAAAATAATGTCAGGACTATTACAGACTGAACCTGATTGGTCAGTTCTGAAGCCGGAAGTGGAACGTCACAGCTTGCGCTCGGCTTGTTTGGACGGGCGTGCGAATAATCCTTTATTTTCGAAGGTGGGTAACATTTATAATAACATAATAGTATATATGTTGTGTTGTGTAATAAGGGATATAATTTGGATCTGATCTGTGCTACAAACCTTTGCTCATCCACAAGATGTAGGAATGTGGGTCAAGTCGAGCTAGCAGCGAGTTAGCTCATTTGACTGGGCCGAGCAGCAAAACAGTGTTGAAATATCTCATAGTTAATGGGAAATAAACAAAATTAGCCTCATTATGTCATTGTAGATCGATTTTTTAAATGACAACGACCTACAATATTTGTTTTCTGGATGCAATTTGTATCTGGTAAAGTATGCGCCAAGTTAAATGTTATTTTCACGTTTGACTTCATGATTTTTGTATGCAAATACCACCAGATTGGAAACGGGGATAAAAAGGGTGCATTCCAGGTATAAACTAGGTCTAAAGTAGGACTGCAGAATTGCTTTACTAGTTCAAAATGTGAACAATCCCAAAGGAGGCCAAAAATTGTGATTAAATTGACTCTAGATTCAGCATTTTTTTTGACCTAGTCTTTGTAAGAATTAAAAACACGTGTCTGTGTTGTTGTGTACTAAACACATTTGGATTGTATTTCAGAAGCAGGAGGTAGTCTGTCTCCAAGCTGTCAAAATGTCCAGCAAAAAGGCCAAGGGGAAGAACACCAAGAAGCGTCCTCAGCGCGCAACCTCCAATGTGTTTGCAATGTTTGACCAGTCTCAAATCCAGGAGTTCAAAGAGGCCTTCAACATGATCGACCAAAACAGAGACGGCTTCATTGACAAAGAAGATCTCCATGATATGCTGGCCTCTTTGGGTGAGTCACAGCATTATTATACTGTTAAGTTGGTCAGTTTGTAATGCCTGCCTTGCTCTTGTATCAGGTAAAAGCCCTTCAGAGGACTATTTGGAGGCAATGATGAACGAAGCACCCGGACCAATCAACTTCACTATGTTCCTGACCATGTTTGGAGAGAAGCTCAATGGCACAGATCCAGAAGATGTGATCCGAAATGCTTTTGCCTGTTTTGATGAAGAAGGAACTGGTGAGTTTGTAGCAAAGTGACCGGAAAAACGATCCAAAAAGACCACATAATAATGTAATGTAATACAGACCACGTTTTTGTTTGTTTGCGTAATAAAGAAATCATAAAAATTAGCTACTTTGATTAGTAGGAATAACTTAACATTGTGGTATCATCAAAAATCTCACAATAATACCTTGGCTGTCACAAAATATTGAAGAATCAGAATAAGGTTTATTGCCATTGTCAATGAACAAAATTCACAAACATGTGCATAAAATAGCTTAGTTCTTTGGAATATGACATTATTGAGTCGTATCAAAGGCTTGTCAAGGCATTTTTTAAAGAAAAAGGTATAATTTCTACAATTCTGTTAGCCTATCCACAATAATGCATCAAATATTTTACCATGAATACAATATTGTGGTAATAACAGCAGGTTGTGTTCACATTCCAGATGGTGGACAATGGCCTGTGTTATCCAAATTAAACTCTACAAATGTTGAACCTTCTCATTATTTGTTTGCGAGTGGCTCCACACACTTGCCATATTAATCTTATGTCTTAAACTCCTTTCAACCGACAACAATCACTCCTTTGCAGTTCAATAATGTAGAACTTTGTGCCAGTTTTGTTCCCTGTGGATTGGCCCAGTATTTAGAGAGATATGGACCATAAAGCAGGCAAATCAAATCTGCAATCTGAAAATGAAATACTATAGAATTGACCTGCTCATGCAAATTACCACATATTGCATATTGTTACATCCCTATTGATTTGTTTTCCACAAAATATAGCAATTGATGAGTTTAGAGGAGGGTCATTTTCTGTTTTTAATCATTTTGATGTCTATTAATTTGGGGGGTTTGGTGCATATTTGAAAATACACTGGCATTGTGAGGTTAATATGTAGAGAAGTACTTTTGTCAGGTTTTTCAGTTAATACTAAATAGTGAGTACAAATTTTCCAAGATTTTGTTGGACTCGTTAACCACCTCAAGTTTAGAGGTTTGTAATAACCGTTCTACATTAAAACAACTTTCAAGTGATCAAAAGTCAACAAAAGCGAATCATGATTTTCTCACCGCACAGGTATAATCCAGGAGGACTATCTGCGCGAGCTGCTGACTACGATGGGAGACAGGTTCACAGATGAAGACGTGGACGAGCTTTTCCGTGAAGCGCCCATCGACAAGAAAGGCAACTTCAACTATGTCGCATTCACCCGCATTTTAAAACACGGTGCGAAGGACAAGGACGACTAAAACAGACATGTAGTTTAGAAGCTCGAGCACCACTTTATCTGGTAATTCCTCATGTATCATTTTATTTATGGGATCTTGAATGTGGTATACCTCATGGAGTCGTTTGTACACGCTTACAGCTGGATCTCCTCTTTAATTCCCCAACTTTTAAGCATATTTGCACAATTTTAAAGGGTCTCACTAGAAAGTACGTCTAAAAAGACACACAACTGCTGGATAAAACTGGACTTTATCTTAATAGACTGTTGTGATGTTATGACTGTGTTTTAAAGAATAAACCTTCAATATGATTCAAGTTCATGTGTTTTATTCAAGTGCATTTATTTTTATGGGGACATTACACATTACACATTTTTAATACCATTTTTTTTTTGGGGAAATAACCCAATTGGTGCTCTTCACTGAAATACGATTTAAAACACATTCTCAGCACAAACCTTTTAAAATTTGGGCTGGACTTTATTTATTTTTTGACAAAGCCTTTATTATAAACAGTTTTCTTGTATTGGCTAAATTGTATACCCATAAGTGTAAATTTACTAACCAAAAACCGTTGTTTCTCATTCTTCTGAAAGATTTCAAATTGTATATTAAATCAATCAATCATTCAACCTTTATTTATAGAGCCCTAAAACACTAAAAGTGACAAAAGTGCTTCACAATAAAATCAAGGCTATACAAAATGCAGAACTAAATAAAAACAAATTGTACAAAATAAGTGTCATTACATTACAGAATGTTAAAAGCCAGTCTGAATAAATACGTTTTTAGCCTAGATTTAAAAAGGTTAAAATCTGTGATGGTGCATGTCGGGGGGCAGTTTGTTCCAGAGTCTAGGACCAGCGACAGAGAAAGCTCGATCACCCCCAGTATCACTCCATAAGATAACCAAAAAATGTTCAAAACTGAGTATTGTAACCAGCTGGGTTTTAATGTATAATTTACTGTACTTGCTGCTACTACTGTTCAGCTGTATTGCTAATATTTTCTTTATCTATCATCATTATTACTTGTTTTTGTTTCTTTTTCTTTTTTTTGTGTCTTTTCTGTTCTGTTTTCTGTATTATTATTCCCAGGCATTTTTATTCTCAAGATATTTGGCAATTTGACATATGTTTCTGTAAAACATCCTACTGCCATTGAAAAAAAAGTCTGCTAACAAAAGCTAATGTTAGAAATCATAAATAAAACTGTATAGTAATCGTCTCGGCCCCTTAAGCATGGAGCCTTTTTAACACACTCTGTTTACAATCAACATTAGTTTACAGCCCGTTTTAACTCCATAATTTTACACTCTTCTCCATCTCTTTTAGTGATTTTCCTTAGTAATTCAAACTAAAATGTTATAAACGTTTATATACTTAATACGAAAAACAGGACACAGTGTGGATTTGATCAACTTTACTCCTGTGACTTAAAAACACTTTAAATGTCTTCACATACAGACAGATACACATGCTCCACTCTGCAGACTGCAACATAGCACTCAGAGCTAACTATATATACTGGCCCTGTTATTACCAAGTTACACAGGATTTACTTATGTTGACTCACGTTAAAATAAATCATATGAACAATGAAAATATTTATAATTGACATGGCAGAGGAATAAGCACTTTGAGAGATTATGCACAGCTAAAAACGTTTTACATTGGAAAGTAAAAATAAAACATACCTATTGACACTTTAAATGTCCTCATAGAGCAGGCCCACGAGCTCCCTCTAAAACAAAAAAAACTCATCAAATGTAAAATATAAAACTTTAAATTAACACATCAACTTGCGTAACACTAGTGATGAGTGGATCGATACTATGATATCGATATAGCGATACTCAGTCGTCACTTTTTGGCTATCGATCTCATAACAAAAATGTCTATATAATTCAATAACTTTAAAACTTCAACACCACAACTCAAGAATCAAAGTTATTAAACTTTCACTACCCATATTTATGCCACTAAACACCCCTTTAAACAGCAGAATGGACTCTATCTAATCCAGGCATGTCCAAACTAGGGCCCGGGGGCCAAATGCGGCCCTCAAACCAATTTTTGTTGGCCCTCCAGCTTCCTGCTATGTTGGCCCAAACAACAAAACTAGTACTTTTTACTGTGAAATTGGGAAAATTCAGGCATATTGATGTTATACCAATCTAATATTAATGTTCCAGATCTAATTAAAGGTGTGGAGGCTCATTGCAATTACATCAAATGCAAAATTTCGAATGATTCACTTTGTCATTCAACAAATTCGACATTGTCAAGTTGTTTGTGGCCCTCTGCCCCAAAATGCGGCCCTTGGTGAAAAAGGTTTGGACACTCCTGATCTAATCCATGTATTGTCGTCATGGTGCACGGTGGCTCCCTCTAGTGGCCAGCGGGACTTTGTGTTGTCAATTGTTAGAAATGTTCTAAAAGTCAGTGAAGTGGTCAGCCAAAAACGCAATCGCCTCAAAGCAAAGAATGTTGACAAGTTGTTCTTCCGCAATGCAAATCTTAAATTGCAACCATACTAGTAGTTGATTTTAAGGGACCAGCTTTCAAAGACATTTTTGCACATTTCAGTTCCTGTTACATTATGTTGCGCTAGAAAGTACGTCTAAAAAGACTCACAACTGCTGGATAAAACTGGACTTTATCTTAAAAGACTGTTGTGATGTTATGACTGTATTTTAAAGAATAAAACATCAATCTCATTCAAGTTTGTGTATTTTAATGGGGACAAATGCAATTTTTACAATCAGTATATTCTTTTTTCTGGAAAGAACCCAATTGGTGCTCTTCACTGAAATAATAAGACATCATTTAAACATTCTCTGAACAGTTATTTTGGGGATACACATTATTCTTAGCACAAACATTGTAACATTTGGGATGGACTCAGCACACAGTTTTGTGGAAACACAGTAAAATAAATAAGTCAAAAACTGCTCCGCACCGGAAGCTTCCTGTACATTCACTGCTCACAGAACAGTGTAAAACTCAACAGAGGTTTATTCTGCCAAGGCCAAGTTTTTAGACTGGATCTTTGTTATGTGATCTGTTATGCAAGCTTCAATTCTGTCACACTGAGCCAGGAAATCCTAAAGGGTAAAAACAATGAAAATGAATACGCTACACACACAATTAAAACATTTTGAGAGAAAGATTTACCTGTACTGTTTTAATTATGCCTTTCTTTTTCATTTTGCAGTCGTTAAAGTTTTCCGGTAAGCTCTGTTGAAATTAGATAAGTTTAGAAATGTGTTTAGAAATGTGTGTGTAGTTTACGTCTCAAAATTACCATGGAATCCATCTGTTCTAAGATCTTCATAAATTGTTCTGCTGCAGCTTTCACTCTGTGGTCCAGTTTATTTAATGCTTCGGCTTGAAGGTCTTTGGCCAAAAAGCCCTGTAAAAAATGATTTTTTAAAAGAAAGATATATATTTCAATAAGTATTACAAATGGATAATTATTTACTTACATTCTTAAGTCCAGTTAATTCTCCATCCACTTTTTCCAATTTCTTTGCAGTTTGTTCAACAGATTTTTCAATATCCTTCAGCTTCTTCAGTTCTGCTTCTTCTTCTGGACTGTTCTGTTTGAGATCAGATATGGCTGTGTTTTATTGATATGCCATAAAAGATAAACTCAGCATGATCAAAAACTAAGAATGGGGCAAGATACAATTTGGACATATTCATAATGAATAAATTTGGTGATGCAGTTCACAATTTTTGATTGATATTTGATTGAATAGTTTTGCTATCATTGTAACACTGCTTTTTCACCCGGGACCTCAAATGGGGGCCCACCATCAGCTCTCTCACCGGGAAGGCCCAGCAGAGGATGTACTTCCTACTGCAGCTGAGGAAAGCCAATCTGACAGCGGAGATGATGGTGCAGTTCTACACGGCCATCATTGAGTTCATCCTCACCTCCTCCATCACCTCCTCCATCACCGTGTGGTACACTAGAGCCACAGCCAGGGACAAACAGAGACTACAGAGCATTGTGCCTCTGCTGAGAAGGTGATCAGCTGCAGACTTCCATCTCTGCAGGACCTGTACGTCTCCAGGACTCTGGGACGAGCAGGTCGGATCACAGCCGACCCTTCTCACCCTGGACACGGACTATTCAAGCCACTCCCCTCAGGCAGGAGGCCACTCCCCTCAGGCAGGAGGCCACTCCCCTCAGGCAGGACGCCACTCCCCTCAGGCAGGAGGCCACTCTCCTCAGGCAGGAGGCCACTCTCCTCAGGCAGGAGGCTAAGGTCCATTCGGATCAGAACCTCCCGTCACAAGAACAGTTTCTTTCCCTCTGCCGTTGAACTCATGAACACTGCACTGTCACTTCCTATTGCACTACTTAACTTTAGATTTTATTATGTACATACCACCGCTTCCTATTGCACTACTACATAACTTTATACTTTAGATTTTATTGTGTACATATCATGCCGTTCAGTATTCATTGTTCAATGTTTTGTTGTTTGTGTTGCACCGAGGACAAGTTCCTATGTCTGTAAATTTTGTTTATCGACAAATGGCAATAAACCCTATTCTGATTCTGGAACAGCTTCTTCTTCAAAGGTGTAACTTGCTAAATTAAATATTTTTTGTTTGATCAAAATGTAAACACACCCTTGAGATCATTTTCCCATCCCCCTAAAAAAAATCCATAATTTTGAATGAAAATATCAATTATACAACTATGGAATGCACTGCAGTACTGACAATTATAACAATATAATATGTGAATATGATTAAGCCAACAGTCTCACCCTTTTTCCAATCATCATTAGTTTGCAGCCGGGTTTAACTCCAAAACTTGACAGAGTCTCCGCCATCTCTTTTAGTGATTTTCCTTAATAATTCAAACAAAAATGTTAACAAGAGTCTGCATATAAACATCACTATTTACTTAATGGTTAAACATGACATCCCATACCTTTGAAGATGATTTTCTGGGAAGATTGTGGGACACCTGTGGCTTGTGTGAGAGCATCAGACAGATCTTTGACAGTTGGAGCATTGCCATCACTTCCTGATATTGAAATGTTATGTTTTGCAGAACCTGGAGTGAAAGCAAAAATCAGTTTTTGCTACACAAGATTATCAAAGCTGATCAGTAAGTAGTACATGCTATTGAGGGCAATCAATAAAACAGAATGCAAACTGCAGTTAAGATACCGGGTTATCGTTATTATTACACCAGTTTGATATTATAAATGGGTTGGACTCACACATGCCTTACTAAACAAAGGGATTTGTTTTACACTTTAAACGATTACTAAACAGTTTATTTTTTATTTTTTTATTATTTCTAACATTAGCTTTCGTTAGCAGGAGACATGTTACACATTTCCGCTACACATTTTTACCATCGTTGTCACGTTTACATCACGTAAAATCAAGATTATTCTCTATAAATTCAATCATAACATCACCGTAAGCAACTGTCACTGTTAGCGTTTCCTCTGACATTGTAGTTTGATAAAATGATCTAAATCACAGATTTAGATCATTTCAGTTTAAAGATGCAAAAGGAACTGCAAAGCTAAGCTAACTCAGAGCTACAATTAACAACTTCCGGTTGTGACCGGAAACAGTTGTTTATTATCATTTCGTCTTTTTTGTTCTATTTTGGTTATTTACTCCAAAAAAGAAAATAACCAATATGTATGATGATTTATATTTAAATAAAGAATATTAGTACACTTCTTCTATTCTATTGATAACTAACTTTTCATAAAATAATATTAAGAGCAAGGATAAGTAAAACCTTTATTTAACATGTTTCAGTGACAGAAAGCACAATATTAAAATGAACACAATTTATCACAAAAAATACTGATAACACAAGGAAAATAAATTAAATTATTGTAAAACCAGTGCCAGAGGAAGGTAATGTTTTATTTGTTACAAGGCCTCATGCTTGAGTGGTAGTAGTAACAGTACACAACCCAGCGTAATGACATCTTCAAATAATGTAGTGTTTTTGGGTCTATATGGATTTGCATGTTTTAATGTTACTCTACATATAAAAGTGATGTTGAAGTGCAGTAGTTCTCTCCATCAGTACTTTACGAAGCTGGGATCTGAGGCAGCCCAAACTCATCCACCAAAACACCATCCTGAAAGACAAAGTAAATAAGTTTAAATAGTAGTTGTGTTGTGTGCTATATATATGTGGAAGTAGTTGTGTGTATGCATTTATACAGAAGTTATGTCGTTTTTGTAAATAACTATTATAAGTAGATAAACATCTTCAATATAAAACCTACAAGTTACAGCATGCACGACAAACTGGGTACACAGGAGTCTTTGCAATTCAAGTATTTGTTTGGAATTGTCCTAATTTAAAACTACTGTTAGGCCCAATTTAGGTTTCGCCCTAGTTTAAACCTGATTTAAACATAATCTAGATCTGGTGGTCTATAAAAAGCCAAATATATTTTGAGGAGGCGCTAGGTGTAAAATGAAAACCACTAACACAAAACACGCAGAATATGTAAAATCCTCAAGCGAAGGTCGTGCTGACCAAGCCTAGTACAAGATCTTGGGGCTGCACACAGCGACCAATACTCCTGAGGGTCAAATATCCCTACACGGACAGTAAAATGTACATTAACCTTAACCTAATATAAACACACCCATGAAAGTTTTCTCTATTATTAGAAAGAAACTGAGGAAGAAACTGAACCTTTGCATGTGGCCACCTTTGACTTTTCCTTAGATGTATTGTTACCTTATTTGTTTTGCTGTCGCTGGGAACTCCCTCAGGAATAGACGGGGCAGATGATGCTTCATCCAGGTAAGTACTATCATCATCCAACAGCAATTCATCTCCCAGGGCATCCAGCTCTGTAAACAAAGATATGTTTCTGCACTGCCAGGGTTTCCAAAGACTATATAATCCCACTGAGTAATTATTTTGTTTGTTATGGTAAATTTCCATGCTATAATCAATTGTAAGAAACTTGGCCTAGTTACGGGGAATGCTAGTGTCTGATTACAAGCATTGTGACCTGATTAGCTTACACACAGACTGAGCCGCAATCCTTGTCTCTTCAGACATTTGCATTTAATAACAAAAAACAAACCGGCTTCTAGATCATCCTCGTCGATATCCGGAGTGCCGTAGCTGCGGCTGAGGGCTTCCTGGACCTCATTGGCGTCTTCCATCATGTCCTCCAGTTGGTCCTGCAAATCCTGAAATGATACATACAGTGTAAGAGATGCAGGTGGGAAATTTGACAAGTGAATAACTCAATATTTTGGTGTGGACTAAACTTATTAGATGTGTGTATGTAAGGGCATGGAATTTCTCTTCATTGCTAGAGATTTATTTATTGTTGACTAAACTACAAATGTGCAGACATATCTCTTCAATCCGTTTATGGTTCACTCTTGATTTTTATGCCGTTTTGATCATTCCTGCTCTTGATGCTTTTCGGTTCGTTTCACAGGGATCTGACAGGTGACTAGTGTTTGTAGCAGAATACATCAGTGCCTCCACATCCTGCGCAGCCTCAGATTATTTGGTGTCTGTCAAAATAGCATGCATATCTTTTATAGTGCATTGATTGAGTTGAAGGTACGGGCTCATCAGCTGGTTTGGAAATGTAGTGGTTAAATCAAAAACACAAATATTAAATCTTAGGACAGTAAGGAAAATATGGGCACTCCTGTCCCTCTTGGCCCACAGCTTCATGAACAGGCCATGAGACAAGAAACATCCTCTCTGACCCTACACATGCGCTGCACCCTGAATATGAACTATTGAGCTCAGGGAGGAGCTACAGAGTACCACTGTGCTGGCAAAATATATAAAGTACTCATTTATACCCGTTTAAGTTAAGCTATTAAATAATAGTGATGTGAGAATGTGTGTATAGGAAGAGAGGGAGTAAAGGTTGTGCACTTTCTTGCATCTTCTTCTGTCTATAGCCTTTTGTCTATTTGTCTCTGTTTATGTGCAGCAGAACCATTAGCACAAGCAAGATGTTTCTCAAGGGAGACAAATAAAGTAACCTTGAACCTGGGCTTATAAAATGATACCGATTTTTGCATTTTAGTGTTTGCATGTGCGTTCACATGTGTGTTCGTATTTGTGAACGCATTTATGTTCGCATGTGTGCTGCATACACTTCCCGTGGATGATTGCCAGCTGCTCTAGAGTGCTGAGTTCTATTTACCTCTCAATACAAAATGTTCCCAAGACAATGTCTCCAGGTACAAGCTATACATTTTATAAGACATATGTTCACTTATAGGCTTGTTGCATATTCCTAAAAAGGAAAAATTGTGTATTGAAAATACTTACATCAATTTGATCTATTTTCACATCTTTGTAAGCCCTCTTCATTTCCTTGGCTCCAATCTTCATGGCCTCCACCTAGATTAAACAGCAAAGTAAAAAACAAAAGACATAAGAAATGTTTACTTTTATTTTTTTTAACCAATTATATATCGTTCAATATTCTTACTGTTGTTTTTGTGTCCTTAAGAGACTGTATTGTGTAGTTTGCTTGCTCCATGTTGAAAGATTGTTGAGACAATTGTTCCCTTTGACCTTCATACCTGGTTATGGCCAAACAATGGTTAAATGTGTAGCTTGAGTATTTAGAAACATTCAACTATTTGATTTTTAAAAAAACTTAAAAGAAAGAAAAAATAGATGAGAGAAAATAAAATTAAACTAACCTTTTTGCTATTCTATAAAAGCAATCTAAAACTTTCTAGAACTTGTTAATGTCACTTATCAGTGCATGTGGATATTTGACTAATAATTAATAACAATTTCTCAAAAGTGTTCAAAACTTTGAATAGAGCAAAACAACCTGATAATACAAAACAAATGCATTACGCTCACATTCTTTTCTGCTTGAGGACTCGCATTGCCTTTTGTTTCACTGTGTTCTGTAAAAGACGCACAATTAAAGCGATGAAACAGATAAAAGTATAATTATTATTGCATATTTATAATCACTGTTTTTTGTGTATAACATCTTAATATAAAATCTGTCTCCTTGTTTACCTTTGCTGGCCCTTCCCTCATCTTTTTAATTTGTTCCTTGTATTTGATCAGTTCGTTGTCTAGTCTGGTAATCTTCTTATCAATGGACTCAGCCCTGGCATCCACCTGCAACACACAAATGGACAAGACACGTTATTTACTTCGCAATTAACGTGACATAACATTTCATTTGATTAGAACATGGCAGGTCCAGAGAACAAGACATGTCTCCCTGTAGTGAATTACATAATAACGGTTCACCTAACGTTAATTACCAAGCTGAAATATAATCGTATCTTTTCGAGAGGAAAGGAAAGAAATCAGGGTATTTTGTCAATAGCTAATTAGCCTTAGCGGGGTGTGTTTGTTGTCTCAGATCAATAATAATGCTAGCTTTGTTATGGTCCCGTTAGATTACAACATCATGACACTTCTTGAGTCGACACTCCTCACATTTCCGATACAATCCGACAGATTCGGGGGTGGCGCGCTCGGCTTCCCTCGTCCGAAAATCCTGTTCATTTTGGTTGGTAAAAAGTCGCCGTAGATCAAGGTAAAAAATATACAAAATATTAAACGCTAATGGAGCTGTTTCGTCATTTAGGACACCCGGAAGCGACGGTGGAGACACGGGTGGCTGTGATTGGCTGAGGGGAACAGCTGTGACCAATCAGAATGTTGACTCTTGGAGGACCTCTTGTGGTCAGAGGAGATGTAGCAGGAGGCTGTGAAAGCCTTTTGTCCGCGTTGACTCTTCCATCTAAAGTCTTTGTTAGACTCCAGCTGGACGGCAATAAATCATCTTAGTTGTTTAGTTTTTTCTGTAAAAATAGGATAACAAAAAAGCCATAATGTATGCAATTTATATGACAACATGTCTTTCCCAGTTACCAGTGAGTATTTGTATCTAAACGTTAATACGTAGACAAAATAGGCCTATAGTAGCAATCAGGAAGTCATTTCTCCAACAGATATGTTTTATACCAGCTTTTTTGCCTAATTCTGCACCATATATTTCTAAAACACAATAAATAATGCATATGAACACTTTATACCACCTGTCACTTGAATAAATCATGCCAACACACTATCTGTTACACTGCCAGTATTTGCACTATTGTTGTTCACATTATTATATAAGTCTATTTTCATTTTATTTTAGTCAACTCCTAATTTTGTATGCACGCCTCATTTGATCTTATTTTATCATAGTCTATATTTATTATTATTTGTTGTTTTATGTTGCAGTTTGTGAATTTTGTTAACTGGCAATTGATATATTCTGACTCTGCTAGAATAATAAGATATTATATGAATAAAATCACATTAATTAATGTAGATTGAATTAGAAGACGAAGATACAATACAATACATTACAATGGAGAACAAAAGGCTACAAAACTATTGTGCACAATAAATTACAATGACAATATGTATGAGTATGAAAGAAAAAATCTTGGAAGTGACACCCGGCAAGACTGTAAAAATGATAAAGTCGCCTGTTTTTCTTTTTTAACAAAAACAAAGATACCAGGGAAGTATCCATGGAGTATTTTGTAGTGGTTGCTGTAATAGGGATGAAACTCAACTCATGACTTTTCCCTTCCTTCCATAACACTGCAGTAACTCAGAATTCTGTGACTATTTCCCATTCACTGACAAGGCCATGGAGTCAAACTGCTACAATTGCCTGAGGCCTTGGACGCGCTGCTTCTGTCACAGCTCACCATGGAAACACCAACTTTGTGTCTGAAACCAGCAGCACAAAATGCAGTAAATGTATTGGTTGTATCAGTGCGTATTACACATACACATTGTGATTAGGGTGGAGACATTTTACCCAAGTGATGTCAAATGATCATGGATAAAATACTTGATCATGTATCGGAAATTGTCAAGTAATTCAAATGAAAGTCAAACTGATTCAAAGTTAAATTAAAGGTGCGCTATGTTGCGTATGGTTAAATTGTTCAGTGTTAATG